>NC_052066.1:151737823-152085323 GCF_015852505.1 Tachyglossus aculeatus | reverse complement strand
CCCAAGATCAAAGAACACGTAAGTGGTGGAACCAGGGTTAGTACCCAAGTCCTCTGACTCCCAGCTCTGGGCTCTTTCCAATTGGTCGTGCTGCTTCAGGTATGCAGATCAAAATATTTCTAAATGATAAGGAGGGTTAGATGTGCATACATGTTAAACTAGATGTTGGGTGGGAGCATGAGGAGGATTTGAGGAGGGATTTCCTTAGCAGAGGCTCCTATTTAGACTGTGAGCCCTAATCTACCCCAGCACTTAGAACAGTATTTGACACTAAGGGCTTAATATATACCATAAAACAAACAAACAAACAAAAAAGGATGTATACACCAATCACTCAGGAAAAGAGGCTCCTTCTACCCAAGTAGGATGCTTTTTTCAGGACGGTCGTTCTACACTGTTATTTTGGTAATAAACCAGGATTTTCAGATTTTCTAGTAGATACACTTTGAGTTTACAGCTCTTAAAATAGTTGGTTCCAAAATTTCTGGGCATTTGGTGGCGTATTTCAAAAACGTTTGCACACGTTTGTTAAATCTGTTTAGCCATGAAAAATCACCGTGTACATTCCAATAGAAAAGTTGATCTTCACTTCGTCTCATAAAATCTGTTTCTTTGTGGAGTTTTGTTTGAATGGAGCAGGTGCTTTGGTGAGCTTGTAGATTCCTTCAGTTCAGGGGCATATTAATAACACTTTTCTGACATCAAATATAAAAAATCCTTGTAGGATTTGCCAAACCAATGAAGTCTACATAAATTCAAAAGTCTGTTTCACACACATTTTACACCAACCTAACAAGTTTAAGTAAGAAAAGTAAGCAATGTGTATACGGATCTACTAGCCCTTAGAATTGTTTATTCATATCATCATGTACATTGGAGCATTAACTATGTCCTAAAAATCTGGAGTGATACTTCCTATTCCTTTTTAATGAAAGCCCAAAGATTTCCTCAATTCAAGTCAATGTGCCGCCCCCCGCCCCCCATTCTTGAAAAGGCAACTTTTGCATAGACGTTTTCTGGAATATATTTCTGTCTTAGAAATGAGTGCTAGTTTTGAAGACATTTGAGTATAATAGTCCGTTGCCTAGGTTTTCCTAATTTTACCGCAAATATGTAAGGGTATGTGAGGTTATTTCCAAATTCATTCTTTGCTATCAGTGTGAAGGATGGTCTGTGTGTGTGTGTGTGTGTGTGTGCACGCGTGCACACACGCACTTGTGCTCACATGTACAGTCTAATTCTACAGAGACATTTTGTAAAGCGTTATAATGATAATCTGTCCAAAGCAAAGCTTTTACTCATCACTAATTACCCCACACCCTATATTGCTCCTTCTCTGGACCCACTGCTCAAGCCTTTCACTTTGTCTGAAATACCCTCCATCCTCATATTTAGGAAACCTTGTTCCATCAGTCAATGGCATTTACTGAGCACTCGCTCTATGCAGAGTATTGTACTAAGTGCTTGGTAGCGTACACTGGAATAAATTGACAGGATCCCTGCCCTCAGGGAAATTTGTTCATTTCCTCCTTCATAGGTCTTCCAAAAAGCCATCTCCTCCAGAAGGCAGTCCCTGATTCCATCGTCAATCCAATCACACCATCCTCTCAGTTATTAGAATCAATCAATTATTTGTATTTATTGAGTACTTACTGTATGCAGAGCACTGTACTAAGTGCTTGGGAGAGTACAATACAACAGAGTTGTAGACCCATTCCCTACTCACAAGGAGCTAACACTCTAGAGGAGGAGGCAGACATTAATAAATACATTTTGGATATATACATATGTGCTCTGGGGATGAGGGAGGGGCGAATAAAGGGTGCATTCATTTACCTACTTTATCCACTTGTACTCATTTTTCTCAATGCTCAAGTTCTCTTAATGATTGCAAATGTGTCACCTTATGTCTGCGTGTCCTCTCTATTAAGGTAATGTATTCCTTGAAAGCAAGTAGTGTGTCTTACTAAATAAATAATAATTATGGAATTTTTTAAGCACTTACTACGTGGTAATCACTATGTCTTATACTTCAGTGTTTTCTCTAAGATTCTGGTAAAATAGTCTGCACTCTTTAGGCACTTAATAAGTACTGTTGATGATGCTAGGCTTCTCTAGGTACCAATTCATCATAATGAATTATATGTGACTTGGGGAACTCCCCGTGCAATGTGTTTCTTTTCATCTTTGAATATGAGGTTGTTTGTGCTGAACAAGTTGGAGGTTCTAAACAAATAATGCAGTTTTGTGCCTGTTTTGATGGTAATTTTATGATATTTGTTATTGGATTTGGGAGAATATCTTCTGGTTCCTCAACTTCACAGCTTTGTTACATGAAGATTTCCCAGAGAGTATAACATAACATGTTGTTCTATTAATCAGTGCCAAGGGGATATAATTAACAGGCAGAATCCAAAATTCTAAGAGATAATTTTGGAAACACACAGAGTCATATACAAAATCCCAGTGTTTTGTGATGCAGAATCACTTAAAAAATACTGCTAGTTGGAGCAGGGAAAGAGAAAGGCCTTCTGCAACCCTGATAATAGTACTGGTCCCAAGAAAATTTGATGTGCAAGGTTTCCAAGTTTAGTTCTCTGAGAAATTAAGGGTGAAATCGGTAGTGTTCCTTCTATATTCACTGGCATGTAGATTTTCATTAAAAAACAAACAGGGAGAGCTAGGGAGGACCAGTCCTGTGTGAGGAATGTACAAAGAGTAGTTTTCCAAATGACTTTTTTTGTTAGTTTCCATAACTTTTGATAAAGAACTGGCCTGCCATAAAGGACTGGAGGATAGCAGGCAAGGTCACTCTCAAGGACATGAGAGTCAATTAGTATGCAGATCAGAGCCCAGGAGTTCAAAGGTATTGTTCCAATTCAATCACATTAGCCAGGCCAGTAATGAACAAACGGCATGACCTTAATCAGGGTGCCTGCTCTACTCATTGGAGGAAGGTAAGTTGTGGGGGTGGGGTGTTTGTGTGTGTTTAAGGGGACAAAATTGACAAGACAATTTTTTTAAAGGTATAGAATCAACTGTACTGAGAATATTAGCCAATAATATTGGGAGAATACACTTCAAGGCGTGTGTGTGTGCGTGCATGTATGTATGCACCAACAACAATGTATACGCATATATGGAGCAGAAGAGAATTTCACTAAAACTGACTGGATTGGACAAGTATATTCTATTTCAACCAGACTGTTCCTAGATTCACTGACATTTTCAAGGGTTTGCAAAAGGATGTGATTAAAACAAGGTGAAAATTTCAATTGTAGAGCTCCTTTTCAAAATGTGTTTAATTCTTCCCAGGCTTAAAGTGCAAAGGCTTGAAATTTCACATGCAGGATATAATACCACAGTCTAAATATTCCTTCTCTAAATGTATGATTGGGGCTTTTGTAGAAGCAATGGAAAATTTTTAGACTTTTGAAAATGAAATTCTAACTAAACAGTGGAATAAAAGCTTTATTCCCACCAATTCAAAAGGAAATCAAATTATTTATCCAATTGTGCCTTATGTTTGCATACAATATGTGCTATGCATTGCCAGTTTTTTTCCATACAATTACAATATGTATTATACTGACATCTAATATACAGTCTCATTTCTTTAGGGTAACATAGTATGTATATATGTCAATTTTGCATGGATACATAATGTAAATAATGCACATATGTCACAGATAATTCTATAGTTCCCTCAGAAAATGTTATTTGGTTTACGTGGAAATAAGAAAAGCAATAGCTGCTGCAAAGCTGTGATTCCAGAACTGGTTCACCTGTTTCCAAAATTATTTTGTCTATTAGTGTTGGACTTGCTGGTTTTCCTGAGTCAATCTGGACAATGTTTTATAACTTATCAATGACACTTCTATTGAAGCTGGTTACCAAAGGAAGCCACAGGCTTCGAAGGTGAAACCACTGGCAGATACGTCTTCATTTCTTCCTAAAACCAAATATGATAGGCAACTAAGAGTTTAGGAATTTAGTCTCTTCCCCCTCTTTCCCCTCCCTTATTGGGGAGGGATTTATTCATCTCTCACTAAAATGAAAGAGGCATACAGAAAAAGAACTATTCTCGGTAAGGATGCACTCTAGGGGGTTCGTGAATGTGGGGGAGGGACCATGATTATACAATGCAATAACATATTGAGACACTTTCAGTTTTACACTTGGTATCAAGTAAATAGAGGATATCTCACCCATGAAGGGTGATTATCTTTCATGAAGGGAGGAAATGACTTATTAAGGTCTTAGGAGTGAAAGAAAAATAAGAATCGTTATTAATGTAAGGAACAATCTTGTTTTTTGCCTATGGAAATAGATTTCTTTTTTTATTCCTTCTATGCTGGTATATCTTAAATTGACTGCACCTTAGTAAGGATCCAAATCACTTTCAGCTGACACTGTACCAAATTCATCTTGTTTGGTCCCAAGTCCTTATTGGCATTTTTACTGACCTCACAATTAATAACATTTGAGAGTGTAAACTGGGCTGTACAGTCCTATTGAGATGTTCAGTCAGGATTTGGGGTTTTATTTGAAGATATTAAAATGTTGTTATTATTGTTGTTTTTATGTAAGCCTATCTTACTTGAAGCTGAGTGTTCGCACAATTATTCGGAGAGGGTATTGGGTCCCCTTTGATCGTATTATTGTGATGCTTCTGCTGGATTTCTTTTGCAGACAGGCGATCTCCCCTCCCCACTCTCCCCTTTCCCCCTAAACAAGGTCATAGATTTTTTTTTTTTTAAATGAGGACTGGAAGTCCGAAGTACAAGATTTAAGTAAGTTCTTGCACTGTTATAAAAGTGAGTGCCTTTTTCCTATAATAAAAGGTGTTTAAAAGGTTCGCTACAGCTTTAAACAGAATTACAATTTACTTCTTTCAAGTGTCCAGGCCATAAATTCTTCTCAATTCCCTCTCTCTCTCCTTGTCGGAATTAATGAGATCAGATTTGATCAGGGCAGTGATGTGTTCAGAGCCAAATCACACAACAGCGCGCGTACCGTAATGGAATTTGCATCTAATGCATACATAAATCAAACATCTTTCTGGACATTTTCATATGCATAATGTCATTTCATCCAGTTCTCTCTGTGCAGAGGGGGAGATTTTTCTCTCTGCGAGAATGACTTTCTTTAATGCTTTCATTTTATTTTCGCTGACTACAATCCCCGAGAATGCGTCCGTTCGGAGAATCTTTCGGGGCGCGGTTGACAGTTCCTTTCCAAGAGGGGTTCTTCACATTTATCATGCCTCTTCCTCGGGGGCTTTGTTATGCAAATGTGGCTGAAATTGATAATTCCAAAGTGCTTCATTTCGGTTCCTTGGCGGTTGGAGATGGTAGATAAAAAGAAACTGACAAGACACACTGATTGCCCTCAATGCTTGTAACTCTCTTGCTAACAAGGCTCGATATTGTTAAAAAATCCCTATTGTTATCAGGGTGGCAGTTCCATTATGCAGCCCTTGCGAATTTCTGATTTGAATATTAACCCCTTAACCACCACCCCCCCAAAAAAAATAAATCAATTGCCATCAGATGGCTTAAGGACACAAAACATCAAATCATTTGCCTATTCTGGTGAACAGCTGTGACACATTTTTTTTTAACAAACTCCATTAATCATTTTTCAAGGTAAAGTTACAAGTTTGTTTCAAAATGAGTTAAAAAAGACGGTTGGCTCTGGCCAAGCAATCCCAAATCTGAGGAAGGGTTCCACCTTCTGTCTCATTTCAGATTTTGAGTGAATTATTGGTCATATTCGTTTAAATCTGAGATTGCCAGTGGCCCCAGAGTCTTCAGGAACCATTTCAGCATGTCCACGTGGATTCGCATGCACATTAATGTACTGACTTAAGTAGGCCTCAGGGAGGGGATAGTGTTTCTCATACACCGTGGCGGGATTCATTTTACCTGTGTGTGTCCAGATATTGCCCAAATCTTTCCCCCAACTGAAGGCCACTTCTAAAAATGAAGCTTGTTGAGAGGAAAGCTTTCTGAAAGGGAAGGGCTGAGGAAAATTGGTGACGCGGGATGAAGCCAGCAACCAGCAGAATTTCATAAGCATCTATCACTTTCGTTTCTTAATTCAGCAGTTTTCAAATCAGAAAATTGCTGTAGCAACAACTACAAAAACAATGTGGCCACACTGCACCCTGGGAATACTGACAAAGGGCATTTCAGCCCAGAAGATGGGGCTTTCTCTTCCTCTGCCAGACTCAGAGCCTGAATGGGATTGAAACCGAATCCTTATTTTATGGACACCAGACTTTCAGCGAAAAGGACAATGTCGATTTCCTCATTTTAATCAAGCCAGTTAATTGAAATGTAGCCACTAGAATTTTAAGTGGCTTTCCATCGTTTGCTGTTTGGTCTTCAGGAATGTCCGGTTGGTATTTGGGAATGATAGTTAAAATCCTGAGCCATTCTAATTCTTTTGGAAGTAGTATTGTCAGTTTCATTAAAGAAAACCCGAAGACCGGAGAGATACTTTTTTTTAAGCCTCTGTAAAATGATGCCCAGATCCCAGCTAAACATCAGGCAAGTGCAACAATTCTTCAATTACCCTGATGATTTTTCTCAGCCAATGCTGTCAGAGGGAACATCAAAGTTTTCCACCTTCTTAGTTCTGAAGTCTTGCAGAGAAGTGCCTGCCAAATTAGAGTAAATAAAAGAGACACTTGCACAACAGTTCCCTCCTTTATACAGTACCAAGGAGTCTTTCCTCCTTCATTTGGTTTAAAAGAAAAAAAAAGGCCCTTGAGTTATTGTAACAACACTCCTTAGTAGCTCCTGCTCTCCCCACCCCCCCGCCCCCATACAGGTACTATGGCATATTCAGCCATCATTAGAAAGCCGTCAAAGTGCCCAATATAGAGGCTTGAGATATGGCAGCCTCAGTTTTCTGTGTCAATATTTTTCTTTCAATTACTTGAAAACACTCGGTTAATTTTTAATGCATTTCTACCCTCATTCTTCTCCCCGAAAAAGAATGACTTTCTTTTTTTTTCCCCTGAATTCAGGAAAGGATTTTACTGAAATGGTAGCTGTGAACTCATAATTTCCTTTGATTACTTATTCTGTCCATCGGACCAACCAATTTTAGAACTTTTCCTGATTTAATCACACAATTCTGTCAAGTGCAGTTATTTATGCTTGATATTATTAATATCACCAGTTACACTATGGTTGTATAATTAAAATTGCCAATCACACTATCTAAATGTAGCATTAGTGATTAAATCAATGTGATAGTTGAAGACACAGTGATACTTATTTCTTACTCTATGCTTATTAATAAGTATCAATAATCCATAAAGATCCAATCTGCCATGCCCCCACCAAAAGAAACCCAACAAAAACCCTTACATTTCCTTTGCTGGTTTTAAAGGAAGAGAGAAGGGAAAGTATGCCTTAACAAGAAATTTTCAGGATGAAAGATTTAAAGATTTGCTTATATGCATTTAATGTATAGAATATTTTTTTAAATTTCCAATTAAGACTTTGCAGTGAATCTTCAGTAACCTGAATCTATACCGCTGTCTGTAAATTTTGTGATGTAGGTGGATGCTTAAAAGTGAGTTACTTACAATTATCTTTGATTTTCAGGTATTCATTTTATCTTTTGGAGTTTTTGTATTTCAGTAAGAAAACTTGCAAGTTAATTTGTGAGCATCACACTAAGACATTCACAGGAAGTAATAGCTTTCTAATGGCTTCATCACGCATAAGAAAAAGCACATTTTAGCCACACAAAGCTCCCATTACAATAAGGAGGCCTGTGATGTCTCTTCATGTGCAGAGTGTAAAGGTACATGAATGTCCTTGCTTGTTGGCATTTAATTTACCAGTTGCCTCTGTAGTAGAGCCTTGGCAGATTCAACTTGAATCTGAAAGACAGGCTGTCATACTGAGAGTCTGCTGCCTACCGCTGAAATTGAGAGCCTTGGCAGATATGCAAACAGTAACTGGGTTTGAGTTGTTTTGATTACAAGTTAAACAGAGAGTCATTGGCAGGGCCAATATAAATCTGCTGAGGGTTTTTTTTTTTTGGCAAAATCTGTGAAGGTATTTCTGCAGAATTCTGTTGCACCTGGATTTCACACACACAAAAAAAAGGTAGTCCATTTTTGGACTTCTGTTTGCATGTTAAGTATGTCAGCTCACAGGTCTAAATCACTTGAAGCCTCGGGATTCAAAGTATGAAACACATTAAGCAGTGCGTTCCATGTGGTCATTAAATTACCCAGCCTGAAGTTTCATTCAAAATCAAGAGCTCTTTTTACTTGAGAAGCAAATGAAATCTATATTTAGTAGAGGTACAGTTAAGTATATATCTATATATGTATGAATATATACATGAATATATTTTTATATATATATATATATATATTTATTTTTTGTCCTGAATAAGGCTTTTCTGGTCACCACTGTAATTTACTGTGCAGCCCTTTTCTTCCATGGAACACTTTGTTGCCTGAAGTGAAAACAAAATTCCCGAATTTGTTTTTCAAACATCCATTTGAGTGAGTGTCTCATCTTGGAGTTTGGTTTGGTAAAAGTAACCCAAACTGACGTTACATAGGGAAAGAAAAGGAGTCTGTAGTTTAATTGCATCCCTATTTACAGCTCAAACTAGTCTCTTTCCAGTGAGAGCGTTGCAGACTTTCAGATGCCCTAAACTGAAATTCCCCAGCAATCTTAAGTCAAAAAACCATGTTCATTTTGAAGGGTGGGGAAAGAATACATCTAATTGTTGTGCCTATTGTTTCTGGCTGGCTGGCAGTAGACAGATTATTATGAAGCTGGCTTTCTGTAACAACAATACTTTTCATTTACAGAAGGAAGGCTCTCCACCATGGCAGGGCTGGACCCTTTCATTTGTTAGCAGAGACTTTGCAAAATGTGACACAGTTCTTGGACAAAAGCCCAAGTCTGTGGAAAGGGCCAATTTTTTTTTCTAATTTTTATTTATCGCTGATTCTTCCATTAGAAAAATCTTTGCTAAAGAGGGGCAAAAGCCCTCAAAGTCAGTTAGTCTAGTCTATCTTTCAGTAATGTGTCGCCAAAAAAAAACTGAATTCTAAAAGGGCCCCATTTGGACAAAGTTAATTACTGTACAATAATTGCATTTTAAATTCAGTTTCCTCCTAGATATGGTAAATTGAAAAGCACGGAATAAAACAATCCGAAGTTACTGTGTTTAGAAATTTTTAATTGCCTTTATAACGTGCTGACTCTGTACCCTTTCTCTCTGGAAAAAAGATATTATTCTGTAAACGAATGTGAATACTGCCTTCTCCGGCATGGGAAGGAACAGTTTTGTAGTTTAGAAATGTTTGTCTACCTGTGGGTTATGCTATGTCTTTGGAATGAATCGGGAGTCTGCAGTGTGAGGAATAATGTACCAGGCGCTGAGGAGACCACAATAGAATTAGTACACCTGAACCTACATCTAGTAGGGGTGACAGGCACTAAATAAATTACAGATCAGTGGAAGTAATAGAGTATGAAAGATTATGTTCATAAATGCTGTGAAGTGTTAGAGTGGAAGGGCTGAAGTGATAGTTGGTGTAGGGAGAATGATAAAGAGTAGGGACATCATCAATCAGTAGAATTTATTGAGCACCTACTGTGTACGGAGCACTGAACTAAGCTCTTGAGAAAGTACAAAACAATAGAGTTAGTAGACATGATCTCTGCCCTCAAGGAGCTTACAGTTTGAGCTCTAAATGCGGCTGACTTCTTGTTCACAAAGCATACACAAAGCCCCCGTCCAGTTTTGGGAAGATGGACATTATCTGCTACTTGGCTTCACCACCCTCTAATTCTGTAAAGGAGGGGGGGCTTGTGTCCCTCAAATACAGGACCAATTAGCGTGGCTCAGTGGAAAGAGCCCGGGCTTTGGGGTCAGAGGTCGTGGGTTCAAATCCCAGCTCTGCCATTTGCCAGCTGTGTGACTTTGGGCAAGTCACTTAACTTCTCTGGGCCTCAGTTACCTCATCTGTAAAATGGGGATTAAGACTGTCAACCCCCTGTGGGACAACCTCATCACCTTGTAACCTCCCCAGCGCTTAGAACAGTGCTTTGCACATAGTAAGCACTTAATAAATGTCATTATTATTATCATTATCATCCCCCCCGCCCCCCCAGATTCCAACAGTGCTTTTCAGGAAAAGCAGATGAGTCGATGAAATGAGACAGTTCCACCCCTATGGGGTATCCTCTTCTCCCCCTTCTTTCTGTATCACCTTTGCACTTGGAATTGCACCCTTTATTCACCCCTCCCTCAGCACCACAGCCGTTATGAATATATCCATAATTAATTTATTTATATTAATATCTGTATCCCCATCTAGACTGTAAGGTTGTTGTGGGAAGGAAATGTGCCTACCAACTCTGTTATACTCTCCCAAGCACTTAGTACAGCACCCTGCACACAGTAGACATTTAATAAACATGATTGGTTGATTATCCAGTAGTAATAATGATATTTATTAAGCCCTTACTATGTGCAAAGCATCAAAGTGATCCTTCTCTTTTAGCAAAAATTGAGTACTTTAAAAAAAATGTGACACATTGCTTTCACTTACTTTGTTTTTCTCCCAATGAACTTTTTTTAGTATGTTTTAAAATGCCAAAAAACTCTTAACAGTGTCTATTACTACTCATATTTTCCTATAATACCAATATTTTGATCTTGATTCTACAAATCCTCATGAGTTGATATATGTGCAACAGGAAAATATGTTCAGACATGCTTTAAGTGCTTAAAAGTTACTTCTGTGCAGATTTTACGTGGACAGTCTCCAGGTAGATTAATTTTATGGGTTACTTTTATGGGTGTAACATTTCAAACTAAGAAATCAATGCTTCTGAAATTTCATTTTGTCAGATTTCATTGATACCACTTTCTTCATCTTTATTACTGTATATTTGAAATTTTTTTATTTGAACAGTGCTTGGCACATAGTAAGCACTTAAATACTATTATTATTATTATTATTCTGATTTAATTTAATAGACCAAGCTGTATTTCAAAGTTTATCTTTATTAGTCTATTTATATTACTTTCTCTCAAGTTAAAAATGACACAAGGCAACTATGAGATTTCATGTTAAAGGGCTCCACTAGAAATTATTGTACCAATAACATCCATTAAAAAAAATGCCGGATGAGATTAATATAAGGTCCAAGAATATCACCTAAAAACATTTTATAGAAAAATTCACCATCTGATACCCTAGGATTAGAACATTACAATTCCCAAGGACTTCTGTCATTCAAGTACAAAAGGTAGAATTTAAAACTTTTGGTTGATCAATTTAAACAAAACTTTTTCTATGCCACTCTTGAAAAAATCCACTTAGTATATAAATACCACACCCTGATATTTACAGCAAGAACCTGATAATATATCAATATACTAGTTAAGATTTACCCGAGTATTGTGATTACTGTGCTGTCACAGTGTACACCATTATAACTATGATATATTAATACCAGTGTGAATTCAGTATTATTGATTTGGCAGAAGGAATATGTTTAGCTGTGTTTGTGTATTTTTCTTAATACTTATTCACAACATGCATAATAGAACTGTATGTTGTAAATGTGTGGATACAATAGTACATATTTGTGTATTATGTTCATTTTTGCATTATTGAAACACATTTCCAAATGCCTATAGTAAAAACTCTTTATGAAAATGAACTACTGAACGCTTACCGATTTCACTCTTAAAATTTTAATCACACTAACTGTTGAATTTTTTTTTCTAGTGTTTCAAAAACAGCTAGTCTGGAAAAACAGCCTGCAATATTGCTTTAGTTGAATGAAAATCACTTTTAATCTTAGCAATCCATAAAAAAGTGGAATTACAGATTTTAAACAAGTGAATTTTTGGCTTAAAATTTTTTGAAACGAACCATTATCCTACTTTAATCGCCTTGCCATTTATATGGATTACATTTATGAATTTTGAGAACTTCTTAACTATGCTAGCTCCTATTTATTTTTAAAATGTACTTTAGGGGACTGATATAGTTACACACTGCTAAAGAATAATAATTTCTTCAGTAGCAAAAAAACCTGCAAAAATTAGGTATACACAAATTCCCAATGATTTACAACACTTGAAATATACTTAAAAATGGGTGCATGTTGGAAAATACCAAAAGCTGCTTGTTATTTATAGAATGGATAAAGGAATAAGAATCTAAATGTGGAAAACAACAGCTGCTTTAATAATTAAAAAAAATGTTCTTGCACCATTTATTCAAATTCTTTTCTTAAATTCTCCTTGGAGAATAAATGAAGATAGACCTATGCAGAGACATTATGCTTTTGGTTTTGATTCTACTTTTTTTGTTTCACAATTTTGCTTCTTACCTATTAGCTTATTCTTTCACCTTATTAATAAAGTATTTAATGCATGCATTTTAAATACCATCTTTGTCAATAAGTGCTTGGTGACTGGTAGCTTGCCCATATGGAAGGAATTGAAAATGGACAATGAAAATATGTTAACTATGACAAAAACTAAGTACTGTAGTTGCTTTTTCCCTAAATGAGCAGATATACACTCTTGTTTGGAACACAATCTAAATATTTAGTCACCATTGATTTTAATGTTTCTCTGCTCATTAGGCTTTTATGTATACTGTGTAGGATGACTAGTTAAAAAGCAATCTGTGAATAAAATATACTTTACTCATTGTCATAAAAGATCAGCTACACCCACTACAGTATTTGGAATATACAGTGATGACAGAATAGTTCAGCGTTTGTTCCATGAATTGCAGATTAAAATAAAGCTTATTTGATTTGTTTATCCTAAAGAAATGTTTGTTTCTAGATGTTACTGCTTGCTAGATAGAGTACTCCATTTGAGATATGTGACTATAATAATGATGGCATTTGTTAAGCGCTTACTATGTGCCAAACACTGTTCTAAGTGCTGGGGGAGGTGGTACAGGGTAATCACGTTGTCCCACGTGGGGCTCACGCTTTCAATCCCCATTTTACAGATGAGGCAACTGAGGCCCAGAGAAGTTAAGTGATTTGCCCCAAGTCACACAGCTGACAAGAGGCAGAGCCGGGATTAGAACCCATGACCTCTGACTCCCAAGCCCGGGCTCTTCCCACTGAGCCACGCTGCTTCTCTAGGCCATATGTCTATGTCTGAAGTGTTCAAAGAAGCAGCATGGCCTAGTGAACAGAGCACGTACCTGAGAGTCAGGAGGTTATAGATTCTAATCCCGGCTCTGCCACTTGTCTGCCGTGTGACCTTGGGAAAGTCACTTCACTTCTCTTGCCTCAGTTACCTCATCTGTAAAATGCAGATTGAGTCTGCGAGCCCCACAGGGGATAGGGACTGTGTCAACCCCAGAGCTTAATACAGTGCTGACATAGTAAGCGCCCTAATGAGAGCCAAGGCCCTACTGAGAGCTCACCTCCTCCAGGAGGCCTTCCCAGACTGAGCCCCCTCCTTCCTCTCCCCCTCATCCCCCTCTCCATGCCCCCATCTTACCTCCTTCCCTTCCCTGCACCACCTGTATATATGTATATATGTTTGTACATATTTATTACTCTATTTATTTTACTTGTACATATCTATTCTATTTATTTTATTTTGTTAATACGCTTGGTTTGGTTCTCTGTCTCCCCCTTCTAGACTTTGAACCCACTGTTGGGTAGGGACTGTCTCTATGTGTTGCCAACTTGTACTTCCCAAGCGCTTAGTACAGCGCTCTGCACACAGTAAGTGCTCAATAAATATGATTGATAGATCGATTAACGAATACCACAATTATTATCATTATTATTAAAGTTCAGCCCTGAAAGTGGCAAGATAATAGAACTGAATTAGCATTGACATATCCAAGGTAGTCATATACACGTTTCTCATCACCATATTTGGGACCTCTTGAGGTAAAGCTTCCACTGAGATAACACTTGGATGTCTCTGATTTCAACGTGTGAGAAGCTTGGCTTTTATGTTACTGAACTGAAAGAAAGATCTGTAGGCAAGATACACTGGGGGGAAATTTTATGGTGGGGCATGTGGATAGGGAAGAAATGGAGTTGTAAATCTAGATGAGCAAGTAATACACATTTTGTGAGGCTGAAAATATCAACAGAAAGACTCATTGAAAGTCAGTTAAAACATTTTCAAGTATGTGTGGTGTCAAAAGAGTTCAATTCTGCAAAAGCTTGCTAGACAGTGTGTCAGGATCTACGTTAGTCTTGCGTCTTTATTATAACCAGTGTCTTCACCTATGATGTGCAACGTTATGCTGGAATGTGTTCATGTTTGGTATCCCACATGAAAAACCACTCTGAAAATACTTATAAAGTAAATAAGCTTTAATTAAATATCATTGTCTAGCATTAATCTTTATAGCTCTGTTCCCTATGGAAATAAGAGTGGATATTCAATTTGTTTTGATTATGTATGAATTTTAACAGAAGCTTTATTTGTATATTGCTGTGTTCTTTGCAACGGAGGCATATTTGTGTCGACCAGAAGCCATTAAGGAGAGGGTTCTGCATTAATTTAGAATGAGAATGAGTCATGTTTATTGTGCATGGTGTAGTGATGAATATTTAGAAAAACTAAAAAAAAAAATACAAGAGTATAAGCAATCTACTGTGAAGAGAGAAAGAATGTAACTCTCCTTCAATCCCCAATCCAGATTTATAGGTGTTAATGTTTTTATTACAAACAGTAAGATTTAGACATTTTCTTCAAACATGAAAGATGTGTAAAAATGTTGCCAGTTGTTTTCATTGATAAAAATATTTTCTGAAATTTTCAGTTTATTAAAATTATGGATTGTTTATGCTTAAACTGGCAAACAATTCTACAAAGCATGAAAGTTCCTAAATGAAATTTTCCTTCCACTGATGTCTGTAAATCTCCATTTTATTTTTTACTGTTCCTTCTTATCCAAGATTTTTTTTTTTTTACCCCAACCCCCTCTGATCAATCCTCCTAAAAAGAAAATTTGTGAAATGATAGGAAAATTGAAATTTGGACGGGCGGTCTGCATCTTCACTCCCCAAATTATGCAGATATTTTCGAAAATATTTTAATATCTTTCTCACAATCTACAGACATCTATACATAACACAGACTCCCCTCTCATATTAATTTAAAGTATGCAACTATTCCTCAACTAGCTATTGAACCAGCAGTCAGGATGTTATAAAGTAAGAATAATTATGGTATTGAGTGTGTACTGAGCACTGCATTAAGCACTGGGATAGAATCAAAGTAATCAGATTAGACAAAGTCCAGTGTATCTTTCAGTTTTTGTCCCTGCCCTCCTCCATCACCAGTCCTTATGCATTTATTTTTAAACTCTGTTCCTTTCCCTTACCTGTATTTAATTTGGTTTCTATCTCCTCTCTAGCTCATTAGTACTCAGGGATCAGGCCTATGGAGTGCTCAGAACAGATTAGGTGCTCAGTAAATGTCATTGCTTGTTTAGTATGGCATTTAAGGTTGTTGAATCAAATATAAGGGATTTTTTGTTATCACAACTCCAGAATTAGTTTTCAGTTAGTGGCTACATTCAATGGCTACATCCAGTATTGAACTAGATTTGATCAATCATTCAATGGTATATATTGAGACTTGTGGTCTAAGTGCTTGGGAGAGTACAATGCAGTAAGTAGACATAATACTTACCCTCAAGGAGCACTTAACTATTTATGTTTATGAGAGAGAGAGGCAGACAGAAAACAGCTGCGCAGGAGGGGTTGTGTGAGGATTGGAAGGAAAAGGCGGGTGGGTGTTAGAGGTCTAGAGTGGTAAGTTAGGTATAGAATAAAAAACATTTCTGTCTAGTAGAAAGCACAGCTTGAGGGGGTTCGAGAGTGCTGAAATTCTCCTACTTTTCCCTGTGAAATAGATTCTGATAAACTAATCTGTAAAACTAGGATTAAGACCGTGAGCCCCAGATGGGACATGGACTGTGTCCAACCTGATTAGCTTGTATCTACCCCAGCACTTAGTACAGTGCCTGGCACATAATAAACACTTAACAAATAGCGTTAACAAAAAAGATATTGCAGGTGCTCAATATGATGACAGCATGAGAATGAATACATTTTTCTCCCACCGATCACTACAATTTTTTTCTTTTTGACATTTTAGCAGAACAAGGGCCCAACTTATTCCAAGGGAAAGGGAACATTTAACTTGGATAAACTCACAACTCCTTTTTTGAAATACATCATTATTATTGTCCCTGTTAAGCTCTTTCTTTATACCAAGCACTACACCTAGCACTGGGGTAGGTACAAAATAATCTGGTTGGTCACAGTCTCTGTCTTGCATGGAGTTCACAGTCTAAATCAGAGGGAGTAGGATTTAATCTCCATTTATAGATCAGGAAACTGAGTCACAGAGAAATTAAGCGACTTGTTCAAGGTCACACAGCAGATAAGTGACAGAGTCCAGGGCTAGAACCCAGGTCTTCTGATTCCTCAGTCCATTTTGAGCCACACTGCTTCCCTGTCCAACAGCCCCCTCCTTCCTCTCCCCCTTCTCCCCCTCCCTATCCCCCCCAATCTTACCTCCTTCCCCTCCCCACAGCACTTGTATATATGTATATATGATTGTACATATTTATTACTCTATTTTACTTGTACATATTTACTATTCTATTTATTTTATTTTGTTAATATGTATTGTTTTGTTGTCTGTCTCCCCCTTCTAGACTGTGATCCCGCTGTTGGGTAGGGACCGTCTCTATATATTGCCAACTTGTACTTCTCAAGCGCTTAGTACAGTGCTCTGCACACAGTAAGCACTCAATAAATATGATTGAATGAATGAATAATCTTTTTAAACCCCTAGACGGCAGAGATCATGTTTACTTTAATGTACTCTCTCCCAAGTGCTTTAGTACAGTACTCTGAACACAGTATGCATTCTATGGAGAGAGAAAAAGCATGGTTTTATGGAAAGAGCTTGGGTCTAAGAGTCAGAGGTTCTGGGTTCTAATCCTAGCTCCACCACTTGCTATTTTGTTACCTTAAACAAGTTTTTTTTTTTAAATTATTTTATGGTATGTAAGCTCTCACTATGTATAGTTACTTTACTAGATGCTGGGGTATATACACAAGAGTCTATGTCCCATATTGGCTCTCAGTCTTGATCCCCATTTTAAAGATGAGGTAACTGAGGCACAGAGAAGTTAAGTGATTTGCCCAGAGTCACACAGCAGACAAGTGGCAGATCTGGGATTAGAACCCTGGTCCTTCTGACTTCTAGGCCTGTGCTCTATCTGCTAGGTCTTGCTGCTTCCGTGTAAGTGAGTAAGGAAACAAACAAGTTGTTAGCTTGCTTGTAAGTTAACTTCCAAGTTAATTAAGCAAGTCACTTAACTTCTCTGTGCCTGTTTGCTCAACTGTAAAATGGGGATTAAAGACTGTGAGCCCCATGTGGGACATGAGTTGTGTCCAATCAGATCATTTTTTATTTACCCCATTGCTTAGTACTGGGCCTTGTACATAGTAAGCACTTAACAAATACAATTTAAGAAATACCCCTGATGGAATGATCACCAGAGGTGAATTTCAGAATGCCATAGTCCTGGTTTCCATATTAGAAAATAATCAGAGCCTAATGTGACAATGAGGTCATTCTATAGAGTTGTCTTTGCTATTGAGACATAAAGAGATTCACCCCTCCCTTCTTGCCACAGTGCCCCAGTTGGCCACAGAAATCAATGTTGCAATGCAGCACCGAGGAGAAGTGGAGGTTTTTGTTCTTCCTTCATGTTCACCTACGGCCATTATGAGAAATGGAGATGAGAGAATGGATGTGCTAATATGTTCCACCCGTAGTCCACAGGACTCCAACCCTTCCAATCCCTGAGGGCATTGGGCATGGCTTTGGTGCCATTTCTGGGAGAATGAAACAGAGTCTGTAGGTAAATGGCACAAGTGGAAGAATTGGTTGAGGATAAGATAGGCATATTGACCCCTCATAGACCTGGGTGAGAGTTAACGAGAAATTGACTTGTCTACTCTCAAATGAGGAGCTGTAATCAAGAAAGAAGAGCAACCTCTTTTACAAATTCCTTCTAAGATAAAACCTTCAGGGGTGTGAGAGAAAAAGGAGCAAATGAGAAACTTGGAAGTCCACACCATGGGAGGATGTGTATCGGTGGGGAAAATCTGAACTGGGATCCTTCTGTGAGTTCCATTATATGCAATCCTTCAAAATGAAGGATTTGACTTTTCATGGAAAATCTGAATTTCATCAAAAAGATAAAACACAGCATCCCTGTTCTAGATATTCTCCAGAGAAGCAGGCTCTTTTTTTATGTGTCCTGGCCGCTTAACATATATTAAAGATGTGGATTGGGTTAAATTTATTTCAAGAATGACAGGTTGGAGGCCTCCACCCATACAGATAGAGGAGCATGAAAAATACTACTTCCAATTTCAAGGTACTAGATGCCAGGTAATGAAAACTCAACATAGGAATACTGCTGAGGTCTTTTCCCATAATACATACATTAACATGTCACAGAATCTCTGAGAGAACATCTGATAGCTATAATAAGCTTCAAATCAAGTCTTGGGAAAATAGGTTTGACTGGGGCAGATGTTCTTAGATCAAATGATGTTTCCAGGAAAAACTGTGAAAGATGTTCAAACATGAAAGGACAGTTCAATGGGTTTGCATTATGCTGAAAAGAAAAATCAGCTGGCTAAGTTTATGTGTCTTGTTCTCCACATGTTTTGAATCTGTTACTAGTAGACGGAAAGGGCCTTTCAAATGAGGCTACTTCATGATTTGGACTTTCAAATTCCTCTGTAGCATTCTTGGAAGCATCGCATGAAATACTAGATGCCTGTCAGAAAACTTCCTATGCATGTCAGATAATCTTACTGGAGAAACAAGGTAGAGTCCTGAAATGGTGATTTGAGAAAAAGGGGTTATAAACAGCCATCACATCCATTATTAGGGACAGCTTTGGACACTTTGAGTAGAAACCTGTTCTTAAAGAGGATTTTGATTCATGTACAGAGAAAAGACTGGATCACAAAAGCAGGCAGTAGGCAACTTTGTTACCAGACTTTCTGCTCAGTGGCTTCAAAGGGCCATGGGCATATTATGGACTGGGACAGGGGTTTCTTGGACAGTCTTAGTGACCATAGGTGGTTACAAAATTTTAAAGATATTTTTGAAAGACCATAAGAGCAAATTGAGAAATCAATGGTGAGGCATTTGGTATTTTGCTAGATGGTTTTTTCCTGTTGGATGCATACAGCCTGAGAGAAAAAATTGGTTGAGACAATGTGTTGCTCATCTATGATCCCCTAAGTAAAAGATCCAGATGAAAATACCCATTGTGTTGTAATGGATGCAGTTTGACCACTCTAAGATTAATTTATTAATTAATTAATGGTATTTTTTGAGTGCTTACTGTGTGCAGAGCCCTATATGCAGAACCTGAGAAAGTACAAATTATTCATATACATGTTTTTCTATTCGTGTTTCCCCCTCTAGACTGGAAGCTCTTGGTGGGCAGGAAACATGTCTACCAACTCTGCTGTATTGTACTCTCCCAAGCTCTTAGTTCAGTGCTCTGCACACAGTAAGCACTCAATAAATACAATTGATTGGTTGATTTATACAACATAATAGAGTTGGTACACATGATTCCTGTCCACAAGGAGCTTAGAGTCTTAGGGGGGACAGACATTAAAACAAATTATAGATAGGGGAAATAATAGCGAATGAGGATATTTACATAAGTGCTGTGGGGTTGGGGTATTCAATAAAGTGCTTAAGGGATATGCAGCCAATTGGCATAGTCAGTGCAGAGAGAAAGATGCATAGGGGACAAGAGGAATTAATCAGGGAAGCCTCTTGGAGGAGATGTGATTTTAGTATGATTTTGAAGGTGGGAAAAGTGGTGGACTGTTGAGAATGAAAGGGGAAGAACTTTCAGGCCCTAGGACATGGGCAAGAGGTCAGTGGCCAAATAGAGGCATGGAGAGAAGGTTGGAGTGGAGTGTGTGATCTGGGCTGAAGTAGGAGATGAGTGAGATAAGGTACTAAGGAGCCAGCTGATTGAGCGCCTTAAGGTCAATGGTAAGGGGTTTCTGTTTAATGTAAAGGTGGATGGGCAGCTACTGGAGGTTTTTGAGAAGTGGGAGTTATGGCCTGAAAATGTTTTGAAAATATGATCTCTGCAGCAGAGTGAAGTATGGACTGGGGAGGGGGGATACAGGGGTCAGCAGGTCAGCAAGAAGGCTGATGCAGTAGTCAAGGCAGGATATGATATGGGCTTGGATCACAATGATAACAGTTGGGGTGGAGATGAAAGTTTGGATTTTAGAGATGTGAAGGTAGAGCTGGCAGGATTTGGTGGCAGATTGAGCATGTGGAAGTGAATTCAGTCATTCATTCAATCGTATTTATTGAGCACTTACTGTGTGCAGAGCACTGTACTAAGTGCTTGGGAAATACAAGTTGAAAACATATAAGTGAATGAGGGAGATGTCAAAGATAATGCCAAGGTTATGGACTTATGTGAGGGATAGGATGGTGGGGCTGTCTACAGTCATGGGAAAGATAGTAGGAACACAGGGTTTGGGTGGAAAGATAAGGAGTTCTGTTTTGGGCATGTTAAGTTCCAGGATTCAGTGTGGTATCTAAGTAGAGATGCCCTGAAGGCTGGAGGAAATGCAAGACTGGAGAGGAGAGGTTGGGCCTGGAAAGGTAGATTTGGGAATCCTTCATGTAGAGATGGTAGTTGAAGCCATGGGAGCAAGTTAATTCTCCAAAGGCGTGGGTATAAATGGACAGTAGAAGGGGACCCAGAACTGAGCCCTGAGGAACTCCCACTGTAAGAGGGTGGGAGGCCTAGGAAGAGCCCATGAAAGAGACTGAGAAGAAGTAGCCAGAGAGATAGGAGGAAAACCAGGAGAGGACAGTGTCAGTGAAGCTGAGTGTTTCCAGGAGAAGGGAGTGGTCCGTAGTATCAAAGGCAGCTGAGGGGTGGAAGAGGATTTAGGATGAAGCAGAGGCTGTTGAATTTGGGAAGAAGAAGGTCATTGGTGTCTTCAGAGAGCAGTTTCTGCAGAGTGAAGGGGTTGCAAACCAGATTGCAGGAAGTCAAGGACAGAGTAGGGGAAGAGGCAGCAGTGAGCATAGGCAAGTCGCTCAAGGAATTTGGAGATGAATAGTTGGAGGGAGATGGGACAACAACTGGAAGGTCCTTGGGGATCAAGGGTGGATTTTTTTGGGCTAGGGGTTACATAGTGTGCTTGAAGGGACTGGAGAAAGAGCCATTGGAAAGTGAGCAGTCGAAAGTGGGAATCGAGGAGGGAAAAAGAGGAGGCGATTCTTTTGATAAGGTGAGCATGGATGCGGTCAGAAGCACAAGTGAAGGGAATATAATTTGAAAGGAGGATAGGAGTCTCCTCTTGAGATACCCCTTGGAAGATGGAAGAGCTGAAGAGGGAGCAAGGGAGGCTTTTGGGAGACCATGCCTGATAGTTTCAATTTTATCTTTGAAGTACATGGCAAGGGCATGAGGGATTAGATGATGGGGGTGAGAGAAGCAGAGGGTTTGAGAAGGAAGTTGAAAGTCCCAAACAGCTTATTCTAGACTGTGAGCCCGTTGCGGGCAGGGATTGACTCTATTTGTTGTGGAATTGTACTTTCCAAGTGCTTAGTTCAGTTCACTGAACACAGTAAGTGCTCAATAAATACGAGTGAATGAATGAATGAATGAACAGCTGTCTTGGGCAAAGGGCATAGGAGTCGATAGGATGGAGAAGTATTGTTACCAGGTGGAGGAATGAGCAGAATTTATGCAGATGAGGATGAATTTAAAATGAACGATGTTGGCCTTGTGTCTGGATATATACCAGCTATGCTTCACAGCTTGTGCATAGGAGTGGAGGAAGTATACTGTGGTGGTGATCCAGGGCTATGAGTTGGTGGTAGGAGATCAGTGGTGGGACAGAGGAATTTGAAGTGTATTCAGATTTATGTCACCAACTAGAGCCAAGACACCTCAGTTGCTTTAAATAACGTTTTGGGATGAATATATGAACAACCTAGGGGGAACTACTCAACTTTTAATAAATGAGTTGAGAGATTTTGCTCAGAATGTGCAGATTGAGGAAATGTTTTTCAGTAATGATAATAGTAAGGTGGTATTAAGGACCTGCTGTGTGCCAGTACTATATAATCATTGGGGTAGATACAAAATAATCAGATGGGACACAGTCCCTGGCCCACACAGAGATCATAGTCTAAGTAGGAGGGAGAACAGGTATTGAATCCCCATTTTTTAAGAAGAGGAAACTGAGGCATGGAGAAGTTACATGATTTGCCCAAGGTCACATTCCTAGGCCTATGATCTTTCCTTCAGTCAGTCAATGAATGGTATCTATTGAGCACTTACTATTGCAGAGCACTATACTATGTGCCTGAGAGAGTACAATACAACAGAATAGCAGTTACGTTCCCTGCTCATAACTAGCTTACAGTCTAGAGGAGCCACCCTGCTCTTATGAGGCAGTGAAAAAAATTAAGACATAAAGCGATGACAGCTGTGTCAAACTGAAGTCACAAAAACCACATTTTGAAAACAACATGTGTAATGTACATTATAATTGTTCAATATGCTACTAGAGTATATTACCCTATAGCAGTTCAAAGCGTTTAACAATGTTTCTGGCACAATTTTTACCTGGCTCATATTGTACCCTTATTTTGACATAATCCTGTGCTCAAGTTGCTTGTGAATTATGCTTTTTCACATTACAAAATAGCAAAACAGGCCAGAAAATAGATTTACTGAAGAATGTTGAATATGTTTCATGCATATGATCCTAAATTGTTTTATTTTACTAAATGATGAGGAAATTATTGCAGGCATCATAGCAAGACAGAAAAGCCTAGGGTGGATATTAGCAGCTTAACATTTCCATTTCACATGGGCTTTTTAGTTCCACTCCAAAAAGAAATGTAGGAGTGGTATCTGGTATGATTAAACCCTAGAACTGTAGACACGCCATCCTGGAAAATGTGTAGCTTGTAATATTTTAGATAGTACTTTGGTCACCACCCAGTGGAAAACCAATACTGTGTTGAAAGAAGGAATGAAGAGATGAGTAAAAACTATCATTGTATAGTCGAGTAGGACATTCAAGTCTGAGTAACATCTGCCTCAAACCTCTTTCCATTTAAGAGAAGCAGTGACCTGAGTGAGAAGCAGCGTGCCTGGGAGCCAGATGACTTGGGTTCCAGTCTTGGCTTTGCCACATGTCTGCTCTATGACCTTGGGCAAGTCACTTAACTTCTTTGTGCCTCAATTACCTCATCTGTAAAATGGGACTTAACTACTACTCCCTCCTATTATGACTGTGAGCCCCATGTAAGCCAGGGACTCTGTTCAACCTGATTAACTTGTAGCTACTCTGGTGCTTTGAGCAGTGTTTGGCATGTAGTAAGCACTTAATAAGTGCCATAGTTATACCTTGATCTCATCTATCTTTGCTGCCAACCTCTCACCCACATCCTGCCTCTGGCGTGGAAAGCCCTCCCACCTCATATCTGACAGACAATTACTCTCCCCCACTTCAAAGCCTTATTGAAGGCACATCTGGTCCAAGAAGCCTTCGCTGACTAAGCCCTTTTTTCCTTTTCTTCAACTCCTTTCTGCATCGTCTTGACTCGCTCCCTTTATTCATCCACCCTCTCAGCCCCACAGCCCTTATTTACATTTCCGTAATTCATTTAATTTATATTAGTCTGTCTCCCCCTCTAGACTTTGAGCTCATTTTGGACAGGGAATGTGTCTGTTAAATTGTTATATTGTACTCTCCCAAGCACTTAGTACAGTGCTCTGCACATGGTGAACGCTCAATAAATATAGTTGATTGAAGAGGTTCTTTAGTGTCCTCTTAGCTTACCAAATTAGTGAAGATTCTCTTAGTTGGACAGAATACACATTGAACCTAAAAGTTCCATGAGGCTGATTTGCCTAGCGGTTTTTCTTGTGGGTCAACAAGGGGCGAAACTGGCAAATCCAGGTGGCAGAAGAAGATTGGGTTTTCTTTCTTATAGGACTACTGACCTTGCTGATGTCAAGGACTTATCTACTCCCCTCTGCCGTCTCCCTGTCACAAAGGATTCTGGGGTGTGTTGGAGGGTGTTCATCCAGAAGCAGCGTGGCTCAGTGGAAAGAGCTTGGGAGTCAGAGGTTGTGGGTTCTAATC
The DNA here is from genome assembly GCF_015852505.1 of Tachyglossus aculeatus. NCBI lineage: Eukaryota > Metazoa > Chordata > Mammalia > Monotremata > Tachyglossidae > Tachyglossus > Tachyglossus aculeatus. Next base: position 152,061,042 of record NC_052066.1, on the reverse strand, counting down.
CCGGCTCCACCACTTGTCAGCTGTGTGACTTTGGGCAAATCACTTAACTTCTCTGTGCCTCAGTGACCTCATCTGTAATATGGGAATTAAGATTGTGAGCCCCACGTGGGACAACCTGATCACCTTGTATCCCCCCTCAGTGCTTAGAACAGTGTTTTGCATATAGTAAGCGCTTAACAAATACCATCATCATTATTATTATCTCAATATACATATCAAGTACGGTGCTAAATGCTAGATTAAATTCAAGATAACTAGGTTAGGCACATTTCCTATCCCCCATGGGCTCACAGTCTAAATAGGAAGGAGAACAGGGTTTGGATCTTCATTTCACAGATGAGGAAACTAAAACACAGAGAAGTTAAATGACTTATCTGAGGTCACAAAACAGATCTGGAATGAGAACCAATCAATTGAGCACTTACTGTGTGCAGGGTACTGTACTGAGTGCTTGGGAGAGTGTACTATAACAGAGACATGTTCTCTGCCCACAATAAGATTTGAGAACCCAGGTCATTTGATTCCCAGGCCTGCGGTCTTTCCGCAGGGCCACACTGCTTCCTTTCCACACCACCAGCCCTGAGGCAAGAATCTGGGTGAGTAAAAAACTGAACAGGGATCATCCTGGCTAAATGCTCTTGGGAAAGATAGGCAGAGACAGCTTCCTGTATTTGGAAATGCCTTGGTTCATTTTAAAAAGCTTACTAAATACAAATCACTGGGTAAGTTTAGTCATGTGCTATGAATACATGGATTATCTTATAAGATTCTCACCTTTCCTTTCGGTAGCCATTTTGGGAACCTCTTGTACTTGAATTGTAAGTCTACAACCAGTGTAAGTAAAATGTGTGGAGAATGTGATCTGGTCAAAGGAAATGATGTGCTCGTACTAGTTTTAGCTCTCTGTCTTCCCTACTGATTGTACTGCAGCCTGTTGCTGCTGAGTTTTCTGTCAGTCAAATGGACGTTAGTTCATTTTTCTCTCATCTGATTCAAAAATGAATGTGTTTGGGGAATATTCTTGCACTCAAAATGTAAATAGGAGTTTTACTGTAGCTCTTAAAGCTATTACAGCGTCTCTGGTTGTCTTACTCTAGTTAAGGGTCTGTCAGCATTTGCATTATGAAGGCCTATTTTCAGAAGCTGATAACTCCTCCATAAAAGTCTGCACAGCCCAGGCGTTTAAATGACCAAATTATCCAAATTTTTTTCCCAAGAAATTGGTTTGCCTTTTTTATTGCTAAAAACACACACATAGAGTTAAGTTACATGTTTCAAATGCCTTTCTATGTCTCTATCTCAGAATGGCCCTGTTTGTTTTGTGGAATGGATTGTCGGTTAGCTTCAGTCTCTGGTGAAGCTTTTTCCTACCTCCAGTTTTTCTAGGGGGAGCGATGGTGGTTGTGGTGGGGGACAGAAGGGGTGGTTAGTTGCCCCATTGAGTGGGCTGGCTTCTTTGGGGGGCTTAAGCTATAAGGAAAGTCTTTCTTCCATCCACCTCCACATTAAGGAGAAACTCCTCACCTTTCACTTTAAGGCACTCAAGCAGCTCCCTCCTTCCCTACAGGGAGCAGCGTGGCCCAGTGGAAAGAGCAGGGGCTTGGGATTCGGAGGACCTGTGTTCAAATACCAGCTCCACCACTTGTCTGCTGTGTGACCTTGAATAAGTCACTAAGCTATTCAGTACCTCAATTTCCTCATCTGTAAAACAGGAAGTAAATCCTACTCCCTCCTATTTCATTCATTTCCTCCTGTGAGCCTGTTGTTGGGTAGGAACTGTCTCTCTATGTTGCCGACTTGTGCTCCCCAAGCACTTAGTACAGTGCTCTGCACAAGGTAAGCTCTCAATAAATACGATTGAATTCATTCATTCATTCAATCATATTTATTGAGCATTTACTGTATGCAGAGCAGTGTACTAAACCCTCAGGAGAGTACACTATAACAATAAAAAGAAACAATCCCTGCTCACAATGATATAGACTATAAACCCCATGCGGGACAGGGAATTATCTTGTTCCAACCCCAGCACTTAATACAGTGCTTGGCACAAAGTAAGCACTTAAAAAGTGCCATGATTTTCATTATTATTACCAATGCTTGCTCGTCTACCAGTACAACCCAGCCTAGACACTTAACTCCTCCAACACCAACCTGCTCTTTGTGCCTCACTCTCACCAATCTCGTCATCGACCCCTTGTACATGCTCTCTCTCCTTCTCACGATGCTTTTTGCCTTTATATCTGACCATCCAAGTTTCTCAGTATTTGCAAAGATCTACTAAAATCACATTTCCTCCAGGAATCCTTCTCTGACTTCTCATTTTCCCACCCTATTCTTCCTTCCTACTCTGTCACCTATGCACTTGAGTAAATTCCTGAACGCATTTAGGTAGTTACTTCCCCTACATGTATTTTATCTCAATGTCTGACCCCCACATTAGAATGTAAACACCTTGAGGGTAGGATCTTATCTACTTTCTCTCTTATTCTCTCCCAAGCATGTAGTAAAATGCTCTATACACAGTAAGTTCTCAATGAAAATGATTGATTGATTGACTTAGTGCTTAGCCTGGCCATTACTTGGGAAGCTTAAGAAACCTGGGTTACCAGTCCACTGCTGCTTTGCTTAGAGAGTCAGACTTAGCAAAGGTTATGGCTTTTAAAAAGCATCTCTAAATGCAAATGTTTATGGTGGAGCTTAAAATCCTCTAGAAGGCTGGGACCGACTCAAGGATAAATAATCCCTTGCTTAGTACATCTTCATAGGGTACATTTTTGTAGCAAGATACTATTCGTTTTATACACACTTTAGAATACTTATAAATACAGTGAACCATGAAATCAGTGAAGGATCTGGGATAGCCACCTAGCAAATTCCAATCTTCTACTATTTAGGCCACTTATACCACTACCACTATGGGTCAACAGGAAACATTCTCGAACAGCAAGGTTCAGCAACTGGCCCTCCCCCTGAAGTATGGCTGCAGGAAGTCTGGGAGCGGGGGGGTGTCTTACCTCCATCCCCTTCAGTCAATCAATCCTATTTATTGAGCACATACTCTGTGCAGAGCACTATACTAAGTAGCATGGCCTAGTGGAGACAGCATGGGCCGGCGAGTCAGAAGGACATTGGTTCTAATCCCGGCTCCACCATGTACCTGCTATGTGACCTTGGACAAGTCACTTTACTTCTCTGTACCTCATCTGTAAAATGGGGATTAAGACTGTGAGCCCTATGTGGGACTGGGACTGCGTCCAGCCCAGTTACCTTGTATCTACCCCAGTGCTTAATACAGTGTCTGGCACATTGTAAGCCCTTAACAAATACCACAATTATTATTACTAAGCGCTCGGGAGAGAACAACACAACCCTCCCCCAGCATCCCAGCAAACTCAACTCTCCTCTGGCAACCAGGAGCCACCCAGGGAATGTGTCTGCTAATTCTCTTCTATTGAACTCTCCCAAGTGCTTAGAACAGTGCTCTGCACATAGTAAGCAATCAATAAATACCACTGATCCATTGATAGATAGAATGCCTATCAAAAGTAGATATGTAGGACAGAACTCCCAGAACTCCTAATGGCTTTTAGTAGAGAAGTAAACTTAATTTCCCCACTTCAGTCTATACTTTACGCTGCTGCCCAGATCATCTTTGTGCAGAAACGCTCTGGGCATGTTACTCCCCTCCTCAAAAATCTCCAGTGGCTGCCTGTCAACCTACACATCAAGCAAAAACTCCTCACTCTCAGCTTCAAGGATCACCATCACCTCGCCCCCTCCTACCTCACCTCCTTTCTCTCCTTCTGAAGCCCAGCCCGCACCCTCCACTCCTCTGCTGCTAACCTCCTTACTGTACCGTGTTCTCGCCTGTCCTGCCATCGACCCCCAGCCCACGTCCTCCCCCTGACCTGGAATGCCCTCCCTCTGCACATCCGCCAAGCTAGCTCTCTTCCTCCCTTCAAAGCCCTACTGAGACCTCACCTCCTCCAAGAGGCCTTCTCAGACTGAGCCCCCTTTTTCCTCTCCTCCTCTCCATCCACCCTGCCCTACCTCCTTCTCCTCCCCACAGCACCAATATAAATGCTTGTACAGATTTATTACTCTATTCATTTTATTTGTACATATTTACTATTCTATTTATTTTGTTAATGATGTGCATTTAGCTTTAATTCTATTTGTTCTGATGACTTGACACCCGTCCACATGTTTTGTTTTGTTCCCTGTCTCCCCCTTCTAGACTGCGAGCCCACTGTTGGGTAGGGACCATCTCTATATGTTGCCAACTTGTACTTCCCAAGCGCTTAGTACAGTGCTCTGCCCACAGTAAGCACTCAATAAATATGATTGAATGAATGAATAAATTAGGAAACAAAGATAAGAGAACTCCTATCCAAAATGCCTTTTCCCTGCTGCTAATGCATTCCCCTCAAGGGTTAACTCTCTGCCTCCATTCCCCTTCCCTCCCTCCCTGGACCCTTGGGCCCTCGGACCCTCACTACTTCCCTGCAAGCATCTGGAGAACAGAATGCTCTGATCCAGTCCCCTTAGCTTGCTCAGGGAATCCCAGGTTTCAGGCTCACCCACTCAAGATCCGCCTCTCAGGATTTTCGGGATATTAACTGCTGCCAATCCACATGAATGCTGAGGTCTCCCTCTCCAGGGATTCTAGCCTCTGGATCCCAACCCGGATACTTCTTCAGGATCACTCAGTTCCTTCTCCAGTCTGTCTTCTGCCCCCTTCACTTCAAGGAAACTACCCTAAGGTCACCAATCACCTTTTTATTGCCAAATCCAACAATTTCTCCTCCATCCTAATCCTCCTTGACTCTGGGATGCCTTTAACTGCCCCCTTCTCTTGGAAATAATATCTAACCTCCTCTAGACCGTCAGCTTGTTGTGGACAGGAAATGTGCCTATTATTATTGAGAAGCAGCATGGCATAGGGGATACAGCATGGGCCTAGGAGTTGGCAGGTCATGGGTTCTAATTCCAACACCATTACTTGTATGTTGTGTGATCTTGGGCAAGTCATTTCACTTCTCTGTGCCTCAGTTACCTCATCTGTAAAATGAGGATTGAGGCTGTGAGCCCCACCTGGGATAGGGACTATGTCCAACTTGATTTGCTTGTATCTACCCCAGGGTTTAGAACAGTGTCTGGCATATAGTAAGCGCTCAACAAATACCACAATTATTATTATTATTATTATTATTGTCCTTTCTCAAGTGCCTAGTACAGTGCTCTGCACACAGTTAACGCTCAATAAATACTACTTACTTCACCGACACCATCTCCTGGCTCTCCTCCTATCTCTCTGGTTTCTCTTTCTCAGTCTCTTTCTCAGGCTCCTCCACTGACTCCCACCCTGTAAGGGAGTCCTTCAAGGCTCAGTTCTGGATACCCTTTGATTCTCCATGTACACCTGCTCCCTTGGAGAACTCATTCATTCCCATGGTTTCAGCTATCATCTCTATGCGGATGATTCCCAAAATCTACATCTCCAGCCCTGACCTTTCTCCTCTACAGTGTCCTATTTCCTCCTGAGAAGCAGCATGGCTCAGTGAAAAGAGCACGGGCTTTGACATCAGAGGTCATGGGTTCAAATTCCGGCTCCTCCAATTGTCAGCTGTGTGACTTTAGGCAAGTTACTTAACTTCTCTGGGCCTCAGTTACCTCATCTGTAAAATGGGGATGAAGACTGTGAGCCCCCCAGCACTTAGAATAGTGCTTTGCACATAGTAAGCGCTTAATAAATGCCATCATTATCATCCTGCCTTCAGGACACCTCTACCTGGATGTCCCACCAACACCTCAAATTTAACAAGTCCAAAACAGAACACCTCATCTTCCCACCTAATCCATGTCCTCCCTCTGACTTTCCCTTCATTGTAGACAACACCACTATCCTCCCTGACTCACAAGCCCATAACCCAATTATCATCCACTGGATTCTGCCAGTTCTACCTTCACAATATTGCTAAAGTCTGCTCCGTCTTTGTCATAAAACTTGCTACCACGCTGATCCAAGCACTTATCCTATCCTACTGCATCAGTCTCCTCGCTGACCTCCCTGCCTTTTTCCGCTCCTCTCTCCAATCTCTATTTCACACTCTTGCCCAGATCATTTTCCTAAAAATATTCAGTCCATATCTCCATTTCCTCAAAAACCTTCAGTGGGTTGCCCAACCACTTCCTAATAATAATAATAATAATAATAATGGCATTTATTAAGTGCTTACCATGTGCAGAGCACCGTTCTAAGCTCTGGGGAGGTTACAAGGTGACCAGGTTGTCTCACGGGGGGCTCACAGTCTTCATCCCCATTTTACAAATGGGGGAACTGAGGCACAGAGAAGTGAAGTGACTTGCCCAAAGTCACACAGCTGACAATTGGCGGAGTCAGATTTGAACCCATGACCTCTGACTCCAAAGCCTATGCTCTTTCCACTGAGTCACACTGCTCCACAAACATCAAACAGAAACTCCTTACCATCAACTTTAAGCACTCAGCTCACCTCACCCTACCCTAGAGAAGCAGCGTGGCTCAGTGGCAAGAACACGGGCTTTGGAGTCAGAGGTCATGGGTTCAAATCCTGGCTCTGCCACTTGTCAGCTGGGTGACTTTGGGTAAGTCACTTCACTTCTCTGTGCCTCAGTGACCTCATCTGTCAAATGGGGATTAAAACTGTGAGCCCACCGTGGGACAACCTGATCACCTTGTAACCTCCCCAGTGTTTAGAACAGTGCTTTGCACATAGTAAGTGCTTAATAAATGCCATTATTCTTATTACCTTACCTCACTGATTTCCTACTACAATCCAGCCCGCACACTTTGCTCCCCTAACACCAACCTACTCACTGTACCTCGGTCTCATCTATCTTACCGCTGAGTCCTTGCCCACGTCTTGCCTCTGACCTGGAAATCCCTTCCCCTTCTGGTAAGGACAGACCATCAATCTCCCCACCTTCAAAGCCTTATTAAAATCACATCTCCTCTAAGAGGCCTTCCCCAACTAACTCCTCATTTCCCCTACTCCCTCTCCCTTCTGGGTCACATATGCACTTAGATCAGTACCCCTTTTAAACACTTGATATTCCTCCCACACCCATAATTTATTTTAATGTCTGCCTCCCCATCTAGGCTGTAAGCTCCTTGTAGGCAGGGAAAATGTCTACCAACTTTGTTGCACTTTGTTGTGCAACTTTGTTGCACTGTACTCTCCCAAATACTTAGTACAGTACTTAGAGAACTAAGAGTACAACTACTTAGAGAACCAGCATGGCTTAGTGGAAAGAGCATTCATTCATTCAATCGTATTTATTGAGCGCTTACTGTGTGCAGAGCACTGTACTAAGTGCTTGGGAAGTACAAGTTGGCAACATACAGAGATGGTCCCTACCCAACAGTGGGCTCACAGTCTAGAAGGGGGAGACAGAGAACAAAACATATTAACAAAATAAAATAGAGTAAACATGTACAAATAAAATAAATAAGCTTGGGAGTCAGAGGTCATGGGTTCTAATTCTGGCTCTGCCGCTTACCAGCCGTGTGACTCTGGGCAGGTCACTTAACTTCTCTGTGCCTCAGTTACCTCATCTGTAAAATGAGGAGTAAGACTGTGAGCCCCATATGGGACAATCTGATTACGTTTTATCTATTCCAGTGCTTAGAACAGTGCTTGGCACATAGTAAGTGCTTGACAAATACCATCATTATTACAGTGCCCTGCACATAGTAGGTGCTCAATAAATATCATTGATGGGGATGATGATTGAATCCAACTCCAATTTCAAATGGTCAAGGAATTGTTTCCACCTAATTAGCTATGACCTCCTCTTTTCTGCGATTGGTTGAGTTTCCAGTGAAGCCACAAGTTAAGTACCTTGTACTCTCCCAAGTGCTTAGTAATACTAATTGTGGTATTTGTTAAGGGCTTACTATGTACCAGACACTGTACTATGCGTGCTGGGGTAGATACAAGGTAATTGGGCAGGACACAGTCCCTGTCCCACATAGGGCTCACAGTCTTAATCCCCATTTTACAGATGAGGTACAGATAAGTAAAGTGACTTGTCCAAGGCCACACAGCAGGTACAGTAAAGTGACTTTGATTGGTGGCTATCCCAGATTTTTACCTGTCCCTGGACAGGAAAAAGAGGAGGATTTTAGGACCTTACAGGCACTGTCGGATATCCAAGCTTTCTTACGGTGGCTTTGGGGGCTATTTTGAATGGGAGGAGGATTGAGGAGACTCTGCTCTGTCACACCTACTCATCAAAATCTTCATTTTGTCAGTTTTAAAATGAATGTTTATGAAATAATGTAGCCTCCACTGAATATTTACATAGTTATGGGAAATGAGACTTCCTCTCTGCTTCCCCCATAGAAAAATTTTTAGTCACTTTTATGTTGGATCCTAAAATAATTGAAAACATGCCCAAATCCACTGGGAAAATGTTATTATTATGATATTTTCTCATTCCACATCCCCTTCCCCACCCAAGATGTAAAATTGTTGCCCAGGCAATCTGCTTAAATGTGGAGACTTTTGATTTTGGAGTCCCTCTGGCTGGCGTGGATTCTTACAGCGGTTCAGACAGTCCCACTGCCGCAGACAATCATTAAACCTCTCTGGGCCTCTGTCTTTCAGCTCTAAAATGGGTTGAACAATCACTGCCTTTACCTCATAGGAATGCTTTGGGGCTAAAATGAGATCCCTGATGTTTGAGAGCAGTTTGCAGAAACAAAAGGGCTCTGATCATTTGAGGTTGTATTGTTATTTGTAATAACAAAAGCTAGTCTTTGAAATTATTCTGAACACTCAATCTAGAGAAACAGATTTGGTCCGGGACTAATATTTTTATTTTCTAAAAACAAAACCAAGAAGTTGGGCTGTGCATTTCAAATTAATTATGATTAATTAATTAAAATAAATGAATGATTAACTAATATTAACCCAATATTCAAAATTAATGAGTACTTATGCCATCCTTAGTATTTGTGTGTGTGTATGCATATACAGTATGAAACAGTGTGGCCTAGTGAAAAGGGCATGTACCTGGGAATCAGAGGACCTGGGTTCTAATCCCAGCTCCACCAGTTTTCTGCTGTGTGACCTTGGGCAAACTTAGACTCTTTGTGCCTCAGTTCCCTTATCTGCAAAATGAAGATTCAATGCCTGTTTTCCCTCCTGCTTAGACTGTCAGCTCCATAAGATACCTGATTATCTTGTATCTCTATTCCAACACTCAGTATAGTACTTGGCACTTAGGAAGCACTTAAATACCACAGTTATTATTATTATTATTATTATTATCTCTCCCCATTTCATCACCATCGATGGTGAAATATCATGGGTGTAAAGGCCAGTGTAAGACCCACCATTCTGATCACACTGTGCCCTCACAAATACTGCCCTTTGTTATGTTGTATAGCCAACTATTTGTTTTCATTTTTTTGTTTGTAAATATTTAGGCCTATCTTTCCCAGCAAAGCATAGCTCCTTATGGGAAAGGAGCATTTCTTGTGCTTCTGTTCTATTCTCCAAGTGTTTAAAAACATACATCGCATGGAGTGGACACTCAACAAACATCATTACTACTACTGCTACTACTACTGCTACTAATACTACCATTTATTAAATATTTGAGAAGTAGTATGGCTTCCTGGAAAGAGCATGGTTTTAGGAATCAGAGGACCTGGATTCTAATTCTGGCTCTGCCACTTTCCTGCTGGGTGACCTTGGGGAAGTTGCTTAACTTCTCTGTGCTTGTTTCCTCATCAATTTTTATATTATTAAAAAATAATGTTTTTTAATGATATTTGTTAAGCACTTTTAATGTGCCAGGCGCTGTTCTAAGTGCTGGGATGTATACAGGCAAATTGGGTTGGACACAGTCCCTGTCCCATGTGGAGCCTACTGTCTAAATCCTCATTTTATGGATGAGGTAACCTAGGCCCAGTGAAGTGACTTGTCCAAGGTCACCCAGCAGACAAGTGGCAGAGCTGGGATTAAAAACCAGGTCCTTCTGAAGCCCAGGCCCAGGCCCACACTCTACACTAGGCCATAAACTCATAAACTCTGTGCTTATTCCAAGATCGGTGCTAAATGCTGACGAAAATCCAAGATAATCAGTCCAGAAGTGGTCTCTGTCCCACATGGAGCTCACAGTCTAGGGAAGGGTGACAAATGTAGAGACAAGAGGCAGAAATTACAGACACTGGGAACATTTGAAAATGAAACGATCAGAAATTTAGAGCCAGAGTAGGTGAGGAAGAGGTGACGGGTCTGACAGACTCTGGGCCCTGGTTTGTTCTCGATGACAAATGGCCCAGCTGCCCCTTTGATTCTAACAGCCGGGAAGGCGGCTTCTAAGTGAGAATTCAGTGAATACTTACTGAGGGTCCTCCGGGGGTCTGGCGCTCTGTCTTTGTTTACTAAGTTGCATCCCAAAAAAAACAGCAACATTAAACCACCAAAGCTGTAAAGACATGCCTCTGGGCCTGGATCAGGCTGACAAATACTTAGGAACTTAAAATTGAAAAATGTGGTCGCTTCATTCCATTGTGGTGAGGCTGTGATGATAGTACAGCTCTTTCTGCCTCTCTCCCCCTCCTTCGTTGTGTGATCTCATTTCTACAGTCCCGGGTAGCCTCTGGGACAAAGAGCCATGGGGCTTTCGAGCTCTTGGCTTGAGTTCAAATAGACCTTTTATTGTTCTTTCCAGCCATTGTGGCTGAGTCCGCGTCATTTTTCTGACCATGTTTGGAACTGCTGCATTCTCCAGGGTCCCCGGGCAGTGGAGCGGGAGATATTCTGCCGCCTGGAACCCAGACCTGCTCCAGCTCGGCCCCTGTGGCCTCAATGGGCCTTCTTGGTGTGCCTTTTGACTCTATTTTGCTTCATTATTTTTACCAGAAAAGCAGACTAAAGATGTCCCTGAAATGTGGCAAGTCATTTTCTTCTTGCTGTCCCACCCAGCCATGGGGCTGTGCCATGAGAATATTTTGTGGCTGTCTTTGGGTCTGTCGTCCACATTTTTGCTCTCATGAGAACTGAGGTTGAAATAGGTCAGTGTCTCACTTCCTGGGAAAATATGGTCATTTGGGGTCTTCCAGGAGAAAGCGAGATCTATTGGAGGAGCATAGGGCTGGGCGTCAAGAGACCTGGGTTCTAGTCTCACCTCTGCCACTTGCTTGCTGGGTTACCATAGATTGAAAGGCTAAGTAATTGCATTAAGTGCTTATGATGTGCCAAGCACTGTACTGATCAATGCAATAGATCACTGCACTGTCCCACAGTCTGAATAGGAGGGAGAACAGGTATTGAATCCCCATTTGACATTTGAGGAAACTGAGGCACAGAGAAGTTTAGTAACTTACCCAAGGTGGCAAGTGGCAGGGCCAGGATTAGAGCCCAGATCCTCTGATTCCCAGGCCCGTGACTTGGACAAATCATTGAACCTCATCACATTTCAGTTTCCTCCTCTGTAAAATGAGGATGAACTATTTACTATCCGTAATGTGTCACAGTAGATTGTAAACTCCTTGAGGACAGGGATGTGTCTACTTGAACTTTCCCAAGAGCTCAGTATAGTGTCCTACAGTAAGGACTCAATAAATTCCATTGAATGATTGATTGATTGATTGATAAGCTGCTTAGAGAAGCAGTGTGGCATAGTGGAATGAGCATAGGCTTGGGAGTCAGAGGTCATGGATTCTAATCGCAGCTCTGCCACTGATCAGCTGTGTGACTTTGGGCAAATCACTTCACTGGGCCTAGGTTACCTCATCTGTAAAATGGGGATTAAGACAGTAGGCTTCACATGGGACAGGGACCGTGTCCAACCCAATTTGCTTGCAAACACCCCAGCACTTAGAACAGCCTGGCACATTAGAAGTGTTTGACAAATACCATTAAAAAAACATTATTTTTTATAATATAAAAAAATGGACGAGGAAACAAGCACAGAGAAGTTAAGCGACTTCCCCAAGGTTAATTCATTAATTAATATTTATTGAGGGCTTACTGTGTGCAAAGCACTGTACTATACTCTTGGGAGAGTACAGTTAATAGATATGATCCCTGTCTACAAGTAGCTTATAGTCTAATGGGGAAGACAGACATTAAAATAAATTAGAATTAAAGAAGTATAAGGAGATATATGTGTGTGTGTGTGTGTGTGTGTGTTTTGAGTCTTTTCCAGGCTCACAGCATCGAGGGGAGAAGATGGGGCTGCCCAAATGTCATGAGCAGCCATGTTCTCTAACTTGCACCTTTTTACTTATCTATTCTCTATTTTCCCACTGTACCATCAACTTTGCCACTCTCAAACTAATCTCCTAACAGTGCCTCACTCTCAGCTTTCCCACCTCCAACCCACTGTGACCCTTTCCCCCTAACTTGGAATGCCCTCGCTCCTCAGCTAAGCCGAACCACATGTCCCCTTTCTTTCAAAACCTTCTAAATGGTCACTTCCTCTATGAAGCATTCCCTGATTCATCTGCTCGCCAGTGCAGTCGTGCCTCTGCCCAAACAGGTTAATGCTCATGTACTTTTCAATTAATCATCTGTAGTGGCTGAATTCATTTATGACTATTATTTATAACTATTTTTTAACTCAGTGCAGCAGTTTAGTTGATTATGCTCACCGTCTCACCCATTAGATTTAGAGATCCTCAAGGTCAATCAATCAAACATTTTCATTGAGCACTTATTTGTGTAGAGCACCTTATTATTCATTCATTCAGTCATTATTTATTGAGCTCTTACTGTGTGCAGAGCACTGTACTAAGTGCTTGGAAAGTACAATTCAGCAATAGAGACAATCCCTGCCCACAATGGGTTTACAGTCTTGGCGGACATATTCTCTGCTCCCAATCAGTTTACGGTGAATGCATTTTTTTACTTTTGTGTATTCCCGCAGCACCATAGTAAGTGTTGTTGATTCTAATATATTGCTGATTCTGCTTCCTATTGAGTGCTTACTGTGTGCAGAGCACTGGAAGAGCTTGGGAGAGTACAATATAACAGAGTTGGTAGACACATTCCCTTCCCATAAGGAGCTTACAGTTTAGAGGGCAGTTTCCAGTCAAACACTAGGGCTAAGATCAGTTCTTCCATGTCTATTTTCCTCCCATATCATCAGCTGAAAGAGCAGTACTTCTTTGGAAAGACTAATTCTCTTCTGATATGAGTTTATTTCCACCCCTGCAAAGAAGGGGCTGAATGTATTCCCAGGAGGCTAGCCAAGGGAGGAACCTACCACAAAGTTCTTGTAATGTAGGACTTTCAAAACAGTTTCTCTTCAGCCAGCCATCCCCGGGATAGACTCCTCCCGACTGCTTTGCTCTGGTGTGAATCAAACAGTACTTTCCAGTAGAAAATTGCGCATGTTGCCAGTTGTTTTCCCCTAGCCAAATGGGAATATATTGTTCCTGAGGTTGGAATGCAAATTCCCTTTAAACCTCCAAGTCTTTTAGCGGGTGATAGATTTTACTTGACCTTTCCATGTGAAAGGATTGCTAGGTTTACTTGCATTGCAGTGGCCAATTGCAATATTACAATTGCTCATTTGGGATAATGCTATCCCCTTTGCTCCTACAGTGCCCCTGCCGAAGACCTTACATTACTGTTAATGTTTCCAAGGGGGGCGAGTTTTTTCTAGACTTGCACACAGCCTGACATTCTTCCTGTATTAACATATCATTCATTTGACTCATGTAAACTACATGAAAAGAAGAGCTCTATGATGATGAATTAGTAGTGACAGAAGCTAGCCTGGCTACCAATTAGTTTTAGAGCCTGCAGATAAGCCATATTTGGTTTTCCTGAACACAGTGGTTTGGCTTTTCTGAAATTCTTGCAATGGCTAGTCAACTAAGTGGCCCAGCCTGTCAGCAACAGGGTCTTTTCTAACATTTTCTAGCAACACTTCAGAAGCTGAAGGGTTTAGGGGACATACTCTGCTCATTCAATCGTATTTGTTGAGCACTTACTGTCTGCAGAGCACTGTACTAAGTACTTGGGAAGTACAATTCAGCAATAAAGAGAGCCAATCTCTGTGCACACCGGGCTTACCCAACTTGAAATGACTCCATTTCCTGTCGGTGGTTGGTGTAGACTTCCCTCCCTTACTGTGTTTGTATATCCATGCTTCATCAATATTATAGACTGAGAGCTTATTGTATGCAGAGCACTGTACTAAGCGTCAACAGTCACTGTAACATGTACCCTGAAATTGTGACTTTTTGAAGCTTCTTCACCATTATACCAAACCACAGTAAGTTAAAAGATTAGTTAAAGTGAATTGCATACATGTTTCTTAAATTTCATATGTATTAGGCTTAGATCAGGCTCAGAATGGTTATTTTTGATAGTCATAAACCTTCTTGGACTACAGCCAATGTAACCAATCCTAGCCCCCACATGTCCCATGAGACTTTATTCAATGATTCACTCAACTGTATTTATTGAGGGCTTACAGTGTGCAGAGAACTGTACTAAGTGCTTGGGAGAGTACAATACAACAATAAACAGACACATTCCCTGCCCATTGCAGTCTAGAGTAGGGAGACAGGCAGAGAGGAGAAAAGACAAAGGGAGCAAGTCAGGGTAACTAATGAAAAGGAAGTGGTAGAAGAGGAAAGGGGGCTTATTCAGGGAAGACCTCTTGGAGGAGATGTACCTTCAATAAAGACTTGAAGGAGAGGAGAGTAATTGTCTGTCAGACACGAGAAGGGTGTCTGAGAGTGTTTCAGGCCAGAGGCAGGACGTGGATGAGGATTTGGCAGTGAGATAGATAAGGTTAGCATTAGAGGAACAACGTATGTGGGCTGGGTTGTAGTAGGAGAGTAGTGAGGTGAGGTAGGAGGGGGCAAGGTGATTGAGTACTGTAAAGCCAATGGTGAGGAGCTTTTGTTTGATGTGGGGGTGGATGGGAAACTGGTGGAGTTTTTCGTCTTTCCAAACATGATTTTGCCAAATGCAAGCATTTTCAGATAAAGGGAAGGTGTAGCATAAGATACTTTGGCTCACTGTTACCCCACAGAACTACAAAAAGTTCCATTATTGTCACTTATGGACTATACTCAACATCAAGGTCAAAGATCATGACCAGAAGAGAACTCCTCATGTTCCCAGCAGGGCCCAGGATGAGTCTAGGCATTAGATGACCTGGGTTCTATCTCGGCTCTGCCACTTGCCTGCTGCATGACTCTGGGCAAGTCACTTAACTTCTCTGTGCCCCAGTTTCCTCATCTGTAAAATGGGGATTCAATATCTGTTCTCCCTTATATTTAGAATGTGAACCCTGTTTGGGGGCAAGAATTGTGTCTGACCTCAATTCCTTGTAGCCACCCCAGTGTTTGGTACATTGTAGGCACTTAACAAATACCACAATTAATTAATTAAAACAGGATCATAAACAACAAATTTTTAAAACAGAGTCAGTCTCCTAACATTGAAGCTGGGCTCACCTCAACAAAGATGTGCTGGGTGGAACATGTGAAAAGAATGAACAAATGCAACCATCTTCCAATTCCTCAAAAACCTCCCAAGGATTATGCATGCCTCTCCACATCAAGCAGAGAAGCAGCATGGCTCAGTGAAAAGAGCCCGGGCTTTGGAGTCAGAGGTCATGGGTTCAAATCCCTGCTCCGCTGATTATCAGCTGTGTGACTTTGTGCAAGTCACTTAACTTCTCTGGGCCTCAGTTCCCTCATCTGTAAAATGGGGATTAAGACTGTGAGCCCCCCGTGGGACAGCCTTGTCACCTTGTACCTCCCCAGTGCTTAGAACAGAGCTTGGCACATAGTAAGCACTTAATAAATGTCATTATTATTATTATTATCAAGGAGCAACTGCTGACCATTTAAAGCACTCTGAAGCACTCAATCCACTCTCTTCCTTCTGCTTATTCATTGTCTTCTCCCTGAACAACCCCAGCTCACACTCTTTATTCCTTTTCAGGCTGTTCAGGCTCTTCAGACTTTTTTCCCCTTCTAGACTGTGAGCCCACTGTTGGGTAGGGACTGTCTCTATATGTTGCCACCTTGTACTTCCCAAGCGCTTAGTACAGTGCTCTGCACACAGTAAGTGCTCAATAAATACGATTGATTGATTGATTGATTGATTCACTGTGCCTCATTCTTATCTCTTCCCCCACCAAAGTTTTGGTCACACTTCCTCTACTCCCCTCTGTCTGGGACTCCCTTCTCCTTCTTATCTCACAGACCACAGCTCTCTCAGTTTTCAAAGCCCTTTTGAAAATCACATCTCCTACAGGAGGGCTCTCCAATTAATTTGTTATCTCCTCACCTTATAGCCCATGTTCCATTCTGTCCTTATATGCTATCTAAGGATTTACATTTCCACACCACCTCCAGAGCTCATATGTGCATATCTTTTGAAGCCTCAGTCTATCATCATTTACAATGTGCAGAGCACTGTGCTAAGTGCTTGGGAGAGTATAGTATGATAGAGTTGGTAGACATGTTCCTTGCCACAAGGAGCTTACAGTCTGGTGGGGAAAAGAGATTAAAATAAATTACGGATATGTACATTAATTCTGTGGGGCTGAGGGTAGGGTGAATATCAAGTGGTTAAAATATACAAATCCAAATACAAGGGTGACACAGAAGTGGGGTGGGGTGGGGGGGGAGTAGGGGAAGCCTTCGGCTTCAAGGCTGTCCATCACCTCACACACTGCTACCTCACCTCCCTTCTCTCCTACTACAGCCCAGCCTGCACCCTCCACTCCTCTGCTGCTAACCTCCTCACTGTACCTCATTCTCACCTGTCCTGCCATCGATACCTGGCCCATGTCCTTCCCCTGGCATGGAATGCCCTCCCTCCACACATCTGCCAAGCTAGCTCTCTTCCTCCCTTCAAAGCCCTACTGAGAGCTCATCTCCTCCAGGAGGCCTTCCCAGACTGAGCCCCCTTTTTCCTCTCCTTCTCCCCATTCATTCATTCATTCAATCGTATTTATTGAGCACTTACAGTGTGCAGAGCATTGTACTAAGTGCTTGGGAAGTACAAGTTGGTAACATATAGAGATGGTCCCTAATCCCCATCCCCCCGCCCTACCTCCTTCCCCTCCCCACAGCACTTGTATATATATTTGTACAGATTTATTACTCTATTTTACTTGTACATATTTACTATTCTATTCATTTTGTTAATGGTGTGCATATAGCTTTAATTCTGTTTGTTTTGATGATTTTGACACCTGTCTTCATGTTTTGTTTTGTTGTCTGTCTCCCCCTTCTAGACTATGAGCCCGTTGTTGGGTAGGGACTGTCTCTATATGTTGCCAGCTTGTACTTCCCAAGTGTTTAGTACAGTGCTCTGCACACAGTAAGTGCTCAATAAATATGATTGAATGAATGAATGAGAAATGAGAGCTTAGCCAGGAAGACCTCTTGGAGGAGATGTGATTTTTAATAAGGCTTTGAAGAGTGATAGCCCATCAGATAGTCATTCAGTTGTATTTATTGAGCGCTTACTGTGCACAGAGCACTGTACTAAGATATGAAGTGGGAGGGAGTTCCAGTCCAGAGGCAGGGTGTGGGTAAGTGGTCAGCAGTGAAATAGATGAGATCAAGGTATAGTGAGTAGTTTGGTGTTAGAGGGGTGAAATGCTTGGGCTGGGTTGCAGTAGGATATCGTCCAGGCAATGCAGGCAGGGAAGAGCCGATTGAGTGCCTTTAAAACAGTGTTAAGAAGTTTCTATTTGATATGGTGGTGGATGGGCAACTGCTA
Source organism: Tachyglossus aculeatus (assembly GCF_015852505.1). Taxonomy (NCBI): domain Eukaryota; kingdom Metazoa; phylum Chordata; class Mammalia; order Monotremata; family Tachyglossidae; genus Tachyglossus; species Tachyglossus aculeatus. Next base: position 152,043,274 of record NC_052066.1, on the reverse strand, counting down.
GAGGTTCTTGAAGAGTGGAGAAATGTGGGCTGAAGTTTTTTTAGAAAAATAATCTGCTCGGAAGAGTGAAATATGGACTGGAGTTGGAAGAGGCAGGAAGCAGGGAGGTCAGCGAGGAGGCTGATGCACTAGTCAAGGTGGGGGTTAGGTTAAGTGCCTGGATCACTTTAATAGCAGTTTTGATGGAGACAAGAGGGCAGATTTTATCCATGTCATGGAGGTAGAACTGGCAGGACTTGGTGGCAGATTGAATATGTGAGTTGAATGAGAGAGATGAGTTAAGGATAATGCCAACGTTATGGGCTGTGAGACAGGGAGGATGGGGTGCTGTCTGGAGTGATGGGAAAATCGGGGGAAAAAGAGTTTGGGTAGGAAGATGATGAGTTCAATCTCGGACATGTTAAGTTTAATGTGTTTGCGGGACATCCAAGTAGAGATGTCCTGAAGTCTCAATTACTCTGTTACTTCCTTCCATCTGCAGTGGATGCAACTGTCTATCCACCCTTCTAGATTATATGTACCTCAAAGGCAGTGTTCATCTATACTATTTGCATTGTGTTCTTCCACACAAGTGCCCGGTAATTACTGATTGATTAACTGATCAAACTGCTGCTCTATGGTGAGCTGAGACAGGGAAACCAAAAGTAAGAAGTACGGAGGAAATGTTTTAAGGATACAGTAGAATAAAGAGTTAAACACTGCATCTCAATGGAAGACTGGGAGTCAAATGCTGTAAATAGATCAGCATAGCACACTGCAATCAAACTCTACTCCTTTTTCTTTTCTTTTAAATGATATTTGTTAATTGTTTACTACGACCTGGAACAAGGAGCAATCAATCAATCAATCATATTTATTGAGCGCTTACTGTGTGCAGAGCACTGTACTAAACGCTTGGGAAGTACAAGTTGGCAACATATAGAGACAGTCCCTACCCAACAGTGGGCTCACAGTCTAAAAGGGGGAGACGGAGAACAAAACCAAACATACTAACAAAATAAAATAAATAGAATAGATATGTACAAGTAAAATAAATAGAGTAATAAATATGTACAAACATATATACATATATACAGGTGCTGTGGGGAAGGGAAGGAGGTAAGATGGGGGAATGGAGAGGGGGAAGAGGGGGAGAGGAAGGAAGGGGCTCAGTCTGGGAAGGCCTCCTGGAGGAGGTGAGCTCTCAGTAGGGCCTTGAAGGGAGGAAGAGAGCTAGAGCATAACACAGAGCAGTATTTGTGTGGGCACAGTGTGATCAGGGTGGTAGATCCTGCATTGGCTTTTTGGCTTTTTGATCCGCATATGCTCCCGTAAGTAGAATTTCACCGTAAATTGTGGTTAAATTGGTAAGTATGGGGAGATGGACAGAGAGGGTGGGTAAATAGATTGGGGCCACATGTCCAGGAAAACTCTATAACTAGGTATCCAGGCATGGAGTACTGTGGGTGCTTCAGAAATGATGAAGAAAAAATTGGAAATGGTATCACCCAAATCTAGGAGCAATTTACCCTGACGGCAATATTTAATGATAATTAAGATTAATGTTAAGATAATTAGAACTATATAGAATGCCATTCTTGAAAAGACCTTGGGGCCATTTGGAAGGTGGTACCTAATAATGGTATTCATTAAAGCATTTGTTATGTGCCAGACACTGTACAGAGCACTAGGATGGATACAAGCAAATCAGGTTGGGCACAATCCCTGTCCCATGTGGGGCTCACAGTCTTAATCCCCACTTTACTGATGAGGTAACTGAGGCACAGAGAGGTTAAGTGACTTGCCCGAGGTCACACAGCAGACAAGTGGTGGAGCCAGGATTAGAACCCATGACTTTGTGGCTCCCAGGCCTGTGCTCTATCTGCTACACCGTACTGCTTCTATTCTCCACCATGCTGCTTTTATGCTTAAATCTTTTCGGGATTATGCTTTCATTTTGCAGATAGCCGTGGGAGATGAAAATGGTCCCCAAACTTTAATTCCCTGCTTCTTTCCTCTAGAACCGTTCAAAAGCTATATGAGTCTAAAAGATCCTTTAAGGTTTGGTTCAACACATGGACTCATCAGCCATCTGTAGCATGAATGTGTTCATGGATCAGCCTTCCAGCTCTTGCCAAGTGCTGTAGCATATACATGCTGGGAACCTCACCACCCCCCCACACACACTTTCCATTTGCATCTCCCTTGGAGGAGCGACAGAAGAGTTAAAGACTGCCTCACTAGCGGTTTGAACTCTCCCGTAGCATACTAACCCCGGGAAGTTGGGAAAGAACAGAAGAGTCCAGCTGTAGAACAATAATGACATTTTTGTAAGATGTTAGTGAGTCCCAGAACATCAGGCAGATCTTTGGATCGAGGTTCACGCTGCAGGAAACGGAACTCCCTGCATTTAATTCTTTCAAGAGTACGTATCCTTTGGCCTCCCAAATCATTTAGAGTCTACTTTAGCAATCATGGAAAATCTGTTCTGCTTCTATACATCCACCTCTCAGTATCAGCTGAGGAAGAGATCACCCAGTTCCGTTTTGGAAGTTGCATTTCTTCCAGGATACATAATTTCACTCTCTTGCCTTCTTGTTGTTAGATGTCAGTGATATTCATGAGAAGAAACTTTTTCAAGAACATTATAATCATCATCATCATCAATCATATTTATTGAGCGCTTACTATGTGCAGAGCACTGTACTAAGCGCTTGGGAAGTACAAATTGGCAACATATAGAGACAGTCCCTACCCAACAGTGGGCTCACATAATAATAATAATTGCGGTATTTGTTAAACACTTACTGTGCACCAGCCACTGTACTAAGTGCTGGGGTGGATACAAGCAAATCGGTTTGGATACAGTCCCTGCCCCACATGGGGCTCACAGTCTTAATCCCCATTTTAAGACGAGGTAACTGAGGCCCAGAGAAGCAGCGTGGCTTAGTGGAAAGAGCAAGGACTTGTAAATCAGAAGTTGTGGGTTCTCATCTCGGCTCTGCCACCTGTCAGTTGAATGACTTTGGGCAAGTCACTTAACTTCTCTGTGCCAGCTACCTCATCTATAAAATGGGGATTAAGACTCTGAGCCCCACTTGGAACAACCTGATTAGCTTGTATCTACCCCAGCGCTTTGAACACTGCTTGGCACATACTAAGTGCTGAACAAATACCATCATTATTATTATTATTTGCTCAAGGTCACCCAGCAGACAAGTAGGGGAGTGGGGATTAGAACCATGGTCCTTCTGATGTCCAGGCTGTGAATAGAGTGCTATCCACTAGGCTATGCTGCTTCTCTAATGTGGATACTGGAAGATTTCCTTGTCCTTTAGTTTGAAATCTAGGAGTCACCACTTCTCCTCAGTCACTACCTCCTGGGCAGCTTTCTCACCATAAAACTCTGATAGCTTCCCAGAAGCAGCACAGCTCAGTGGAAAGAGCCCAGGCTTTGGAGTCAGTGGTCATGGGTTCAAATCCCAGCTCCGCCACTTGTCAGCTGTGTGACTTTGGGTGAGTCACTTCACCTTTCTGGACCTCAGTTACCTCATCTGTAAAATAGAGATTAAGACTGTGAGCCCCCCGTGGGACAACCAGATCACCTTGTAACATCCCCAGTGCTTAGAACAGTGCTTTCCACCTAGTAAGTGCTTAATAAATGCCATTATTATTATTATTATTATAATCCACAACCAGTTACCCGCTGACCCTGAACTGATCTCCTCACCACAAGGTGGCTCAGAAATGACTTGTCTTTTGTGGTCTCTGAAGGAAAATAATATGATTTCTTTCCTGGGTGCTTCTAGCTGTTTATGATGATAATAATAATAGTCATTATGGTAGTTAAGCGCTTTATTATGTGCCAGACACTGTACTAAGCACTGGAGTAGACACTAGGTAATCAGGTTGGACACAGTCCCTGCCCCACTTAGGGGTCACAGTTTTAATCCCCATTTTGCTGATGAAGTAACTGAGGCACAGAGAAGTGAAGTGACTTGTATGAGGTCACCCAGCAGGAAAGTGGCCAAGCTGGGGATTAGAACGCAGGTCCTTCTGATTCCCATACTTGTGATCTATCCACTAGGCCATGCTGCTTAGAAGAGAGGCAAGGTGATGAGATCTCCCCAGGAGTATATGGCGGCTTGGGTTTGGACAGTGGGCAATCCCAACAGACTGGTTTTGAGCTGGTCTGTTTGCTGTCTTGTATCAATAGGTACAAAATGCCTTTATGTCTGGCATTTACATTTTCAGCCTCTAACGTCCCAGTGCCTTGGTGCCTTCCCCGATCTCTGTGAGTGTGCCAGGCACTGTCTGTAGCTTGGGAGGGAGATGCAAAGGCTGTGGAATGGATGGTGGATAATAATAATGATCGCATTTATTAAGCACTTACTATGTGCAAAGCACTGTTCTAAGAGCTGGAGAGGTTACAAGGTGATCAGGTTGTCCCACGTGGGGCTCACAGTCTTAATCCCCACTTTACAGGTGAGGTAATTGAGGCACAGAGAAGTTAAGTGACTTGCCCAAAGTCACACAGCTGACAATTGGCAGAGCTGGGATTTGAACCCATGACCTCTGACTCCAAAGCCCATGCTCTTTCCATTGAGCAACGCTGCTTCTCTGGATGTGCGTATCTGTCAGAGATCACCCCCTTCCACCCTAGAGAAACACTCTAGATTTATGTGGCCTAGTGGAAAAAATAAAGCCGGCCGTCAGAGAATCTGAGTTCTAACTACTCTCTGCCACTTGTCTGCTATAGGACCATAGGCATGTCACTTAACTTCTTTGTGCCTCAATTACCTCCTCTGTAAAATGGGGATTAAATCCTCCTCCCTCTGATTTAGACTGTAAGCCCCATGGGAGACAGGGACCTGTATCCAGCCTAATTATCTTGTATCTACCTCAGTGCTTAGTACAGGGCCTGGCATATAAGAAGTGCTTAACATGTACCATACACAATTGTGGCCTAGGATGAAATTCTTAAACATGGCATAAATGACATCGTTTCTCTTTGTGTCCAGGGTTGTGCTGGAGATTTCCTGGGCATCTGTCTCCCTATTATCAACTAGGGACACCCGGTTGCCAATAAGTGATGGAGGAAGTTGGTGTAACCAGAAGAACATTTATGTTGCCTCAGATCTCTTATTATCCTTTCGGGATGGATACGTATAATAGTATTTATAAGTGCTTGCTGGTACAGAGCACCGTACTAAGCACTGAGAGATAATGTACAAATAGGTCTTCTTGGTTGCTCACCACAGCAGCTAGTACAGTATTGTGCAACCAGTCAGCTCTCAGTAATAATAATAATAATTGTGATATTTGTTAAGTACTTACTGCCAGACACTGTACTAAGCACTGGGGTAGATATAAGCAAATTGGATTGAACCCAGTCCCTGTCCCACATAGAGCTCACAGTCTCAATCCCCATTTTACAAATGAGGTAAGTGAGGCATAGAAAAGTGAAGAGACTTGCCCAAGGTCACAAAGCAGACATGTGGCAGAGCCGGGATTGGAACCCATGACCTTCTGACCCTCAGGCCCGTGCTCTATCCACTATGCCATGATGCTTCTCAGTAACTACCACTGACTGGATAACAGAAATGGAGTAGCCAGATTCAGAGAAATAGCCCCTCAAGTGAGAGATCCAATGATAGTCTCTTGCCTCCTTCCCCTAGGAAGCAAGACATGCTCTAGATCATTTTGAATTGTAATGGCCCCCAGGGGTTCTGGATTCTCTTGTGGAATCTAGAGTGATTTAGAACCAGGAGGTCTGTGTGAACCAACCTTATTTGTTGAGTGCTTACTGTGTACAGTGTCCTGTGTCAAGTGCTTGGAAGAGTACAGTGCAATCATGGAGAACAGTTATTGCATCCCCATTTTTACAGATGAGAAAATTGAGGTAAAGAGAAACTAAGTGACTTACAAAGATTACACAGCAGGCGAGTGGCAGAGTGGGATTAAACCCAGGTCCTCTAACACTCCTGGGCCCTTGCTCTTTCCACTAGATCACATTGTTCGATCCCTTTCCTTAAGCAGCTTACGGTCTAGTGCATCATTGGAGTGGGACGGAAGAAGGAGAGACAGCAGCATACAATCCATGATGTTGTCTACTCCACCTGAGTGCTATAGAAGAGATGCCACCAGGGAGAGACACTCATGTTCCCTATGCTGCCCTGGATTGCAGGGAGTTGGGGCAGTTGGTCTTTTCTCCGTGGAGTGGGACAGGAGGAGAGAGAAATAATAGCCATATATTCCAAATATGTAGACTGTCCAGGTGATACTGAGGAATAGAGAGGAGCCTGAAAACTGCTCTTTCAGCTGTAAAGAACAATAGTTCTTAATGTTTTTAGTTTCTTAGAAATGTTGTCTTTCCGTCTTTATTATTTCAGGCTTTCCTTGGTTGTTGCCAACTACCTCCCTCCTCCCTTATTCTGAGACTACAGGCCTTCTGTGGGCCAGGGATCAAGTCTGAATTATCATTCTTATATAATTCCCCAGAACGTAGTATGGGGCTCTGCATGCAGTACCTCCCCATAGACTTTAAGGCACTCAATCAGCTCTCCCTCTCCTGTCTTACCTCATTCATTTCTTACTGCAATCCAGCCTACAAACCTCACTCCTCTAACACCAACCTATTCGCTGTATCTTGATCTTATCTATTTTGTCACTGACCCCTTGTCCACATCCTCTATCTGGCGCAGAATTCCACCCCCCTTGCCCCCCGACCCCGCCACCTCGTATCTGACAGTCCACCTCTCTCCCCACTTTCAAAACTCCTGAAATCACATCTCCTCCAAGAAGTCTTCTCGGCAATGCTCTCATTTCTCCTTTATTTGTCTTCCCTTCTGCATTGCCAATGCACTTGGATCCATTCCCTTTAAGCAGTTGTTATTCACCCCACCCCCAGCCTCCTAGACTTATGCATATATCTTTACACTTTCCCATTTCCCCTATTAGTAATTTATTTTACTGCCTCTCTCCCCTTCTAGATTGTGAACTCCTTGTGGGCAAGGACTGTGTGTATTAGCTTCATCAACCAATCAAACATTGATATTTAATGAATGTTTACTCCATGCAGAGCACTATACTAAGTACCTGGGAAAGTACAATACAATAGAGGAGGAGAGACAGACATTAAAATAAATTACAGATGGATTTGTACTCAAGTTGTGAGGGTGGGGTGAAGATTGAAATGCTTAAGGGGTGCAGAAATTTAAAAGCTCAAATTTCTACTCTATCAAAATTCTTCTCAACCTCTCAGCTGCCTTAATTGCTGTGGAGCACTCCCTTCTCCTGGAAACCTTATCTAACCTTCGATTCAAGTTCTGTCCTCTCCTGGTTCTCTTCCTATCTCTCTGGCTCCTGATTCTCAAACTCTTTTGCAGGCTGTTCCTCTGCCTCCCACCCCTTAACTATGGGAGTCTCCCAAGGCTCAGTTTTGGGTCAAATGGCTGAGAAATGCAGAAGAGATGGAACATACAGGAAGAAAGGGATTAAACAAGGGCTGTTGCAGGAGATATAATTTGGGTAGGGCTTTGCAGATGGGGAGCCAATCGTATTTATGGAGCACTTACTGTGTGCAGAGCACTGTACTAAGCATGTGGGAGAGTACAATTTAACAATATAAGAGACACATTACTTGCCACAATGAGCTTACAGTCTAGAGGGGGGGACAGACATTAACATTAATAAATGTATTACAGATATGTGCATAAGTGCTGTGGTCTGTCAGATATGAAAGAGGAGGGAGGACAGATACTGTAGTGTTCCCTTCTAAGCACCTAGTATCATGCTCAGCACACAGTAAGCACTCAATAAATATCATTCACTGAGTGATGGATTCATTGATTTCTCCATCTCCAGTCCATTGTGAAGTTTTCATTCTTATCGGATCTGGCTGACTCCTTTTCACCTTGCCCACATTCACTGCCCGGCCATTTCTGCACATGCTCAGGTTTGTAGAGGCACAAAAGTAGTGGTTTAAAGGATGAAGGAAGTAGGTTGGAGGGGAAAGAAGGGGGATGGTAGGAGAGCAATGCTTACCTAAACTTGAAAAAGTGAGACAATTCCATTTAGAATTCGGGTTAAGAGGGGATAAGTCCCAGAAATCGGGGGCATTCCTTGGCTTTGTGGTCTCACCTTTTCTTTCCTCTGAATAGACCCCTTAACTATACCACCTGGAAAGATATTCCATTCAGATCGTAATTAATGCTCAGAGATGGAATCTCTTTAACAAAGAATACAAAGCCCAGAATAGTTGTATTATACCTGTCATTTTTAAGTGTCCAGCAATTCTCTACCATACTGTGATTCATGGAGCTGAAAGAAATGATTTACCTGAAAAATATTAATGTTCATTCTGCCTGCAGAACCTCTTAATTCCTGTTACACATGTCAGCATATTATGACTGGGAGCTGTCAAATTCTAATGACTAAAATTTCATTTTTCAGTCTTTTCACGCTGTGTTTGAGAACTATAGGTTGGAAATAATTCCCAAGCTAAATTTCTTCTTCATCTGGTAAATTCAGGCATTTGTTCTCTCTGTTTCTTTTTTTAATTTATGTTTACATTAGTTCCTTTCTAGAGCCTTATGTTTCTTTCGCTAGGGAGAAAGAAATGATTTTCTTCACACCCGCTACTGTCCGTTTTAGAGAATGTAATCTGACTTGACAGCTGACAGATTCAATGCAAAAGTGGTTTTACTTACTGAGTTGATCAAAACATGGATTATTTAAAATAAAAAGGTTAGCATGATATCAAACATAAAATACATTCCATGCGCTTTATGTGGGTAAACAACCTTGAACTTGAGTGTAACTTTTTTTTATTCTCCTTGAAACAGGAATTTGTTGACACAATATTCAATAAATAGAGATATTGCAGTAATGCTAACATATTGCAAATACTACAACAAATAGAGTCTATTGATCCACCTGTTATTACGCTTGTTACTGAAATGCCCTATGTAAAAGCAAGAGAAACCAGATTCCAATTTAGGTTGTTAATAGATTGGTTTCAAAATTTATGTTACACATGTCCAACAAATCAAGAATAAAAGCATATGAAAGGCTGGGAAGTCTGTATTGAATTACTCATTCTTTCCCCAGTAAAAGCGTTTAAGCTAGAGATTGACCAAAGAATTTTAAATATCTCATTATATATATATATGTCATTGTTCAAAGTGTCCTTAAATGGGATTAAACTATAGTCACTCAAAAGTTCCCTGCAATGACTGTTCCCCCTCCTCACCTTGACTTAAATTAGGGCTAATGATATGTTTTCAGCACAGGATAAAAAGAAGGGTTTTCCTTGAATGACTTTCCAACATTTTAAAATCTAATTCCTTGATAAGTAGTTCTACCAAATGATTATTTCATCTCATTGTCTTAGAGGATTTAACTCTAAAACACATGTCTCGCCCAGTCAAACTGGCTGTCTTGTGTAAGCTGAAACCAGTGAAGATGACATGTGTGTCTGATTGGCTTTTGGTCCAGGGAATTACCAATACATACGACTCTTGCAGCTAGTATTTTAACTGATAATTTGCTTTTGGGGGTGATTTTCTTTAGATGCTGAAAGTTCAAAGGGAAAATATGCAGTATCACCCTAGCCAAATGGCTCTAACATTAAGGGGCTCTTTTCTGTATTTTTTAAAATCCAAGATATCATTCATAGAAGAATTAAATTTAATCTATGGTCTCTTTGACCAAGTCTCTTCTCCTTTGAGCTTGGGTTGGAATGTGTCTGTAACCCATTCATGAAATTCCAACAAGAAAGTTTTCATCTATAAGAACATGTCACTTTATTTTGTACTTCCCAAGTACCTATTACAGTGCCCTGAACCTAATGGGCACTCATGAGTAGTATAGTACTATTGTTACTACTGCTGCTACCACTACTATTAATATCAGGGGACATTGTGTGCATATAGTTTATCTTTATGGACAAAATGACACACTCAATGCAATTTGTTTTGGTTGTACATTTGCAAAATGCAACTCTAGTTTCTCCAGAGCACTTTGAAGTGGGGCTACACTCAGAAAGGAAAAGAGATTATTGATTTTCTCAAGGGAAAATCCAGTTTAAGACAAACTGGCAACTGGTCCAAAGGAAATGGCCCAGATTACTGCAAGAAAGAGACAAGAGAGCCCGAGTGGCTCATCAAACCCTTCTGGTTTAGAATTTTTCTGTGATAAATGATGTTGCCGACAGGCTGAGCAGAGATTACTGATCGGATTTTCCTTTCTTCCTACTAGTCCTGTGGGCAGGATGCATGCTATTCCCCCTGAGGAAAACATTGGTCTTTTGGAAGAAAGGAATGATCCTTTCATCTCTTGCCCTCCCAGAGTAGGGGAATTCTGTAAAATGGGGATTCAATACCTGTTTTCCCTCCTACTTACACCGTGAGCTCCAGATGGGACAAGCACTTTGTCTGACTTGATTACCTTGTATTTACGCCAGAACTTAGTACAGTGTTTGGCACATAGTAAATGTTTTCTATTATTATTATTATGGTTATTGTTATTTTATTAAGGAAAACTAGATAGCATTGAGCCTAGAGAAAAGCAAATTTATCATATGAGAAGAAAACAAGTTGGGGCCTTTTCTGTCCTTTCAGAAACTCTACCTCCATGAGTATCCCAAATTCCATTTTTAACCAAATAGGAAACCAAGAGAGACCTTGAGATCAATCACTCAATAGTATTTACTGAGGACTATGCTGTGCAAAGCACCGTTCTAAACCCTAAGGAGAAAGGATAGTTATTAGCAGGCACAGTCCATGCCCTCTAGAAACTTATTATCTAGATGAGGAGACAGATAGTAAATTTTAAGTAGGAGGAAGCAACTGTGTTTAAAAATATGTACGTAAGTGTTGTGATGGAAGAGGTGTGGTAAAGTCCAAAGTACTTAACCAGTGAGGACTCAATCAGTCATATTTTTGAGTGCTTACTGTGTGCAGAGCACTCTACTAGGCACTTGGGAGAGCATAATATAACAGAGGTGGTAGACACAGTCTCTGTCCACAATGAACTTCAGTTTAGATGGGGAGACGGGCATTAATATAAATAATAAATAATGGATATGTACCTAAGTGCTATGGGAACTCAATTGCATAAGGGTTGTAGGGGGAGAAATAGAGTGGGAGCTGAGAGATAAATCAAGGAAAGTTTCCTGGAGGAGATGTGATTTTAGTAGAGCTTTGAAGATGGGATAGAGTGCTGGTCTGTCACATATGTAGGGGAAGGGAGTTTCAGGCAGGATGGAGGTCCCAAAGAAGGGCTCTGTTGGAGGGTGTGAGGAGGGACAGAAAATCATCATTGAGAGAGGAGCAGAGAGGTATGGACAGCAACTGGAGGCACCTGATGAATGGGGAGAATGATGTTTTAGAAAAATGATCCAGTCAGCGCTTAATGAATACCATTGATTTAGACTGTGAGCCCATTGTTGGGTAGGGACCGTCTCTATATGTTGCCAGCTTGTACTTCCCAAGTGCAAGCGCTTAGTACAGTGCTCTGCACACAGTAAGTGCTCAATAAATATGATCGAGTGATTGAGGCTGACGCAGTAGTCAAGACAGGACATGACAAGTGCCTGAACTTATGGGGTAGCAGTTTGGATGGAGAGGAAGGGAGCAAATTCTGGAGATGTAATGGAGATCGAAATGCCAGAATTTAGTGACTGACTGAACATGTGGGTTGAAGGAGAGAGATCAGTTAAGGGTAATGCCATGGTTGTGGGCTTGAGAAACAGGAAGGATGGCGGTTTAGTCAACAGTGATGGGAATGTTGGAGAGGGGAGGAGAGACTTCGGGTGGGAAGATGAGCAAGTCAGTTTTGGGCATGTTGAATTTGAGGTGACAATGGACCATCCAGCTATAGTTGTTCTGGGGGCCAGAGGAAATGTGAGATTGCAGAGAGCGGGGAGGTCTGGGGCTGGAGATGTAGATTGGAAATATCCTGGGGAGTTTAATCTGGCTCTGGCCCAAGTGAGATAAAGGTAGTTTCAGAAGAACTCAGAAGTTGGGTCTCTGTTAGGGTAGGTCCTGGAAGGGTCAGGGCCTTAGGAAAATTATTGAGGACCCCTGCCTTACAACAATAAAAATCAAATTCCAGATCAACACCAGAACTACCTTAATCTCTAGGATTGGGGAGTGGATTTCCTGGGGCTGTTCCTGGCTGGAGTAGAACTCATAGCCTCCTCATGGATCCTTTGTTTCATCTTAGAACTACTCTTGCAAGGGTGGCATTGAGCTTAACTATCATTCAGCAATGAGAGAGCAAAGATGGAGAGAACACCTGTTTGCTTTATCATTTATTCCTTGTTACTCCATGTCTCCCAACTCCCTCAGGGGTTAAAATAATTGGGTTAAATTTCTCCCCTATTTTGGGGATCATTGAGAGGACTGGCTGTTTGTCCATACTTCTGTTCTGGGATGAGTAGGTGCCATATCAGAAATGGGACCAGATGTCGGAGCTCACTCTTGACTCCAGAGACAGTAAGTCTGTGCTCCCTGATTTATGTCACAAAACTGCCGTTTTTCTTTTGAACAGAAGAGATACTAGTCTCTCCACTAGCCGTTTGGTTTGAGTTGCACCGTGTAATAGGTGTAAATCAAATGGAATTGCTCCTTTATTTCAGGGTTTAGGAGATGATAGAGCATGGGGCAACTGTCATTGTTCTGGACAGAAGGGACTCCTGGTTGGCCCAGGATGCTTTTTTTCTTGGTTTTGCAGAGGACATAAGAGAACTAATTATCTCTCTTTACCATCCCTCTTCATAGTTGCAGATGAACCATCCAACATCCACAGTGATTTCCTCTGATTTCCAATGATTTCCTGTCATGACCCTATTACCAACAATCACTTTGATTCCTCTCAAAGCTTTGAATACCTCTAACTCTTCCATCTTTTGGCTCTTTGGGCATGAATTTATCCAAACCCTGCTTGAATCCGTCATTCTTATCTGCCTGCAAAACTTCCCATGTTAACCTTGTCCATCATACTGGCTACCCACTGGAAGTTTTGAGACACTGGATTTTATGCAAGAGGCCGTTGGTGACTCCAAGCCCTCCATAGCCCCGTCCTGTGGATTTGAGGAGACATTTAAGCAGCCAAATTGGAAAGTACACCTAGCTACTGCTGTGACCATCCACACAGGGTCGGATGCAGCAGTAATTCAGTCTTGTCCCTGCCTGTCTTCTTTCCTCACACTGTGAGGCTTTGAATTCTCCTAACACAGCAGCCAAAACCCTTTGCAAAAGGCAGATTTTTTTGTTTTCATCCAGGACAAAGGGGAGGGGAAGGGCCTCGGGTTCCCCATCCTTGGGCTTGCCTATTCTTGTTCTGTGTTAGGAAGGCCCCAGAAAGTTAGCCCCAAACACGGATCAAACGTGTTTGCTCCACATCAAAAGGAAATGTAATGTGCAGTAGGGAATTGAAAGTAATATCGCTGCTGATTAAAAAAAGAAATTGGCCGTTTTTTTTTTTTCCCACAGGCCAATCTTCATCGCCTGCTTTCCAGAAATGTACAAAATTTCAGGTGTAATGAGAAAGCACACTCGAATGATTGCTCATTAGAAAGACACATAACTCATTATATAAAACAATGCAGGCGGCAATAGGATTTACTCTTGGAAAAAAAAAGCACAGTCATTAAACAGAAGAAGATTCCCGAGTTTTGTCAATATGATGGTTATGGAGCCTGTAGAGAAGAAAACCATTTAAGAACTCAGAGGAAGGAAAAGCAGTTTATGGAGGGGGCTAAGTCCTAATGCAGCATGTACAGCAAGCCCATCTTTATAATAATAATAATAATAATAATGGCATTTATTAAGCACTTACTATGTGCAAAGCACTGTTCTAAGCACTGGGGAGGTTACAAGGTAATCAGGTTGTCCCAAAGGGGGCTCACAGTCGTCATCCTCATTTTACAGATAAGGGAACTGAGGCTCAGAGAAGTGAAGTGACTTGCCCAAAGTCACACAGCTGACAGTTGGCAGAGCTGGGATTTGAACCCATGACCTCTGATTCCAAAGCCCGGGCTCTTTCCACTGAGCCACGCTGCTTCTCTAAATGTTGGGAAGGGGGCATGGGGCAAACCACCTATGCAGAGTGGATAGGGCATGAGTTTGGGAGTCAGGGAAGCTGAATTGTAATTATGACTCCACCACTTGTCAGTTCTGTGACCTTGGACAAGTCACTTAATTTCTCTGGGCCTCAGTTACCTCATCTTTAAAATTAGTATTAAGACTGTGAGCCCTATGTGGGACAGGGACCGTGCCAAATCTGATTGGCTTGTATCTACCCCAGTGCTTAGAACAGTGTCTAGCACATAGTGTCTAACAAATGCCATTTTTTTTTATCCCAGCCCTGCTACTTGCCTGTCATATGACTTTGGGCAAGTCACCTAAATTCTCCATGCCTCAGTTTCCTTATCTATCAAATGGAGACCACATGCCTTTTCTCCAGCCCCATTAACATGGTTAGCCCCATGTAGGTAAGACAGGGAATGTGTCTGACTCAATATTCTTGTGACTACCCCAGCACCTAGTACAGCTTATAGAATAATGATAATAATAATAATGATGGCATTTGGTAAGCACTTACTATGTACAAAGCACTGTTCTAAGCACTGGGGAGGATACAAGGTGATCAGGTTACCCCACATGGGGCTCACAATCTTAATCCCCATTTTACAGATGAGGTAACTGAGGCAAAGAGAAGTTAAGTGACTTGCCCAAAGTCAAACAGCTGACAAGAGGTAGAGCTGTGATTCGAACCCATGACCCCTGACTCCCAAGGCTGTGCTCTTTCCACTGAGCCACACTGCTTCTCATGAACATAGTAGGTGCTTAGCAAACACCACAATTAGATGTTTAAGGAGCAAACCTACTGAGTGGACAATTTTTGCTCCTTAAACCAATTCCCTGCCCATGTCCAGAGTGAACCCAGGAATCATTGGTTCCAGAGGGCTGATTCAGTCACACAGTAAGTAGCTCTGCCACCTGGGCTGGGGTCAGTCAGCCAATTGTATTTATTGAGCACTGTCTGTGTGCAAAGCACTGTATTAAGCACTTGGGAGGATACAATATAACAATATAAACATTATCTGCCCACAACGATCTTACACTACGTGGGGAGGGGGGAAAGACAATAATATAAATAAATAAAATTACAGGCATGTACATAAGTGCTGTGGGGCTGAGATGGGGGAAGACTAAAGAGAGCAAGTCAAGGCCATGAAGAAGGGAGTAGGAGGAGAAGAATAAAGGAGGCTTAGTCAGGGAAGACCTCTTGGAGCAGATGTGCCTTCATTAAGGATTTGATTTTGGGAGACACATGTCCCCAAAAATGTGGGGCCTGAGGGTCTCTGCCCCAGTTAATTCTCCCCTGGAGGTATCCCTGAAATATACTCTTCTACCTAGGATGTATGCTTGCAAGATTGTAAGCTCCCCGAGGGCAAGAATTGTGTCTATTAATTTGTACACTTTCAAGCACTTACTACAGTCAAACGCTGCTACTACTAATAGTAATTAAGACATTTGTTAAGTGCTTACTGTGTGCTAAGCATTGGGGTAAGTAAAAAACCATCAGATCAGGCACAGTACTGCACGCAAATGGAGCTAACGCTCTGTGGGAACAGAATTCCCATTTCACAAATGAGAAAACTGAAGCACAGAGAAGTTGTGCCTTGCCCAAGGCCATACAGCAGGCAAGTGAAAGAGCCAGGATTAGGACCCAGGTTTCCTGATTCCCAGTACTGTGCTCCTTCCACTGGGACATGGTGCTTCTTAGGCTGTTTTTGATTGATTGTGTTCCTTTTCATAAAGCGATATATAGGATTCATACCTATTCGAAGAAGACCCCACTGATGGTGAAGTTCCCCTCCTGCTGCAGCTGTGGCTGAAAAGGCCATTGCAGGATCCACAGTCCTGACCACACTGGTCACACACAAAGGTTGTCCCTTGTGTTGTTGTTATCAAGGTTCTGTATTAATGCCTGACCCTGATTTCTCTAGGACCAAAGAGGAGTTGGAAGAAAACGTCAGGCAGGAGGACACCGTAGTCAAACAGATAGAGAAGCAGCATGGTGTAGGGGATAGAGCACAGGTCTGGGAATCAGAAGGTCATGGGTTCATACCCTGGCTCCACCACTTGTCTGCTATGAGACTCTGTGCAAGTCACTTTAATTCTCTGGGCCTCATTTCCCTCATCTGTAAATGGAGATTGAAACTGAGAGCCTCATGTGGGACAGGGACTGTGTCCAACTCGATTTGCTAGTATCCACCCCATTCATTCATTCATTCAATGGTATTTATTGAGCGTTTACTGTGTGCAGAGCACTGTACTAAGTGCTTGGGAAGTACAAGTTGGCCATATATAGAACGGTCCCAACCCAACAACGGGCTCACAGTCTTGAACGGGGAGACAGACAACAAAACATATCAACAAAATAAAATAAATAGAATAGTAAATATGTACAAGTAAAATAAATAGAGTAATAAATCTGTACAAACATCTATACAGGTGCTGTGGGGAGGGGAAGGAGGTAGGACTGGGGGGATGGGGAGGGGTAGAAGAAGCAGGGGGCTTAGTCTGGGAAGGCCTCCTGGAGGAGGTGAGCTCTCAGTAGGGCTTTGAAGGGAGGAAGAGAGCTAGCTAGGCGGATGTGCAGAGGGAGGGCATTCCAGGCCAGGGGGAGGACGTGGGCCGGGGGTCGATGGCAGTACAGTCGAGAATGAGGCACAGTGAGGTGGTTAGCAGCAGAGAAGCAGAGGGTGTGGGCTGGGCTGTAGAAAGAAAGAAGGGAGGTGAGGTAGGAGGGGGCGAGGTGATGGAGAGCCTTGAAGCCGAGAGTGAGGAGTTTTTGCCTGATGCGTAGGCTGACTGGTAGCCACTAGAGATTTTTGAGGAGAGGAGTAACATGCCCAGAGTGTTTCTGCACAAAGATGATCTGGGCAGCAGCGTGAAGTATAGACTGAAGTCGGGAGAGACAGGAGGATGGGAGATCAGAGAGGAGGCTGATGCAGTAATCCAGTCAGGATAAGATGAGGGATTGAACAAGCAGGGTTGTGGTTTGGATGGAGAGGAAAGGGCGGATCTTGGCGATATTGTGGAGGTGAGACCGGCAGTTTTTGGTGACGGATTGGATGTGAGGGGTGAATGAGAGAGCAGAGTCGAGGATGATACCAAGGTTGCGGGCTTGTGAGATGGGAAGGATGGTAGTGCCGTCTACAGTGATGGGAAAGTCAGGGAGAGGGCAGGGCTTGGGAACAAAGATAAGGAGTTCAGTCTTGGACATATTGAGTTTTAGATGGCGGGCAGACATCCAGATGGAGATGTCCTGAAGGCAGGAGGAGACATGAGCCTGAAGGGAGGGAGAGAGAGCGGGGGCAGAGATGTAGATTTGGGTGTCATCAGCGTAGAGATGATAGTTGAAGCTGTGGAAGCGAATGAGTTCACCGAGGGAGTGAGTGTAGATAGAGAACAAAAGGGAACCAAGAAATAACCCTTGAGGAACCCCTACAGTAAGAGGATGCGAGGGGGAGGAGGAGCCCGCAAAGGAGACTGAGAATGAACGGCCAGAGAGATAAGAGGAGAACCAGGAGAGGACGGAGTCTGTGAAGCCAAAGTTGGATAGCGTGTTGAAGAGAAGGGGGTGTTCCACAGTGTCAAAGGCAGCTGAGAGGTCGAGGAGGATTAGGATAGTGCCTGACCTATGGTAAGCACATAGCAAATACCACATTTGTTATTATTATTATTATCATTATTATCAGCTGCCTTGCCTTGTGACAGACCCAGAGTCAGGTCTGTAATATTAATGACACTGTCTGCAACCCAGATGCAGGTCAAAGATCATGACCTGGAAATCCTCTTGGCCGACTCTGGTCCCTGGGTTCTGGGCAGCCGCCTGGGCTCCAACTCCACTCAGTCAGTCAAATTTATTGAGCACTTACTGTGTGCAGAGTACTGTACTAAGCCCCTGGGGGAAATAAAATATTAATTATTGTTTTATTATACTCCCCCCTGAGGGCTTAATGCAATAGTGTATACAATGCACATATATTGTTGTACAATATAATGACTTCTCCTCCAAGAGGCCTTCCCTGATTAAGCCCTCCTTTCCTCTTTCCTCCTTTCCACTCCATTCTGGGTCACCCTGACTTGCTCTCTTTGTTCATCCCCCATCTCAGCCCTACAGTACTTATGTGCATATCTGTAATTTATTTATTGGTATTAATGTCTGTCTCCCCCTCTAGAGGACAAGCTCATTGTGGGCAGGGAATGTGTCTATGGTTGTATTGTACTCTCCCAAGCACTTAGTACAGTGTTTTGCACACAGAAAGCACTCAATAAATTTGATTGAATGAATGAACTATAAACAAACATAAGAATAAGAGAAAGATTTATTTTATCTTTCTGAAACTTTCAGGAATACTGATTTTTTAAGCCATAGATTTCCGTCCCTAAGAGCATCCAAATGTTTTGGCACAAATCATTTGTGGTAATAGTAATAGCTTGATTGAGTGGTCACTGGGTCCAGGTCACTGTACTAAGCGTTTGTGAAGAACAAAATGAGCAAGTGACCCATTCCCTTACCACAAAGAACTGACATGCTAATGGGGGAGACAGAGTATTTTACAGGGGTAATTAGGATAAATAATTACATGTACAATTGAATCCATGTATTAACATAGGTGCTGAGGATACACAAGAGTTCATAATTGCTAGAGAACAATCAATCAGTGATATCACTGAGCACTTACTGTGTGCAGAGAGCTGTACTAAGCGTTTGGGAGAGGACAGTGATTGGAGTTATATGACTTGGGATCCTGGTAATTAATCAGGGAAGGCAGGGGGGAGGAGGTGGACTTCCAGGAGGGCTTGGAATGTGGAGGGGGTGTGGTCTGTCAGATTTGAGGGGCAAAATATTTCATGGGTGCATTTCATTGGATCAGTGGTGGAATGGGAAACACTTAATTTATTTTGACAAGACATGTTTTTCATTAAGGGATAAATGACACCGACAGATTAATTCCATAGTACTGAAATTTAGCAGGGACCCCCCCCACCCCCCCCATGCTTGCACCTCCACATTCTGTGTCCATCGGGCTGGGGAAACCCTGTGTGATAGTCATTCATTCATTCATTCATTCAATCGTATTTATTGAGCGCTTACTGTGTGCAGAGCATTGTGCTAAGCACTTGGGAAGTACAAATAGGCAACATATAATAGAGTTGGTCCCTACCAAACAATGGGCTCACAGTCTGGAAGGGGGAGACAGACAACAAAACAAAACAAGTAGAAAGGTGTCAATACTATCAGAATAAATAGCAGCACGGCTCAGTGGAAAGAGCACAGGCTTGGGAGTCAAAGGTCAAGGGTTCAAATCCTGGCTCTGCCACTTGTCTGCTGTGTGACCTTGGGCAAGCCCCTTAACTTCTCTGTGCCTCAGTTACCTCATGTGTAAAATGAGGATGAAGACTGTGAGCCCCACGTGGGACAACCTGATCACCTTGTATCCCCCCAGCGCTTAGAACAGTGTTTTGCACATAATAAGCACTTAATAGATGTCATTATTATTATTATTAAAAATAGAATTATAGCTATATACACATCATTAATAAAATAAATGTAGTAAATATGTACAAATAAAATAGAGTAATAAATATGTAGAAATACATACAGGTGTTGTGGGGAGGGGAAGAGGGTAGGGCAGAGGTGGGTGATGGGGAAGGGAGAAGGAGGAGGGGAGGAAGAAGTGGGGCTCAGTGTGGGAAGGCTTCCTGGAGGAGGTGAGCTCTCAGTAGGGCTTTGAAGGTAATAATCGCCACCCCAGAAGTTGAGTAGTGATGACTCACTAGAAAGCAGTTTCTTTCTCCTGCCATCCTATGTCCCAGGCTAAAAATGGGAGAAACCAAAGCAGTCTTTGAGCTCCCTGTCCTCCTGTGAGCCGTTTAGCTCTGCATCACTATCTTTTCGGAGAATATGTATATTTTCAATTGGTTGCTTTTGAGACACTGAGAGAGAACTCCCTGTTCATCATGGCTGCAATTATCATTATGGCTGCAAACTACCAGTCCTGGAAGTAAGACTATGGCCCTTGAGAATAGAGGGCTCCAGCCTCTAGCATGTTGTTCCAGCCCACTGGCATCCTAACTAGACAGCTTGAATTTTAGCATAAAATCCATATTGCGAAGTTCTGGAGAGGGGAAGGGGGAGGGATTCTGATGTCCATGCAAGCATCAAAAAATCATTCTATGGAATTAAAAGGATTAAAGACTCTCTTTTGCTGCTAGGTTTCTTGCTTCTCCCCGCGGCCCGCCACCATCTCTGTATTTTATCTGTTCATTAGCAGAGGTGCAGCTTGTTCCAAATGAGTGATGCGCAGAGGGAAAAAAAAAACATATTATAATTTCAGAAAAGGACATATATTGTTTTAATTTGGGGCAGGATACTTTTCAGAGGTATATAAAGGGACGAGAGTAGCCTTTCATGTTTTAAATACGGATTCTTCGAAGGAATAAATGTGCTTTGTGAGCTCTTTTCTGTTGCGGATGGTAACCGTACTTGTGTTACTCTGTGACACAAAGCCTAAAGGAGGAGTCAGATGTGTGCTCTACAGTGCTTGAGAATTTAAGTTAAATCTGTAATTTTTCTCCTGCATTTCCTCAGAGAAATTAGCTATTCTATTCACTGCATAAATTTTCAGGTTTTGCTAGCACGACACTCAGGGTGTTGAATTTTTTATGACAAAAATGCTGTAATAATTGTTGAACAGATGTAAGTGTTGGAGAGTGGGCTCTGGCAGACCTCATGAAACCTCGATTAGCAATTTAACCCCGTCACTCCTGGGCCTGGGCAGGGAAAGAGAATTGCAGTTGCCCATGGATTCACATGGACGGACCTGAGGGCAAAGAAAGAGTTTTGGGGGATGGAGTTAAGGGAACATACGTGATGTCCTGGGCTGGTATGAGGCCGGTGAGGGATGGACAGAAGGATGACCTCGACGGCCTTCTACTCCTAAGATTTCCACGTTAGCAACTGCTCTCTCAGTGTGATTCACAGGCTAATTAGCCCAGAAAGTCATCGTCAGCGGTGGTATGGCTTCTGAGCCCCGGCTAACTGCAACAAGCAACAGCAACAAAGTCATCTCTTGGGGAAACAGAAGCTGAGAAGATCCAAGTGCTGATGTTCGGCCTACTCCTAAGCAATGGCTTATGGTTCCTGATTGGCAAGGGCTGGCAGTGAGGCAAGATTTACACCTCAAAGAAAAAGATATTGAGGGAAATGCCCCTTTCCTGTCTGCCTGCACAAAAGGAGGGCATAGGGGACATGGTGGAGGAGAGGCTTTGTCCACCCAATGATGAAAGCATGCAAATTCTTCTGAATCAAAAGGTAAATCAAAAGGAAAATGGCAGCCAGCAAGACAAGGCGACAGTGACAGCCCATCATCAATGTAACCACACGACAGACCGAGTGGCAACTCCAAAGCTGCCAAGTGAACCGCCTGAGGAGGCTGATATAGAGACAGCTGTCCCTGCTAGGAGACAAATCTTCCACAGCTTTTTATGGGCCCTGAAGAGGAGGAAGTGGCACTCCTCCCTGCACTTAAAATACAACGACAACAACAACAACAAAAGTCCCTGTCAGAAGCATTATTTAAGAGAGTTTTGGTGAGAGAACATTGTGAACGGAAATAAGTTAAAAATAGAATGGGGGAATGGATTTCTAGAAATGAGTATATGTGTTTGTGTTTAGTTTTGGGAAGAGATGCCAGCACATCTTTTAAGAAACCATCATTCTGATTTAGTGCCTGATGCTGCTGAGGGAGAGAGGGAGAGAGAGAGAGTGTGTGTGTGTGTGCGCGCGCGTATGTGAGAGAGAACACATGTAGGGGGTTGTGGGAGAGTTAAATATTGGAATACCTTTGATACACAATTGCAGGATTCCCAGTGAGAAAAGAGCTTGGGGTCCAAGAGGGAAGTGGCAGGGAGTGAAAGTACCATGACAGAGGTAAACGGACTAATGAGGTTTAAGACTCCTGGGGACTGATTTCTGACTCTCGGGTTTCATTTTTATTCTCCTTCCTGAGCAAGAGCACATGCGGGCAAAGGGCTAGAATGTGTGCAAGACTGTGTGTGTGTGTGTGTCTGTCTGTGTGTAGGCCTGCTCCCATCTGCTTTTGTTTTACATGCCCCTATGGTGCTTACCGACGCATGGTGAACTTCAGTGCAGTGGCTCAGAAGTTCTGTGGGTATAAACCAGCAAATTGGATCTGAGCATTCCATTTACCACACATCTTTAGATTCTCTATATCTGTGGAGATAGAATTTTAAAAGCGCCCAGCACAATGTCCTCATTTTGCCTGACAAATGTCTGACAGTTACTCAGTTGGTCAGGGTGGGAGGTTCTGAAAAATTCAGGATTTTCTCAGCAGATCCTGCAGGAGTGTTTGAAAACGATGGGTCTGTGGGTGTGCAAAATGGCCCAACTGATTGTCACCATAGACTAGTCTGGATGGAACATTTCAGTGCATTCTGGGAACAGAAAGGCACCCAGGTTCTTTGCTTCTCTGTTATTAGGTTTGGGTTTTTTTTTTTACTTTTAATTTGTAATTCGATTTTGAATCGTATGCCTCTGCATTACTTAAAAAGCTCTGCAAAAGTTTATATTGAAAAATAACTTTCTGTAGCATCTTAACTCACTGCATGCTTTCAATATGGAGAGCATCAGTAGAGTGTAACCCCTTTGTAATACTAATAATAAAATTTACGGTATTTGTTTAGCACTTGCTATGTGTCAGGCACTCTTCTGAACACTTGGATAGGTAAAAAGCAATTTTTATCAGACCCAATCCTGGCCCCACATAGGGTTAACAGTCTGAGTAGGAAAGAGAACACGGATTGAATCCTTATTTTACAGTTGAGGAAGCTGAGGCACAGAGATGTTAAGTAACTGTCCAAAGTCACACAGCAGGCAAGTGGTAGAGCCAGGATTAGAACCCACATCCTCTGATTCCAAGGTCCATGCACTTTCCACTGGGCCATTTTAGGTTTAATATTCCTGAACCTAGAGTGAATGAAATACTCCTGACATCTTTAGCCACCACAACTCAGGGGCCTTAATTAAAATATTGCCCTAATAAATGCAGCCATTCAACTGGATGGAAACCTATGAGAATTTCAATAATATACCCAAGGTAGCTTTTCTATTTAAGACATTATTTGACTAAATCAAAATGAGTGTTTGTTCAACTGCTGAAGCTGATGAAATCCTCTGCCCTGCTTTTTTTATCCTACACACCATGATCCCTGGTCAGAGACTGTGTGTGATCTGGGGACAGGGTGAATAAACACAAATGAAATATGGCCACTATCAGCACAATTTTAATAGGAGGAAGTCATGGATTCTGCAATAGACCATTTGAAAGTCAAAGATTTTAATCATTCAGGAAAGTCAACTAAATCAGTAGATAGCCAGTGAGTTTTCACTAGCATTCTACAGGCATATCCCAGGTTCCAAATGACTACAATGCATACAATCTTGTGCCATGTCATGCACTAATTGCTGACACAGCCCAAGATTGAAAAACTCGGTCTCACGTTACATTCAAAAGTTTAACAAATACCATTTTTAAAAAGCCAAAAAAAAATGCTGCAGGGACTGTGTTCAGTTTCCTCCTTTGCCTCCTTCTAATAATAATTTTGGTATTTTGTTAAGTACTTTTTATGTGCCAAGCACTGTATATAACACGGGGGTAGATACACAATTATCTGGTCAGATACAGGCACAGAACCTACATAGGTTCATGGCCTAAATTGGCAGGGGAACAGTTACTTCATCTCCATTTTACAGATGAGCTAAGTAAGGCACAGAAAAGTTAAGTGACTTGCCCAAGATCACCCAGTAGAGACGTGGCAGAGTCAGGATTAGAACTCAGGTCCTCTGACTCCCAGGCTCTTGTTCTTTTTACTGAATCAATCAATCAATCAATCATATTTATTGAACGCTTACTGTGTGCAGAGCACTGTACTAAGCGCTTGGGAAGTACAAGTTGGCAACATATAGAGACAGTCCCTACCCAACAGTGGGCTCACAGTCTAGAAGGGGGATACAGAGAACAAAACCAAATATATTAACAAAATAAAATAAATAGAATAGATATGTACAAGTAAAAGAAATAGAGTAATAAATATGTACAAACATATATACATATATACAGGTGCTGTGGGGAAGGGAAGGAGGTAAGACGGGGGCATGAAGAGGGGGACGAGGGGGAGAGGAAGGAGGGGAACCATGTTGAACCATACTGAACCATGTTGCTTCTTTCCTTCCTTCCCTCGAGATTCCTGGGGTAGCCTATGAGCTCACAAAAGAGGTACAATCCCTACTAGCATTAGTATGAGCTTTGCCTCAGACAGATTTAGATCCTTCTAAATCTAGAAAAAAATTTCTCAATTAGTAAAAATTTAGATTTTTCTAATCTTGCCTCTAACACCCTCTCCTCCGGTTCTCCCGTTCTCTATTGCCTCTCATTCCCCTTTACCTTTTTCCTCTTCCATTCTCCGTGTTCTCCTCTTTTCCTCTCTGATCTCCTTCATTGTACTTCCCTTTCCCTTTCCTACTTCCCTCTTTTCCCTTTCCTTCCTTCCCCTCTTTTCTCTCTGGCTCTTCCTCCACGAGACTCTGCCCCAGGTGACTAGATTTCTTGAGCACTTCCTATGTGCAGAGCACTGTACTAAGCACCTGGGAGAGTACAATATAATGGAATTGGTAGACACCTTCCCTGATCACTGCAATTTAAATGAAACTAACAAAGGTCACTGGATTAAGTACATTGTCAGCTAGTCACCTGCTTCTCTAGCTAAACTGGCTCTTTCAGACACGTGGGATTCACCAAGGACAGTTGCTCATCAATATAATTATTGTTATTATTATAATTGTCGTTGTTGAGCACTAACAATGTTTCAGGCACTGCTCTAATCCCTGGGAAAGGTAATCCCAGGAGAAGCAGCATGGCCTAGTAGAAAGAGCACGCGTTTGGGAGTCAGAAGGACATGGGTTCTAATCCCATCTCTGCCACTCTGCTGTGCGACCTTGGGCCGTTCACTTCATTTCTCCCTGCCTCAGTTGCCTCCTTTGTATAATGGGGATTAAGACTGGGAGCCCTGTGTGGGACAGGGACTGTGTTCAACTTGTATCTACCCCAGTGCTTAAAACAGTGTGTGGCACATAGTAAGTGCTTAACAAATACCCCAATTTTATTTATTTGTTTATTTTGAATCAGTGGGACACAGTCCCCGTCCCACATGGGGCTCACAGTCCAAGAACTGGGGAGAACAGTAGGTTTTAGGGTGGTCTCTCATGGACCAGGAAAGGTCTCCTAGCTGGGAATGGGAAGCCGGTTTCTCGGAGCAGCCTGCTAGAGGGCAGACTGGATCCTGTGCTCTTTCCTCAGGGACCCAAAAACCTTCAACTGATTCCTTCCTCAAGTGTAGCTCTTTTCCAGGGGTCCACTGGTCCTGGTAGAAGCTAGGTCTTGGGGAAATTTGGAATCAAAAAGCTCCTCTCCTCTGAAAGAAAAGATCCACATTGGAATTGCACAGACTGCTAGACAAGATAGCTTCAGATTCTGCCCGAGCAGTAAAAGCTGACTTGGTTTTAAGGATATTGGGATCCGGAGGGAAAGGGTTTTTAAAGCAACCCATTCTTTACGAATTGATCATTCTTTTCCGGTAGAAGTGTGAGCAAAGGAAGATTTAGGTGTGCGTAATGAGGGCTCAGAGTAGATTTGCTGATATAACAGTGTTTTTCACTATATTCCAATGTTCTTCAAAAAACACATCATCAAAATTTACTGACGGTAACAGTGAGCAAATCAGAAAACTTATCTTCTTTTTATAGACCCAAATCAAATTACTCCCTACATTTTTCTCCGCTGCAGAATATTAGATTGTACGGGGATAAATGACTTCTGTTTATGAAAAAGGTGAATTTTTAAAACAAAATTTAAAAGCCCGTAAGCACTCTAATGAATTTACTTTAGAAACCCCAAATGATCTTCAGGTAGTAATTCCATTTATTTTGAAACTACAGCTCCCATCACAATCACAGCCAGTGTAAGGTGATTTGATTTAATTCCAGAGTGTTAGACTCTTAATTTAGTATCCCATGGACTGCAGCCTTTTGAATAGCAGTTTAAGCAAGTAGGTTAACCTTCTTGTATTTTAACCTAATGAAATAATCATCCTATTCTCTGACCTGTAATTTTAAATCTGATTGCGTTTTCAGTATATTGCAATTCACAGATTCTGTCCCCTCTTGCACTGGGTTTGTAGTTGCCCCATGGTTTTCAGTGTTCTTAATGAGCTGTTAACAAGCTGTCAATTACCTATGCAAATGAGAGTTAGACATTGAGGGGTTGCTATATCTAGAGCTAAAGTGTGCTACCTTGGAATGTTATGAAATAAATCATTCAGCTTTAATAGCTGTCTTTGCCTATGTGTCTTCTGTCATGTATGAAGTTTTTTTTCATTATAATATCTACCCTTTAAGAAAACGCCCCTGGGGGTTTTGAAGACAGTTAGAAGGGGGCTTACCTAAATCTTTTATAACTGGATCCTGACTTACTTTTTGCCATTTGTCTAGGCTGCTGCGTAAGCTTTAATAGCCAGTGATGGATAAGGAAGCTTTTTTTTCCTACTTTTTTTTTGAGGAAGGATTAGGGAAGGGGGAGAGGTGGGGAATCTTGTGAATAGGAGAGCAGCGTGGCCTAGTGGAAATAGCATGGGCTTGGGAATCAGAGGACCTTGGCCTTGAATCCCTGTTCTGCCTTTTTTGCCTGCTATGTGAAACATTTGGAAGTCACTCAATCTATGTCTTGGTTTCCTCATCTGTAAAATGGGCATTAAATGTCTGCCTCTCTGCCCTGTGGATCGGAAACCTGATGGAGAAGGACCTTGTCTGATCTGATTAAGTTGTATCTGCCCCAGTGCTTGGTATATAAAAGTGCTTAGAAAATATCATTACTATCATTATTATTATGTTGCTCCCCATTCAGCTGATTTACTTGATCCTTAGTTCAGGTTTTACTGGATGTCTTCAATCTGTCTGGGTGCCTGCCTGGCTTTGCTAATGAGGTTGTCTTGTGGGCTTTTTCAGGTGTGGTTCTCCTGGGTCATTGAAAAAGTTGGAGAGTTTTCTCTGTGTGTAGTAAGGCAATCCAGTGAAAGCCCAAGTTGTGAACATCAATCAATCAGTCAATGGTATGTATAGAATATTACTCTTTGCAGAGAGGACTGCTCACTGTGAGCAGGGAATGTGTCTACCAGTTCTGTTTTTCTGTTTTATGGTATTTGTTAAGCACTTACTATATGTCAAGTACTGTTCTAAGTGCTGGGGAAGGTACACGTTTATCAGATTGGGCATTGTCCTTGTCCTACTTGGGACTTACAGTCTAAATAGGAGGGAGTAGGATTTAATCCCCATTTTATAGTGAGAAAACTGAGGCACAGAGAAGTTAAGTGACTTGCCCAAGGTCATACAGCCAGCAATTGGCAATGGCAGGATTAGAACCCAGGTTCTACATGGGAAGCAGCGTGGCCTAGTGGATAGAGCCCCGGCCTGGACACCAGAAGGTCCTGGGTTCTAATCTCAGCTCTGCCACTTGTCTGCTGTGTGACCTCAGGCAAGTCACTTCATTTCTCTGTGCCTCAGTACCTCATCTGTAAAATGGGGATTAAGACTCTGAACCCCATGTGGGGCAGGCACTGTGTCCTGCCCAATTTGCTTGTTTTGACCCCAGTGCTTAGTACACTTCCTTGCACCTAGTAAGGGCTTAACAAATGTCATAATTACTATTATCATTTCTGCTAGGACAAACTGCTTCTCTGTTGCATTGTACTCTGCACACAGTTAAGCGCTCAGTAAACAGCACTGATGATGATGCTACTAAGTGCTTGGGAAGGCTGGTAAGGGTCATCATTCAAATACTATGTTAGAGATTCTGCATTAACTGTAGATTTTGCTAATTTGGTAACAGAGGCACATAAGCAAATTGAATATGGAGTGTCATCTTTAGATCCAGCCAGTATAAAGGTGATTTTTTTGAGCAAAGAAACTTGCATTGGTACCTTCACTATGAAACTAACATCGCTTAGAACAGAACTTGACACATAGTGTTTAACAAATTCCATCATCCTTTTGGGACAAAATCATGGGGAGTAGTGACTGCAAGACAGCTCCATCGAGTTTTTTTTAACATAAATCAGAGCCAGAAAAGCAGAAGCAAAACAACTGAAACATCTTGGGAAGTAGTTCATGACAATTGCTGAATATATAAACTCCCTATCCCCTCGCAACCTCCCAAACTTACGCTAAAGCACACAAGTGGAACTATGGGTACCCATGAACTGACTTTCCCTCCTTTCTCAATGTTTTTCAATTGTTGTCTTCTTTATTACACACTACAGTCTTATTCCATTGACAAACCTGGGGTGGTATCTACATTGGATAAATGAAGACTATTTCTCAAGAGCTCCAAATAATATGGGACCCAGATGATTACACATAAGATCACCAGGAAATGGGTAAGCACTTATAATTTTGACAAATAGTCCACTTTGCCTGACTAGAATGTTGGAAAATTCTGCAAGTGAATAATTCTATTTTTTATGCAAGTGTAGAAATAGGCATTTGGAGAGGAAGGGCGTTACTATTTCAACTCTGTAGGCCTCAGAGACATGTGGGTAACTTCCTCTTTTAAATATTTTCTTTCAAATCTGCCCTTCAGTTTGAACTTACAATTCATTTTCAAAAAGAACATGTTCTGTGATAGAATGAAGGATGTTTCACAAATCTAAAGTGTTCTGTGCTTATAGTCTATAATAATGCTCTGTCACTGTTTCATTACCAGCTCCCATAGCCTGAAATTTTATAACTCGTCCATTAAAAAAATAAGCAAACAAAAAAATAATATGCTAGATGAAAGTGTAGCCAGAACAAGTATTTTGAAGTAGCAAGCTCCACAATAGAAGCTTTATTTTTAGTGATCAAAGTCGTAAGGCATTTTCATTAAATAAGGAAGTATACTATTTGTGGTTATAGTCAAACTGAGGTAATACCACTTTCATTTAGGTCATTGGCATGGAATAAGAGTTGCTCTGGATTTACAATAGCTATAGAAAAGGAAATTTTGCAAAGCCATTTGAACTGAGAGGTTTCACCAGCAGTGGGCTATCTAAGGAGAGTCTCACCAGATTGTATGCTAATTGCTCCCAATGGAGGCTCCATGGTCTGAATGCCATTTCTGACTTTATTTTCTGTTTTCTGTTTGTACATAAGATAATCTTTTTTTTCCATCTGCAAACTCTAGGGGGTAAATTTTGAGCATGATGCTCAGGGATTTAGCCATGGGACTCCCATTAACGTTAATGGGAATTACAGACTCTGTTCCTGTGCATCACATTGAACATTTACCCCTTAGATGATGGTGTTCTGTGGTTGAATTTTTAATTATATTTACAAATAAGTTCCCCTCACAAACATCAGTGCTTCTCAGGCAGTGTGCTTTATTAAAACAGGTCTAGTACGAATCAAATTTTGATTCCCAGTCCATCAGGGTTTTGTTTATTTGGGAAGGTGCTCATCATTTTATAACTATATATATATAGGAAAATTCCAATTTAAATATTCAGAGAGTGCCTGGTTGTCAGTGACAAGGAGAGACAAAGACACCCTGGTTTTCTCTCCAGCTGCAACCACAGGCATTTATTGAGCACCAGTCAGTACTCCTCCATTAAAAGAGATGTAGGAATGCCAATGCTGTTTTCCACAGGAAAACCTTATGTTTTCAATTACGGAATGGGAGAGGGATGGAAGGAGGGGGAGGGTGGATTTTCTCATTTCCCTACTCCTTCTCCCTTCTGTGTTTCCTATGCACTTATATCTGTACCCTTTTTAGACTGTGAGCCCACTGTTGGGTAGGGACTGTCTCTATATGTTGCCAACTTGTACTTCCCAAGTGCTTAGTACAGTGCTCTACACACAATAAGCGCTCAATAAATATGATTGATTGATTGATATTCACTCCACCCTCTCTTCTCAGCTCTTAGGTGTATATCGGTCATTTATTTTAATGTCTGTCTCCCCACTAGAGTGTACGCTCCTTATGGGGTAAAAATACAAGTGCCAACTCTGTTGCGTTGTACTTTCTGAAGTACTTAGCATAGTGTTCTGTCCAGTAAGTGCTCAATAAATCCCATTTGATTGATTGATTTCCATTTCTCCAGAACAAAAGGAAAATCTGGAAAGCTCTTGGTTCCCAGTACATTCAGTTGGAATGGATTGTATGGTCACTTGTTAACGTGACCATTCAAAATGGAATGGAATGAGAAGTAACATGGCCTAGTAGAAAGAGCCTGGACATCAGAAGGACCTGGGTTCTAATCACAGCTCTGTCACTCGTTTGCTGTGTGACCTTGGGCAAATCACTCAACTTCTCTGTTCCTTAGTTACCTCATCTGTAAAATGGGGACTAAGATTCTGAGCCCCGTGTGAGACAGGGACTATGTCCAACCTGATTATCTTATATCCACCCCATCACTTAGTATAGTGCTTAGTGAATAGTAAGCTCTTAAAGAATGTCATTATCATTACCATTACCGAACAAATGCTCACAATGATTGATCATCCATCCTGTTGATTATCCAGGCCCCTTTGGTCTTCTCTGACTAGCTCCTTATTTCCCCACCCTATTTGTCCTCCCTTCTGAGAGGGCAAATTTGCATCCCTTCTGCATCCCTTTCTGTCTCATTTCGTGTACTTCTTGTTCCAGAGGGAATATGATTGGGAAGGATATGACAATAGGGGTGGTACTGACTAAGCTAAACCCAAGTCCAAGCAGCATGGTTTAGTGGAAAGAGCCTGGGTTTAGGAGTCAGAGGCCTTGGGTTCTAATCCTGACTCTGCCACTTACCCGCTGTGTGACCTTGGGCAAATCACTTAACTTCTCTGAGCTTCAGTTCCTTCATCTGTAAAATGGAGATCCAGTGTCTATTCCAGGAGGCCTTCCCAGACTGAACCCCTTCCTCTCCCTCTCTTCCCCCTCTCCATCCCCCCATCTTACCTCCTTCCCTTCCCCACAGCACCTGTATATATGTTTATATGTTTGTACATATTTATTACTCTATTTTACTTGTACATATCTATTCTATTTATTTTATTTTGTTAGTATGTTTGGTTTTGTTCTCTGTCTCCCCCTTTTAGACTGTGAGCCCACTGTTGTGTAGGGCTGTCTCTATATGTTGCCAATTTGTACTTCTTAAGCGCTTAGGACAGTGCTCTGCACACAGTAAGCGCTCAATAAATACAATTGATTGATTGATTGATTGTTCTCCTTCCTACTTAGACTTTGAGCCGCATGTGGGACCTGATTATCTTGTATCTACCCCAGTGCTTAGTGCAGTCCTGGACACCTAGTAAGATTTTAACAAATTAGTATCACTTTTATCAATTCCTCTGCGTCGGTTCTTGGTCCAGGATTGAGGCTCATCCCTTGCTCCTGATAGAAGACTTTATCGTCATCCTCATTTTCATATATATTCATCTTAATTTTACAGAGATCCCAAAGCAAGTGCTGTTTAGCCCCATTTATCAGAGAATGCGAGACTCAGAGATTAAACCACACTCTGCCTCTCTCGCTGATTGCATGAGCTAATGAGTTAATTGGAAAAGATTAGCAGATTTCTCCAGAAGTCTAGACGTGATCTATATGACTGAAATTAATATCTTTAAAAACGCAGGAACTGAGGTGTGCCACTGAAATCAAAATATGCAGAACGACAAAAGGGAAACCTAAATGTAAGGGGATGAAACTAAATTACTAGTGCCATTTTGATTTTGGAAAGTGCTCCATCTCTAGACCTATTACAAACATGTTAAATCAACCTTTTGCTTTACAGCAAACATAATCATCTTTCAAAAATATTAAGGAAGTGAATATACTATGTAATTCAAAATTCTTAAAGCATAAACTCTAGCACTTGTGAGCTTATTTACACCCTCCTTAGCACATATGTGTCTGCTCAATTTATTTATTTGGATAGTATTATTCTTATGTTACTCTTGTTATTCTTACTATTCTTATGTTTTCTCCCCCCTTTGGAGTGTTATCTCCTTGTAGGCAGGTAGTGTGCCGCTTCATTATTATGTTCTTCCCAACTGACTTTGACAGTGTTCTGCACCAGACACTCAATAATTGCCATTATTAATCAACCAATAGTATTTACTGAGCACTTATGCTGTGAATATCACTGTGCTAAGCACTTGGGAAAGTGCAATAGACATGAACCCTCCCCTCAGTTTACAGTACAGTGGAGGAGACAAATATTAAAATCCAACTGCAAGTAGGGGAAAGTCACCACGTTTAAAGATACATATGTAAATGCAATGATAGCAGGGGGAGTAAGTACCCAAGATGTTAAGTGATTCGGAGTGACTGAGGTGGGAGTAAGGGGGAAGTAGTGTGGGGAGATGAGATATTAATTTTTATTAATTTTTAGACTGTGAGCCCACTGCTGGGTAGGGACTGTCTCTATATGTTACCAACTTGTACTTCCCAAGCGCTTAGTACAGAAGCGCTCAATAAATACGATTGATGATGATTAATTAGAAAGGCCCACCTGGAGATGTGATTTGAGAAGGGCTTTGAAAATGGAGCAGAAGATGGTGGATGTGCACTTATGTTCATATCTGTAATTTATTTATATTAATGTCCGTCTCCCCTTCTAGGCTGAAATTTGTTGTGGACAGGGAATGTGTCTGTTTATTCTTATACTGTACTCTCCCAGGAGCTTAGTACAGTGGTCTGCACAGAATAACCTTCCAATAACCTCCCAGGGAAGCAGCGTGGCTCAGTGGAAAGAGCACGGGCTTTGGAGTCAGAGGTCATGGGTTCAAATCCCTGCTCTGCCAGTTGTCAGCTGTGTGACTTTGGGCAAGTCACTTAACTTCTCTGTGCCTCAGTTTCTGCAACTGTAGGATGGGGGTTAAGACTGTGAGCCCACTGTGGGACAACCTGGTCACTTTGTAACCTCACCAGCACTTAGAACAGTGTTTGGCACATAGTAAGTGCTTAATGAATGCTATTATTATTATTATTAACAAATAATGGTATTATTAACAAATAATAATAATAATGGTATTTGTTAAGCACTTACTATGTGCCAAGCACTGTTCTAAGCGCTTATAATAACGATGATATTTGGTAAGTGCTTACTATGTGCCACGCACTGTTGTAAGCGCTGGAATAGATACAGGGTCATTAGGTTGTCCCACCTGGGGCTCAAAGGCTTAATCCACATTTTACAGAGGAGGTAACTGAGGCACAGAGAAGTGAAGTGACTTGCCCAAGGTCACACATCTGAGCACTTAATAAATGCCACTTAAAAAAAATTAAAAATAAAATTAAAAAAGGGATCTCCAGCTAGAAGGAGGACATGAGCAAGAGGTGGATGGCAAGCAGCGAAAACCTGATTAGCTTATATTCACCCCAGTGCTTAGTACGGTGCCTGGCACATAGTAAGCACTTAACAAATACCGCAGTTATTATTATTGACGAGGCACAGGAATTAGGTTGGTTTGGAAAGAGGCAACAGGGCAAGATGGGCTGTAGTAGGAGACAAGTGAGAATAGGAGGAGGAAGAGAGCTCATTGAGGGCTTTAAAGCTGATGGTAGGAGTTTCTGCTTGATGAGGAGATGGATGAGTGACTATGGGAGAATTTTGGAGAGTAGGGAAATGTGTGAAAAACTAGGCTTTAGAAACACGATCTGGGCAGACGAATTATGTATGGATTGAGGAGGGGAGAGGCTGGAAGCTGAAAACTCAGTAAGGAAGCTGACAAAATAGCCAAGTCAGGATATGAGGTGTGCTTATACCAGTGTTATGGCCATTTAGATGGAGAAAAAGGGAAGGATTCTGGAGATGGTGTGAAAAAACGGACAGAATTTGTTGACGGACTGATAAGCTCGTAAACTCATAACTGCATCTTCTAGAATGCCAGGGTTGTGATCACCACAACCTTGTGCTGAATAAAACTCCTGCTATAGTATTCACCCCATGTCTGATGCCTCACCCATGTCATTTCTTCTGACAACTCAATGTGCTGCATCCGAACAGGTTCACGTTGTCAGACGAGTGTCCCCTAATTCCCTAACAATGCTCCAGCCAAACACATAGTGAAATACAGATTCTGGCTGGGTTGGGAAAATTTAAAGGTTTATTTAGGAAATTGAAACAAGTGAGTTGCAGCTGTTTCTGGAAAGCAGGATCTGAGCCGTCGATTTCAGAAGCTGGCTCTAAATGAATGTAGGGATTATTACTATTATTATTTGGCATTTCTGGAGTGATGATAGTTTACAAATCTCAGAGAAAATATATCCTTCACCCAGTGGAATTGCAATCTAAATAAGGCAAGTATCTTCAAATCTGGGAGAAAGTGAAGGAGGAGCATCAGCAGGCCAGGGATTTAGTACAGTTTCCTCATTTTCATCACTTTTTTTTAGTTTGGATTCCGTTTTCATTCCTATTCAGTGGTCAGGGGAAGGTTGGCAAGGGCAATTTGGAAATGGATGATGAAAGCAGAGCAAAGTGATACTTGGTGCTGATATAGGCAAGCAGCTGATAGAGAAGAAGGATGTGGACTTGTTAATAAGAGGAGGTGGAGCTTGTTAGTGAAACATTTTGAATAAATTAACTTCATGGGTTGAAAATAGATTGAGTTGATTTGAAAGTAGAGGTAGATAGGAGACACAGGACATTAGTAAGAGGAAAGAAACACACTTGCATAAGAATCAATAGTGTTTATTGAATGCTAACTGTGTGCTGAGCTCTCTCCTAAGTTCTTGGGGGGGTATAACAGAGTCAGTAGATCTGATAGATACGAACCCCGCTTCCAGCATTTTACTGTCATTCCTGGGCCAGGTAACAGCCAACTCAGTCCAGTTTCTGACAATGCCAGCAGAATACATTGTGCACTCCCAAGTGCTTAGTACAGTGCTCTGCACACCGTAAGCACTCAATAAATGCAATTGAATGAATGTCTGTGATAGTTGTCATCCATGACATACATTTTAACTTTTCTATATTCATCCCTAATTTTCCTTTTCATAACTCACTTTGGGCCACTTCATGCCTTAATTTGTCCCAACTCTTTTGAGCTGTGTGGCCTTGGGCGAGTCATTTTACTTCTCTGGGCCTCAGTTCCCTCATCTGTAAAATGGAGATTGAGACTGTGAGCCTCACGTGGGACAGGGACTATGTCCAACCCGATGTGCTTGTATCCACCCCAGCGTTTAGTACAGTGCCTGGCACATAGTAAGCACTTAAATACCATAATTATTATCAATTATTATTGTCCACTAGAAACACATTCCAAGAGCTTACTACCTACTAGGTGAAGAATGATTTCCCCTTGTTTGTTTTGAATACGTCACCTTCAATCAATCAGTGAGCCCATCTTCTAGACTGTGAGCTTGATGTTGTGTAGGGACCGTCTCTATATGTTGCCGACTTGTACTTCCCAAGCACTTAGTACATTGCTCTGCACTCAGTAAGCGCTCAATAAATATGATTGAATGAATGAATGAATTGAGCAGTTACTGTGTGCGGAGCACAGTATTACGTTCTTGGGAGAGTGCAATACAACAGACACATTCCCTGCCTGCAACGAGCTCGGTCTGTCTCCTGCTCTACCTTTCCGGTGATGCTTTATCTATCAATCAATCAATCATATTTATTGAGCGCTTACTGTGTGCAGAGCACTGTACTAAGCACTTGGGAAGTACAAGTTGGCAACATATAGAGACGGTCCCTACCCAACAGTGGGCTCACAGTCTAGAAGGGGGAGACAGAGAACAAAACGAAACATATTAACAAAATTAAATAAATAGAATAGATATGTACAAGTAAGATAAATAAATAGAGTAATAAATATGTACAAACATATATACAGGTGCTGTGGGGAAGGGAAGGAGGTAAGGCTAGGGGGATGGAGGGGGGTAGGAGGGGGGACAGGAAGGAGGGGGCTCAGGCTGGGAAGGCCTCCTGGAGGAGGTGAGCTCTCAGTAGGGCCTTGAAGGGAGGAAGAGAGCTAGCTTGGCGGATGTGGGGAGGGAGGGCATTCCAGGCCAGGGGGATGACGTGGGCCGGGGGTTGACGGTGCAACAGGCCAACCCCTTGGTGGTTGTTCCATTTCAATTCCGAACTGCTTGGGTAGCCTGCTGAAATCAAATCTTCTCTTCCTGGCCCTGAAAACTTTCCCTGATTAATTTCTAGTCTCTCTGTCATATATCCCCCAACTGCCAACTCATCACTTCCACACCACCTAATCATTTAAGCATTCTTAACCTCCTGTGCTACTTTGGTATGTAATAATAATAATAATAATCATACTTGTTAAGTGCCTCCTATGTACCAAGCACTGTTCTAAGCGCTGGGGTAGATACAAGTTAATCAGGTTAGACAGTCCCTGTGATAATAACAATGACAATAATGTTGTTAGTTAAGTGCTTACCATATGTGCACCAGGCACTGTTCTAAGTGCTGGGATGGGTACAAGCAAATTGGGTTGGACACAGCCCCTATCCCACCTGAAGCTCACGTGCTTATCCCCCTTTCACAGATGAGGTAGCTGAGGCCAGACAAGTGATATGACATGCCCGAGGTCACACAGCAGACATCCGGCAGAGCCAGGATTAGAACCCAGCTCCATGCTCTGTCTTCTAGGCTGCACTGCTTGCAGACATCTACCAGTGCAAGAGCTGGGGACCAGTGGAATGCTTACCTTGCAACCTCGGGGGAACCTCTCCTCCCTGCAGACACTAGCTCTTCATATCCCTTACCTATCCTATTACTTGAATGCGAACTCAAGTATACATTCCCACCCTTTTCCTTCTTCCTCCTAGCTGTCTTTAATTTTAGTGTCCACCTCTCCCCCATATTATAACCTCCTTGAAGGCAGAGCTCAATGCCCACTGATTCTATTGTTCTCTCCCCCCAGACTGTAAGCTCTTTGAGGGCAGGGGACATGTCTACCAACTGTTATATTATACTCTCCCAGCAGTGCTCAGCACAGTAAGCACTCAATAAATTTGATTGATTGATTGGTTCCAAGTGCTGAGATCTGTGCCCTGCTCACAGTAGGTGCTCAAGAAGTACTATCGATTGATCCCCTTCAAAATTTGTGTTTCCAATTTTCTTTCTAATTTTGCCCAGTGCTTAATTGACTTGGTTGACTGTGTGGTGATATTGGGCTGATGATAATAATAATAATAATAATGATTGCATTTATAAAGTCCTTACTATGTGCAAAGCACTGTTCTAAGTGCTGGGGAGGTTACAAGGTGATCAGGTTGTCCCACAGGGAGCTCACAGTCTTAATCCTCATTTTACAGATGAGGTAACTGAGGGACAGAGAAGTTAAGTGACTTGCCCAAAGTCACACAGCTGACAATTGGCAGAGCTGGAAATTGAACCCCTGACCTCTGACTCCAAAGCCCGTGCTCTTTCCACTGAGCCATGCTGCTTCTTGTGATTTAAAGGAGCAGTCACTGGTGACTATGAGATTTCTCTGATTGCTCAGAGTTTATCACCATGTCCACACTGATTGTCTTGTATCTACCCCAGTGTTTAGTGCTTGCACAGAATAAGCACTTAACAAATACCGTAATTGTTATGTCATTTGGATGTCTTTTACCCTTGCTCACGTTATAACTCATCTACCACTTTCTCTATCACCTATTTAGCTTTGCAAGGTCTTCCTGCAAAATGTCCCCATCTGCATGGCATCTTCCCACTAGAAAACAATTAATGTCACCTGCAAATATGGACATTTCTCTGAACAATCCCTCTCCCGTATCATTTGTGGAGATGCTAAACAAAACCAATCCCTGCACTGGTCTCCTGGGGAACTTTTCCATTCCCCAAAATAATTGTTTAACCTTCCCCTTTGTTTCCTATCTTCTAGCAGGTTTTCTATCCATGAGAGAACATTCCCACCAGTCCCG
Source organism: Tachyglossus aculeatus (assembly GCF_015852505.1). Classification (NCBI taxonomy): domain Eukaryota; kingdom Metazoa; phylum Chordata; class Mammalia; order Monotremata; family Tachyglossidae; genus Tachyglossus; species Tachyglossus aculeatus. The sequence goes on along the minus strand of NC_052066.1, from coordinate 152,005,224 downwards.
TGATTACAGAGTTTATTTGAAAGCCTCTGGTGCAAAACCCTGTCCAAGGCCTTTTGACAACTCTAAACACACTTTGACTAGAGTGTGTACAAAAATATCCTGAGAGACAGAGAGGAAAAAAAAAAAAGCATGACTTTTGCCAAGGAAGGTAGGTTAAGAATAGGTCTGAGGTTAAGAACAGCCCAGATGTGTGGAATAAGAAAAATAGGAAATTACCCTGAATAAGGATGACAAAATCTCAAGAAAGAAGATTCAATTATTTGTGTAATTGTAAAATTAAACTGAAAACCCAGCCATTTCCATGCAATGTTGTTCAGACTTCTCTTTTCCCCGATCACTTTCTGGGGCCACTTGCTTACTGAAATATGGCAACTACTTTCACCACATCTCCTGTTCATTAACTAATTGTTTCAGCCTGCCCCTTGTAGTTTCAAAAGGCTTTTGCAAAGTTTGAAGTTTTACTTCAGGTGATTGGTAGGAAAGTCCTGTTGGTATCCAAGGGATACAGTTCTACATTGATTTGTGTGAGTTGATTGAAAGTACATCCCCATTATCCTGGGTGATCCAATCAAGAATGAATATCTCTTGAAGTCAATGGACATCCCCATTACAATCAATGGGCTATCAGAAGAAAATCTCCATTGAAATCAATGAAGTAAGATCAATAGGCCCTCTTATTGAAGTCAATGAGACTAGTTGTAATGTAAGTCAATGGGAAAAGTCAATACTTTTAGTACACTTTTTTGCTTCTGAATCACTGAAAAGCAGATGATCTGCGCATATGTCTCTACATTCAGAATCCTATCCTTAGTAATCACCCCACATCTCTTATGATCCTTTTACACAAAATGGTGAACCTACTTTGAAGTAATATATTTTTCAGGGGGAAACTTTATCATATAGATGACATTTACAGATCAGTTTGTTCTCACTTGAGTTGCAATCACTTAAAATAATAATAATAAAAAAAATCTAAAAAAAACAACAAAAGTCCTGTTCCTTGTTATCTCATTTTCCCACATGAATGTCTCAGATAATCAACGAAGTCCCTTTGTGGAGAATAAATTGAGTGGGAATGGTTGCCTCTTAAACTGCACAATCAGTGAAAAGATTTTACTGATGAGTTTGATATTCAACTTAATGGAAAGGGCCTCCTTCTTCAAACAGTACTGGTTAAGCTCTGGAAGAAGTAGAGGTCACCATGTCCCCACTGAAGATCCCAGTTCAACACCATTTCACCTGCATCAGTGTTTAAGATCACTCTATCACAACGTTTCGCTCAAGGAATCTATCTCTATCCTTTTATCTTCCTTGTCCAAGGTCCCTGGCTTCTGATAGTAAGCTATTGAGAAGCAGCATGGTATAGTGGATAGAGCATGAGGCTGGGAGTCAGAAGGTCCTGGGGATCAGTTCCAGCGCTTCCACTTATCTATTGTGCAACCTTGGGCAAGTCACTTAACTTCTCTGTGTCTGAATGAATGATTGTTACCTCATCTGTAAAACGGGGATGGAGACTGTGAGCTCCAAGTGGGACAAGGGACTGTGTCCAACCCAATTTGCTTGTATTCACCCCAGAGCTTAGTACAATGCCTGGCACATTAGTAAGTGCTTAACAAATATCGTAATTCTAATTATTAATTGTGGTAAAGGGGCTCAGATAGGCTGCAGATGGTGTCCACTTTAGTGTTAAGGAAAAAGCAAAACGCAATCAATCAGTGGCATTTCATTGAACACTGATTTAGTATAATGCACTTTACTAAGTAGAAGTAGAAATAATATAGGAAGCAGCATAGCCTAGAGGAAAGAGCACTGGCCTGGGACTCAGGCTTTATTCTCTTTGCTCCCTTTATTCATCTTCATCCCCGACCCCACAGAATTTACATACATATCTATAATGTATTTATTTATCTATCTGCTCCTCTAGACTATAAACTCATTGTGGGCAGGGAATGTGTCTGTTATTTTTTTGTGTTTTTTGCTCCCACATGCTTAGTTCAGTGCTGTGCACACCATAAGGTCTCAATACATGTGATTGATTGATTGATCTAATCCCAGCTCTGCCACTTGTCCGCTGTGTGACCTTTAACAAGTCACTTAACTTCTCTGTGCCTCTGTTATCTCATCTGTAAAATGGGGATTAAGACTTGGAGCCCCATTTTGGATGTTAATTGTGTCCATTCTGCTTAGCTTGTATCTACCCCAATGCTTAAAAAATGTCATGAAAAAAATAGTTGTAAGTGCTTATTGTGTGCGGACTGCTGGGTCATGTGCTGGGAAAGTATGGTAGAAGCAAAAGATACATTCCCTGATCACAAGAATTTTACAATCTAATTAGAGTGAGTGATCATAAACACTCAGACACGTGACCATGTCTTCAAAAGATGCATTCCCTAATCACAAGAATTTTACAATCTAATGAGTGTGAGTGATCATAAACACACAGACATGTGACCATGTCTTCTAATCAATCAATCAATAGCATCTAATCATTCATTTAGTCATTCAGTTGTATTTATTGAGTGCTTAACCATGTGCAAAGCACTGTACTAAGCGCTTGGGAGAGTACACTACAACAATAGACACATTCCCTGCCCTCAACAAGCTTACGTGCTTTTTTCACTAGGCCATGCTGCTCATTCTCCTAATTTCTATTCTATTCTATTTGCTATCTCTTCTATGCAGCTTCCTTTTGATGACCCAAATGTAAGATTGCCTCTCAAGTTAGTTTTCGTTTCCTGAATTACAACCAAGTTCAGGATTCCAATTAGCAAAAAGCAGTCAAATAGCAGTTCCCCGGAAAGATGTCCTATCCCATTACTTCATATTAAACTCGTATCCCTTTCCCCACAGTAGGACTCAGTGGATTAGTGGTAGAAGTAACATTTTCCATTTAATTCAATCGACCATCTAGAACATTGCCATTAACATCCCCAATCCAAATAGAAATAATAGCCAGGGATTATTTTATTTTTACATGTTGGTTTGGGCTCTGACCCTCATGAATCAGCCTAGTTAGCACCAGAAACCTTCAGCTGACTCTGCAGAGACTGCTACCTTTAATACACTTCTACTTCTGCATGTTATACAGCTGTAATATTGAACACACGAGGCAGACAGCAGCCCTGAGGCATTCTCCGTTAAAAAAAAAAAAAATTGGAACTCTCATCACAACAGAACTAAACTTAAGCACTCTAACACCATATCTCTTCTATACAGGGAAACTCTTACTGAATACTAGGTAATGTCATGGAAATGCTATAATAGACACATCCAATGAAAATGTGAAAGCCATCCATCCTCAGTGAAGCATTTAAGTCATTCCTTCTATTCTGCATAAACAGGTTAAGTATAATTAACTGTGGGCAAAAGGTCCATTTGCTTTACATACTTTATGAATGTATTACTGCAATTATCAGGAAGGAAAGGGACAGTATCTTTTTAATAGCTGCTATAAACTCTGTCATTTGCATCAGAACATGTATTTTTTTCCACAAGATTGAATGCTTATGTTTTCCTGAATCCAATAATTATCTTATTACCTAGGCATCTCTCTATGTATTCACTGAATTTGAAAATGTAAATAAAAATTTTCTCCTTTAATAATTAGATGGACCTGTTCTGGCTCAGAAAATGAATACTTCACTATCTTCAGACCCACAATGACATCATATCAATATTTAACATCATTTTATGCATGTATTCCAAGTTGTCCAACTTCATTAAGGGCTTCATCAACCCTCCAGCTAGAGGGTATTCCCACTGGAGTTGTAGGCCTCAGGCCCTACCAAACAGAAATTTAAACTAACTTGCCTTTTTAATTCCCATTATTCTCAACTATTCTCTTTTTCTTAACCCCCTGCCATGACTAAGGCATTTAGCCCCAACCATAATTTTGTGCATGTCAACATTTAACTGAACCACCTCCCATTAGCATGTCAGAGTGTGCATATCTACCCCAGCAAAATATGCCACTACTCAGTCCCAGTTGAAATTACTGTTCAATAATTCTGGTAAATAGTTACCGATATCTTGAGCTCTGTATAAATTCAATTGTATTGTTTCTCTAGGTGTCCTCCTGCTCCTTCCACCATATAAATGTTTCTCAATCTTTTCTTTTATATACTTCTGAGGACATCCAAGATGCATGCTATGTATTCTGAGGGCTAGCACTTGCTGAAATATTCATAGAAATAGTCTTTCAGGTAATATTGGTAACTCTAGTTTGATTTATTCCAATCAAGACAGATTAATGCCCCAAGATGTAATTTATCCACCTAGCAATGGAACTGCAGGATGAAACTCCGGCAAACCATTGAAAACATGTTGTGGAAGTTGCAGTAAGCTAGTCTCTCAGGAAGCCCACTAGTAGAACATTAGAGTTGGACCAACATATCTATGGAACATTGTGAACTGATTTTTCTTATTTTAGATTTTTACTTTTTCTTTTTTTAATGGTATTTGTTAAGCGCTTACTATTTGCTAGAGACTGTATTATGCGTTGGGGTACGTACAAGCTAATTAGATTGCACCCAATCCATGTCTCACAAGGGGCTCACATTCTTAATCCCCATTTTAGAGATAATAATAATAATAATAATAACATTTAACTGAAGCACAGAGAAGTTAAGTGACTTGCCCAAGGTCACCCACAGGTGGTAGGGTCAGGATTATAACTCAGCTCCTTCTGACTCCCGGGCCCAAGCTCTTCACACCGGGCCATGCTGCTTTTCAGTTTCTTTCTGCTTACTTCAGTTTCTTATTGCTGTTTTCTGACCATAATCGTGAAAGAGTAAGGGAAAAGTTGGTTTTTTTGTTTGTTTTTTTAGTGAAAAAATAACGGTTGGGAAAAGGGACCTAGAAAGAACAGGTTTTAGAGAAGAACAGAGTTAATATTTGGTGGATAAAATAAAATTCAGTTGGTTCTCCTAGAATGCACCTATTGTACTTCATGTTATAGAAAACTCATGCTATATTCTTTTTTCTTTGACCAACACCGTGTACATATGCAAAATAGTTTCTTCTGACATGTTACCTCCAGACAGCTGTCCACTGTGGGAAGAATGTGCTCTAATTCCTTACTTATCATAAGCAAAGTATTAGGTGAAAACATGGGCTGTAGAAGAACTGTTTGCAACATAGGAGAACTAGAGTTAGGGAAGAGTTGTTCAACTGTACATTGTCAGGTGTTGTGAAGGAAGAAGCAAACTCCATCCATTTCCAGTTGTAGTCATCTCTTCTTCCAAGTGTCTTTTGGCCACTAGTGAAAACAAACTCCTGGATTAGCTTGTTTTATGTGGTCTAGTCTTCTCTGACCCAAAGGGACTCCATGGAAACATCTTTCTCAGAATGGTACACCTCCATCTGCAATCATTCCAGTAGCGGATCCTTAGAGTTTTCTTGGTCAAAATACGGAGGTCATTTACCATTGCCTTCTTCTATGCAGAAAATCTGAGTGTCTGCCCTCAATTCTCTCCCATGCCGCTGCTGCCCAGCACAGGTTAGTTTTGACTTGTAGCAGATTGCCTCCCACTCGCTAGCCACTGCCCAAGCTAGGAATGGAATGGGTATGCCTCTGCTTGACTCTTCCTCCCTTAGCCGAGGCTGGAAACTCTCCAGGTGCCATCCTGAGAGGAGATTCCTCAGACTTCCCAGGCAGTTTGCTAATCTGCTGTGCTGGGGGAATGGGAGGAAGTGCTACAGCTGTTAAGCTCCATGTGGGCATGGAGATTCCTAGATTGGCTGGACCATAAAGCCAGGGCATTGCTTATGGTTTTATAAGATATTGAATTGCTCTCTGGATGGAATGGATGTGCCTTGCCTTTTTGAAAAGTAACAAAGTATTCAAAGCCAAGAGTGAGAACAGGAGATCCTGCAGGTCCACCATGTGACTTGACAAAGTTCATCAGCTCCTCAATTGAACTGCCTCTCGGAATATTTCCTTTTCTGGGAATCTGGACTGTGTGAGGGCAAATGGCCAAGGACGTGTGACTTCATCCTGGAAGGCCGAGAGTTTTCTCTTCTCTTGGAGGCTCTGATTTACAATACCGCACAGGTTTAGAATGCATGTTCAAGTTTTTCATGTGTTCAATGGCAATAATAGACTGTTATTTGACTCCCTTCCAAAATGAAGAGCTTGTAAAAAAAAAAAAAAGTTGAAGTGCTCCAATAATATTAAATTGTTCTGCACTGTGCATGCCCAGACCCTTGATCCTTTCCAAATGCAGTGCTTCACATTTTTAAGAGCACTTCATTTCTGAAGTGAATGGGGTGTTCTGGGCACATGTACTGTAGACCAATTTAGATTTCCTAGATTGCTCCAATAATTTGAAGAGTGCTCCAGGCTTTTTGAACTAGTCCTCACCATGCGTGCCTATATTACTGATCGTTTCTGAACTCTGGACAATTTGGGATTAAGGAGATACCTAATGTGGCACACTGGCAACTGCATCATGCTGGCCACTTCCAGGTGATTTCTCTGCAGCTAAGCTTAGGAGAGGAGGAAAATGGTGATTGGGGAAGTTCCAGCTGCTGGCCCCTCATCCCAACCAGGAAGGTCACTGAGTCAGAAAGGCTGCCAGGAAACCTAGGTGTTCTTGTTCTAGTTACTGCAAGGGGTCACCATGCTGGAATCCTTGGGAGAGTGCTTGATGCTTGACTTCATTTTTTTTGTTATAAATGGTATTTATGTGCTTACTATGTAATAATAATAATTGCGGTATTTGTTAAATGCTTACTATGTGCTAGGCACTGTACTAAGCTCTGGGGTGGATACCAGCAAATTGGATTGGACACATTCCCTGTCCCACATGGGGCTCACAGCCTCAATCCCCATTTTACAGATGAGGTACCTGAGGCACGGAGAAGTGAAGTGACATGCACAAGGTCACAGGGAAATTGAGTGGTGGAGCCAGGATTAGAACGCACAATCTTCTGAGTCCCAGGCCCGTGCTCTATTCACTACCCCATGTTGCATGTGTCAGGCCCTATCTTCTAGACTGTGAGCCCACTATTGGGTAGGGACCGTCTCTATATGTTGCCAACTTGTACTTCCCAAGCGCTTAGCACAGTGCTCTGCACACAGTAAGTGTTCAATAAATACAATTGAATGAATATAAGATAGATTAATCACAGTCCATCTCCCAAATGGGGACTCACACTTTTCCTCCCCACTTTACAGATGAGGTAACTGAGGCACAGAGAAGTGAAGAGACTTGGCCAAGGTCATACAGCGGACACATGGAGGAGCTGGGATTAGAACCAGGTCCTTCTGACTCTTAGGTCCATGCTCTATCCACTAGACCATGAAAGGTAAAACCCTCTTTTCTAGTGGCAGGGTGACCTTAAGAAACTTCATCTTAGAGAAACTTAAGAAACTTAGAGAAGCATCGTGGCTCAGTGGAAAGAGCCCGGACTTTGGAGTCCGAGGTCAGGGGTTCCAATCCCGGCTCCACCACAAGTCTGCTGTGTGACCTTGGGCAAGTCACTTAACTTCTCTGAGCCTCAGTTCCCTCATCTGTAAAAATGGGGATTAAGACTGTGAGCCCCACGTGGGACAACTTGATCACATTGTATCCCCCCCAGTGCTTAGAACAGTGCTTTGCACATAGTAAGTGCTTAACAAATGCCATTATTATTATTATTATTGTTATTATTATTATTATTATTATTATTATTATTATTATTATTCATCCTTGCCTCACTCAGGTATCTGACATTAGCATTTGTAAATTGAGGCAGTAGAGGCTGCCAAATTAACATTCAGGTAGGCTTTAATGTGTCCCCCTCTAGCCTGCCTGTCTCCCCCTCTAGACTGTGAGCTCTTTGTGGCTAGGAAACCAACTCTACTCTGCTCCAACAACAACCAACTCCATTCCACTGCACTCTGCACTGTACTCTGTCTGCGCACAATAAGCACTCAATAGATAGGACTCCACTCCTCTGTCGCTAGCCTCCTCACTGTGCCTCATTCTCGCCTGTCCCGCCGTCGACCCTCAGCCTACGTCCTCCCCCTGGCTTGGAATGCCCTCCCCCCACAAATCCACCAAGCTAGCTCTCTTCCTCCCTTCAAAGCCCTACTGAGAGCTCACCTCCTTCAGGAAGCCTTCCCAGACTGAACCCCCTCCTTCATCTCCCCCTCCCCATCCCCCCCGCCTTACCTTCTTCCCCTCCCCACAGCACCTGTATATATGTTTGTACAGATTGATTACTCTATTTATTTTACTTGTACATATTTACTATTCTATTTATTCTTTTTTGTTAATGATGTGCATCTAGCTTTACTTCTATTTATTCTGATGACTTGACACCTGTTCACATGTTTTGTTTTGTTTTCTGTCTTCCCCTTCTAGACTGTGAGCCTGTTGTTGGGTAGGGACCGTCTCTATATGTTGCCAACTTGTACTTCCCAAGCACTTAGTACAGTGCTCTGCACACAGTAAGCGCTCAATAAATACGTTTGAATGAATGAATGACTGATTGATTAAACAATAGTAATAATGGTATTGCAAAGTGCTAACTTTGTGCTAAGCACTGTACTTATCACTGGGGTAGATGCAACATAATCAGGTTGGACACAGCCCCTAGTTCACACAGGACCCACAGACTAAGTAGGAGAGTGAACAGATATTGAACCCCCATTTTACCAATGCGAATACTGAGGCACAGAGAAGTTAAGTGCCTTGCTCAGGGTCACACAGCAGGAAATTGGGCAAACTGAGATTAGAACCCAGGTCCTCTGACTCCCAGGCCTGTGGTCTTTCCAAGATGATAAATACTATTCCTGTGTGGCTGCAGAAGTATGGCCTCTTGCATTTTGTTTACAATCTTTCACTAGTGCACTAGTTTTTAGTAACATGCTGTCCAGTCAGCTAAAGGTCTCCTATTCATTCATTCATTTATATTTATTGAGCACTTACTGTGTGCAGAGCACCGTAGTAAGCGCTTGGGAAGTACAAATTGGCAACAGATAGGACAGTCCCTACCCAACAACAGGCTCACAGTCTAGAAGGGGGAGACAGACAACAAAACAAATAGACAAGTGTCAATACCATCAGAATAAATAGAATTACATAATTATAAATATTAATTACAGAGTTTAAGTGCTTATTATGCACCAGGCACTGTACTAAACGCTAGGTTGGATCCAAGCAAACCAGTTTGGCCACAGACCCCATCCCGCATAGGACTCAGTCTTAAGCAGCGTGGCTCAGTGGAAAGAGCACAGGTTTAGGAGTCAGAGGTCTTGGGTTCTAATCCTGGCTCCGCCACTTGTCAGCTGTGTGACTTTGGGCAAGTCACTTCACTTCTCTAGGCCTCAGTGACCTCATCTGTAAAATGGGGATTAAGACCGTGAGCTCCCCGTGGGACAACCTGATCACCTTATAACCTCCCCAGGGTTTAGAACAGTGCTTGGCACATAGTAAGCGCTTAATAAATGCCATTATCATTATTAATCCCCACTTTCCAGAGCACGGGCTTTAGAGTCAGAGGTCATGCATTCAAATCCCGGCTCCTCCAATTGTCAGCTGTGTCACTTGGGGCAAGTCACTTAACTTCTCTGGCCTCAGTTCCCCCATCTGTAAAATTGGGATTAAGACTGTGAGCCGCCCGTGGGACAACCTCCTACTGAAGGTAAGGAGCAGAAGAGGAGGATAGCTCTGACAGCAGAACTGCAGTGTCAGAGGTGGGAGAAGCCAGAGTGAGGCAAAAAAGGAAACACTGTCTCCTCCAAAGCTCCTCGTGGCCCATTGTCTCTGCAACCCTCCTACCACTGATCCAGAAATTTCTGATTTATGGGTTGGAGTTTATAACAGCCCATCATCACTCTTCTCGGGTATGGATAGTTTCTTCTCCAAGTTTGGGAGTGTTCTAGCAGGCCCCTCCTGAATGCAGAGGTAAGAAAACCATCTCTGGACAGTTCTAGAACCTCTTTTCAAGCTGGATCTTCGGCCAGAACAAAGTCCTGTTGGTTCACGGTGCCACTGCCATTGAACTCCAGCCATTTTCCTACTGTGGCTTTTTTCCAGAGCAACAGATGAGCCCAGCAGTTCCTAAACCACCCACACCATCCTGAGTACAGGGAAAAACAAATCTCATCTTCCAAGTCCTAACAAAGTAAATCCACAGCACCAACCTTCTCTTACAGGTACTCAATTTCCTACTTGGGAGGAGGATGAATCTGACTGTCCTATAAACTAGTGGTATGAGGGGTTCCCAAAAGCATTAGTCCTGTTGGCACAGCACTGTCCTTATAATATCACCATCTTTTGGTGTCCCTTCAAAAAATGACTTGCCAAAAATATGCCTTTCACACGCTGACATAGCCATAGAAACGCCTGCCCTGTTTTGCAAGCTCATGCTTTCTTGGCACTTACTAACACTCCTCAGGATATTTTATTTGAAAAGAAGAATCATCAAGGACCACCAAACTACTCCTTAAAAAATGAAACATTGTGGTCGTTTTTTGTTTAGAATTGATTCTCTTTTATTCCCCAGATTCATCGTCCTCTGTAAAGAATAATGGCCTGAAAAATTGCACTCTATGAAACAATGCAGGTCCGTGAGTTATGATAAGAGTTCCCAAAGTGATAACTTTTGTTCCTTTTGTCTTTGAAGGATGAAAGCCCAATTTGGATCTGTTTGGCATATGTCTCTGGAGTTGGATATCTGGTTTGTCAGCTCAGTATGTTTGGGGATGGGAAAAGGGTCTTGGTTAAAACCTTCACCAGCCAGAGACATTCAGGGAGCAAAGCTTGTCATTAAGGCACACCCACTTTCAGGGTGCTGGTATAAAAACATCAAGAGTAGCAAATGGACAAGACTTCATACTCTAGCTTCTCTCAATTTAATTTTTGAAAGTTGCTACAAACCAGACCCTAAGTTTCAAGAATTTACGTTCATTCTACCTCTGCTGGGGCCCGCTGTCTTCAAAGATTTCTTTTTATGACACTGAGGGTACCTGTAAACCCTAGCAATGTGTCATTTTGTTCTGCTGTTGCGGCAGAGAGGCACTTAGGATAGAAGGATGACAAGAAGTTCAAGATAAGATAAAGGACCTCATTTGATTGGCCATGCGGAGGTGCATGGAGAACCCCTCCTTTCTCTTTCCATTTTCGCTTTTATTCTTTGATTAAAGTCTTTTTCCTTTACTTACATCCTCCATTAAGATGTCTCAGTGTCATTTAGGGTGTTAATTGAGAGGAGGTTTAAGCTCATCAAGGCGATTATAAGTGATAGTTAAAAATTTCTATATATGGGCTATGCTGGGATCAGCACAGTGGGATACCATTTTTCTTTTATCTAACTGACATTGGTAATAATAGATGAAATTATTACTAAATCGCAGCTGCAGAGATGATATCATGATTTTTTTGTGTAATCTTTGATGAAAAATTAATTTTTGAGAGGGATAATTTAAAATGATTTAAATAGTATGATACTGAAGTCCTTGCTGGTAATTAACACCAATCTTGTCAGAAGTGAAACCACTTTTGCAGCTGTTTCTAAAGATACCTACAGCATTTGTAACTTTTCTGGGAGTGAAATTATAGTGTTTGGACCTTATTTCTACTGCACAAGGGCCATTCAGAGGAAAAGAGTCTAATAGAATCCTTTGTTCTCTGCGGGCTAAGTTGCATTTCACATTTGAAGACCTTAGCTACATGTTAGTTTAATTACCTACGCCCAGGAGATCTTCAGAGTGATTTTGTCAGACAAAAAAAAAAAAAAAAAATCTACCCAATGTCAAATATGTGTGTGTGCCCATATGTATCCCCTTTAAGCATTGTCTACATAAACACACAGACCTTGGTCCGCATGAGATTTAATTGGTTGAACAGATGGCTGATCATAAATGCTTCTTCATCTTCATCAGCGACTTGCCTCTCTTTTCTTTGCCACTGACTTTTATCCCAGTGGCAAAGAGTGCTCTAACGAGAAACAGCCGAAAATAGATTTTTCTTCTGCACTTTCATCATGCTTTAAATGACAGAAGAGGATTTTTTTTGTCCTAAATATAAAGACCTGCAGGAGAGGTTAAAAAAGGAAATACAGTAAAATCTAAATAGGAAAATTTGAATGAGAATATGGGAGCACCTCCTATTCTTCTTATCATCTGCATTTGGTTTTCTTCTCCTTTAAAGCACATGCTGATTTTTGAAAAGCTATCTAGTCACGGCTGTTCCCGTGAACCTCAGTTCCTGCCATGCGGTATTTCTGGTCCTTAAGATTTCTTGTCGGGAAGTGGGGGAAGGGATGGGGTTGAAAGATGGCCCGATGGCTTCAAGGACAGTCACTTTGGGGTTTCAGATTCGTTTAAAATAGAAGCTAGGTGGTCGCCTTCAGCCGCAGCAGAAATTTCTCTTCGCCAGAATGTGCCAAGTCTACCTAGTATTACATTCAGTAGAGGCCCCTTTTGTGAGCAGAGCGGTTCTCATTAGGTGAAGTCATGGTGTGTTTGGGGGAGTGGGTGTGGCTGTGTGAATCGCATAGTTTTCCTTTATGGGTAGACATTACACTTCCAGTGACTGCACCTCTCATGCCCAGATCTCTAAACATACATATTCAATCTTGTAAAATCCCAGGAGCCTCGGTTAGCATGTTTATAGTTTGCAGCTGGTTAAGCCATGGCCCAGAAAATTGAAATAACTTGCCCCGCAAAAAATCAATTCTAGGGCAAAGAAAAGCAGCAGGAGTTTTCCCCTGCTAGTATATTACTGCAGCTTTGCAAATACGTTTTTGCCAAGAGAGCACATGCTGGATGTGCATAAGTCTCTTCCTAGTTAAGGAGGTTGTACTAGGCAAGTGGAGTTTGTCTGCTGGGGAGTGATATTCATTCATTCATTCATTCATCCATTCAATCGTATTTATTGAGCGCTTACTGTGTGCAGAGCACTGTACTAAGCGCTTGGGAAGTACAAGTCGGCAACATATAGAGACGGTCCTTACCCAACAACGGGCTCACAGTCTAGAAGGGGGAGACAGACAACAAAACAAAACATGTAGACAGGTGTCAAAGTCGTCAGAACAAATAGAATTAAAGCTATATGCACATCATTAACAAAATAGAATAGTAAATACGCACAAGTAAAATAGAGTAATAAATCTGTACAAATATATATACAAGTGCTGTGGGGAGGGGAAGGAGGTAGGGAGGGGGGATGGGGAGGAGGAGAGGAAAAAGGGGACTCAGTCTGGGAAGGCCTCCTGGAGGAGGTGAACTCTCAGAAGGGAGGAAGAGAGGGAGTTTGGCGGATGTGTGGAGGGAGGGCATTCCAGGCCAGGGGAAGGACGTGGTCCGGGGATAGTAGTGGCAGTAGTAGTAACTGTTATTGTCACATCATTGTCATCACCATCCTAGAACTTGAGAGAAGCAGCATGGCTTATAAGAGAGGGCACAGGACAGAAAGTCAGGAGACCCGGATTCTAATTTTATTTCTGCCAGTTGCCTGCAGTGAGACCTCAGGCAAATAGCTTAATTTCTCTTTGCTTCATTTCCATTATCTGTAAAATGGGGATATTAGATACATATTCTCCATCTTCCTTAGATTGTGAGCCACTTGTGGAAAAAAGATTGTGTTCAATCTAATTGTTTTGAATCCTCTGAGTGCCTAGCTGTGGCACATAGGAAGCACTCTAAAAATACCACAATATTTATAATTAGTATATATCAATATTTTAATAGTATCATGACTAATACTAGTAATAGTACTTGTTAGGCATTTTACTATGTGCCAAGCACTGTACTAAGTACTGGGGTAGATACAAGTTAATCAGGGCACAGTCCCCGTTCCACATGGGACTCACACCACTCTCTTTTTTTTTCAATATTTGTTTATAATAATAATGGTATTTGATAAGCTCTTACTATGTGCCAAGCACTGTTCTAAGCGCTGAGGTAGATACCCGGAAATCAGGTTGTCCCACGTGGGGCTCACAGTTTTAGTCTCCCTTTTACAGATGAGGTAACTGAGGCACAGAGAAGTTAAGTGGCTGGCCTAAGGTCACACAGCAGACAAGCGGTGGAGCTGGGATTAGAACCCATGTCCTCTGACTCTCAAGCCCGTGCTCTTTCCACTAAGCCACGTGTAGCACTTACTATGTATCAGACACTGTTCTAAGTGTTGGGGTAGATACAAGATAATCAGTTTGGACTCAGTCCCTGTCCCACATGGTGCTCGCAGTCTTAATCCTTATTTCCAGAAGAGGTCATTGAGGCCCAGAGAAGTTAAATGATTTACCCAGGGTCACACAGCAGACAATTGGTGAAGCCGGGATTAGAGCACAATTCCTTCTCCCAGGCCTGTGATCTATCCACTAGGCCACACTGCTTCCCCATCGCACCCACCTGGTGAGACGACTATGCTAGGCAATTGGGAAATACAGAATAACAAAGTGACATAGTCCCTGCCCAACAAGAGCTCACTCTGTAATAGGGGAGACCAACGTAAATTATTTTTAATGATATTCATTTATTCATTCAATCGTATTGATTGAGTGCTTACTGGGTGCAGAGCACTGTACTAAGCACTTGGGAAGCACAAGTGGCATAATAGTGACTTTGTCTTCCCCTCTATTCTCGAGAAGCAGCGTGGCACAGTGGACAGACCATATTACAACTAGAGTGATAAAAATACATTGAGCAGGCCTTGTGCTTAGAACAGTGCTTGGCACAAAGTAAGCGATTAACAAATACCATTAAAAATAATAAATGCATGCTAAGGAGGGTGTAAATATGTTCATTCATTCATTCATTCATTCAATCGTATTTATTCATGAGTTCATGAGTGCTAACATTGGTTGAAGGGATGATTTGGGCCAGGGCACTGGCAAATAAGTCAGGGAAGGTTTGCTGAAGGGTGTGGGATTCTAGGTGGAATTTGAATGTGGAGAGAGCTGTGGGCTGTCTGATGAGGGGAGGGAGGGAGTTCCTTGGAGGAACAGCATTAGGACAACTGGTGGAGCTGGGATTAGAACCCAGGTCTTTCTGATTGATTCCCAGGCCCATGCCCTATCCACTAGGCCATGCTGCTTCTCTGCCCAATGTCCCAGGGCTACTGGTCCAGGTATGATGTACTGTCCCTTACAAGGGCAGAGAGGGCCAAAAAGAGAGCCATTACAAGTAACTTTACCATGCGCAATCACTGCAGTGGAGTCAGGAATTCTGGTGGAGCCAAGCCTGATACCATCACCATTGCCTCATTGTCATATTAACCAAAGCATATGTATGGGAATATGCAGGCTGAGGGTACGGTGATCAGTTGATCAAAATCAAAATATCCTTAGAGGAGAGGCATTGGAAAGCAATAATAATGATAATTATGGTATTTGTTAAGCACTTACTATGTGCCAAGCACTGTTCTTAGCGCCGGGGTAGATACAAGGAATCAGGTTGCCCCACGTGGGGCTCACAGTCTTAATCCCCATTCTATAGATGAGGGAACTGAGTCACAGAGAATTTAAGTGGCTTACCGAAGGCCACACAACAGACAAGTGGTGGAGGCGGAATTAGAACCCATGTCCTCAGATTTCCAAGCCCTTGCTGTTTCTTGAACTAAGGTTTCTCTTGGGCCCCAACAAAACTGAATATCAACCTTTATTCAGTTCCTCCTTTTCCATCTCTTCTCCTACACCTCCCTTTGTATTCGTCCTTCGTAGCCTATTCCTCTCCACACCCCTGAATCTTGTTCTTTTCAACATCTTCAAAGCAAGCAAGGAAACTGAAGGACCTTAAGCTCGTTGTGAGCATTGGACATGTCTACCAGTCCAGTTCAGGGGTTCTGTACACAGTAAGTGCTCAATTAATACCATCAATCGATTGATTGGTAGAAGGAATTTCAGACCCTTTCCTCTTTCTCTAGCCCATGAAATAGGAGTTGGTAAGACTTGTAGAAAGAACATGGGTCTCGGAGGCTGGAGACCTGGTTTTGTACCTATTTTGCCATTCACCTGCTATGTGAACATGGGAAACTTACCGAACCTCTCTAGGTCTGTTTATTCATCTGTAACGGTGGGATAAAATGTTAGTCTCTTCCTCTCTCACAGGGATGTTAGGAGGAGAAAATGAGGAAAAATAAGAACCCTATACAAAACAAGGTGGTAATAATAATAATTATGGTATTTGTTAAGCACCTATTATGTGCCAGGCACTGTTCTAAACTCTGGGGCAGAAACAAGATTAGACACAGTCCCTGTCCCACATAGAGCTCACAGTCTTAATCCCCACTTTATGAATGAGCGAACTGAGGCCCAGAGAAGTGAAGTGACTTGCCCAAGGTCACACAACAGTCAAATGGCAGAGCCAGGATTAGAATCCATGACCTTCTGTTTCCCAGGCCTTTGCTATATTCAGTAAGCTATGCTGCTTCCTCTGGTATTATAACTGACTTCTAGAATTCTATGCACATGGGATTTGGTTTGCCTGAAATAATTCTGAAAGTTCCACAATGGACTTCTATCCTATAATAGTGGCAGAAAAGAGGATTTAGATTCTTTATGTAACTGATCAAGAGGGTATGGGCCCTATTCCCTTGGAATAGAGGTTTGGCACCTTTACAATAACGGGGCACTCCTTGGGCTAGACTGATTTGGCAGGGCTTGAGTTCAACTGTGAATTTCTCATAGTGACATGCAATTTGGAACTCTGCAGAATGGATTTTGCTGTGTGTCACTGAAGAAGCAGATACGGTAAGCAGAATTCTTTATCAGAAAGGGAATCCCCCGAATGACAGACCACTTGATTGCTGCCTACCTCTCTGAAGAAAGTCTATCAGGTCACTGAGTGGGACTTCCAGGGAACAGTTTCTGGGGGACTCTTCTCTCCTCTGATGTTGAAATATGTTTTGAAGCTGAAATCCTCGAGTTCAGGACCCTTAAAACTGGGGGGGGCAGTTAGAGGCTACTCTTCCCGCTTGACCTAATGTGTCTTCCCTCTCCACACCAGCTTTTCCTATCAGCCTGGGAAAGAGGCCCAAATCAATCAAACAATGCCATTCATTGAGTGCTTACTGTATGTGGAGCACTTTTCTGAGCACTTGGGAGAGAGAACAAAAAAACAAGAGTTGGTAAATTCATTCTGTGCCCACAATGAACATAAATAACCTCAATGCATCAATTTGTTCCTTTGAATTTAAATGTTTGAGTTTAAATTTGTATAGTAATGGTTTCCGAGCATTCCAACCTATCCCCAACCCTCTCTTTTGTCAATCAATAGTATTTGATGAAATGGTCAGTCAATGGTATTTATTGAGCACTTACTATGTGCAAAGCATTCATTCATTCAGTCGTATTTATTGAACACTTACTGTGTGACCGAGTGCAGAGCACTGTTCTAAGCACTTGGGAGAAAATAATATAACAGAATTAGCAGACATGTTCCCTGACCATAATGAGCTTACATTGTAGAGGGGGAGACAGACATTTATATGAATAAATAATTTATCATAAATAATATAAAGATATGCACATAATTACTGTGGGGCTGGGGGTGGGGTGAATATCAAATGTCCAAAAGTCACAGAGGACTTTATTGAGCACTTACTGTATGCAGAGCACTGTATCAAATACTTGGGAGTTTGGTACACTCTACCTACAATCAACTAGGTAGACCCGATTCTTGGCCACAGGATCTTTTAAGCTAGAGGGGGAGACAAATATTAAAATAATTTGCAGATGGATAAGCACATAAGTGCTGTGGAGGTGGAGTGAAAATCTCAGTACTTAAAGCGTACAAACCCAAGGGCATCATTTTATACTAAACTCATTATCTGGTTCCAGACAACCTTTCTTTCACTCATCTATATCTCCTGACTATCCGCTCCCTTTACACTCTCCATACACTCCTTGGACTCACCGTCCACTATAAACACTCTCCCAAACCAAATACTCTGAAATTGCTATTTTGAAAAAATAAAATCCACTTTTCTTCTCTGTACTCGTTTTAGCCAAGCAGTCTGTTTGGCTAATGTGGGAACTTTCAGAATTCTTTCAGGAATACCCAGTCATACACACACAAAGCTTAAGCCACAGAGGTATTTAGCAGGTAGTGTCACATTGCCCCACCTTCTCCCACCCTCCCTCTCTCCCCGGACTAGGCAGAGTTTCTGTGTCATTCTTCTTGCTTCTCACGTGAGGCCCTGCTGTTGCTGGAATCACTGGTGGAGAAGAGAGGCTCAAGGGCCTTGCCGGTTTTTCAAACCATCAGACTCGACAGCACCAGGGGATCTCCAGGTCCCCTTCTCCCTCCAGTGGCTGCCTAATACCTCCTACTAGCCGGTTGCAGCCAGAGTCTCCGCCAAAACTGATACGGACTCCCAGCTCCTGGGTCCCTTGGCTCCCGACCTAGGCTGCTGCTGAGTGATCATTGATCCTGTCACCTGGAGAGGTCCTCAGGCTCAGCCTATGGAATCAGGGGTTCCCTTCTCCTTGCCTCAGTCGAGTCCAGCATGCTGTTCCCTCCCACAGGTGAAGATCATATCGAGCGTGTGGGACAGCAGTCAGCCTAAGTTCCTTGAGGGAAGGGTATACTAAAAGGCCTGTACTCTCTTCAGTGTTCTGTACAGTGCTCTGTATACAGCAGATGTTCAAAGAATAATACCGACTGCAAGCTCGTTGTGGGCAGGGAAAGGGTCAGATGTATACTTATATTGTACTAAACCTTAGAGCCTAGTACAGTACTGTGCATAGCTCAGGAAATACGATTGACTGACTGACTTACTGATTGACGGAGTGATTGCCAGCTCCCTAAAGCAACTCCAGAGGGTGGAGCTGGTAGCACACCCTTCCTTGCCTGTATAACAGCTTGCTACTGGTCCTGGACATGCCGTCACTCCTTGGCACACCCTATATTTCCCTGGGGACAGATGTCCCAATTTCTTCTGGGAAAGTCCAGCCCTGTCACGACCCTGTTACTCCAGCTTCTTGAAATCCCAACCTTGTTGAGACTTGACAGGGAAAAGGAGAAAGGAGTCCTCAGCTAGAGGAGAATGAGAAAGGCCCTGCGGTGATGAGGAAAGACTTGGCCATTCCAGACAACCTTCTCATGTCAGAGATCAGCCAATCAATGGTATTTATTGAGTGCTTACCATGTATAGAGTAACTAAGCACTTGGGAGAGTACAGTACAATAGAATTAGCAGACACGTTCCTTGCCCATAAAGAGCTTGCAGTCTAGAGGGGGAGGCAGACATTAATATGAACAAATAAGTATTTTATAATATATAATTGAAAGATATGTATCTAAGTGCTGTGGACTTGGGGATGGGGCAAATATCAAATGTAATGACCCCAGTCCTGATCCCAGCAAGAGCAAACAAGCCATTGAGAGGCAATAGCAATCCAAGGATATAATATTTATTTGTCTGCTTTAACTTTCTTAGACAGCGATGGATTCTTCAAAGCAGGAGAGATCACACGTGAGAGAGATCATATAAACAGATGTCAAGAGCAAACTGACTTCTCATTATCCACTAGAATAGCCCCAAGGTTGTGGGATCCATTGTGGTATTTATTAAGCGATTACTGTCTGCGGAATACTGCACTAAGCACTTGGTAGGTTACGATGGATTAAGCAAACATGATCTCTGCCCTCAAGGAGCTACTGTCTAGTGGGGGAGACAGGCATTAAAATGAGTTATAGGTAGGAGAGGCGAACAAATATAAAAAAATGTTCCTAAGTGCCGTGGGGGTGAGGCAAGGAATGAGTCCTTGAGTGCTTAGGGATTATGAACTCATGTGATGGAGTAGGAAGGGAAAATCAGGTGAAGGGATGAGAGACCGAGGACTTGAGCAAGCGGGTGATTGTGAGAAGGATGAGAGCAAGACACATTGGGTCATCATCATCATCATCATCAGTCGTATTTATTGAGTGCTTACTATGTGCAGAGCCCTGTACTAAGTGCCTGGGAAGTACAAATTGGCAACACACAGGGACAGTCCCTACCCAACAGTGGGCTCACAGTCTAAAAGGGGGAGACAGAGAACAAAACCAAACATACTAACAAAATAAAATAAATAGGATAGATATGTACAAGTAAAATAAATAAATAGAGTAATAAATATGTACAACCATATATACAGGTGCTGTGGGGAAAGGAAGGAGGTAAGATGGGGGGGATGGAGAGGTGGACGAGGGGGAGAGGAAGGAAGGGACTCAGTTTGGGAAGGCCTCCTGGAGGAGGTGAGCTCTCAGCAGGGCCTTGAAGGGAGGAAGAGAGCTAGCTTGGCGGATGGGCAGAGGGAGGGCATTCCAGGCCCGGGGGATGACGTGGGCTGGGGGTCGATGGCGGGACAGGCGAGAACGAGGTACGGTGAGGAGATTAGCGGCGGAGGAGCGGAGGGTGCGGGCTGGGCTGGAGAAGGAGAAAAGGGAGGTGAGGTAGGAGGAGGCGAGGTGATGGAGAGCCGTGAAGCCCAGAGTGAGGAGTTTCTGCCTGATGTGCAGATTGATTGGTAGCCATTGGAGGTCATTTAGTATTAGGATAGAATTGTGCAGGCTGGGTGGAGTGGGAGAGGAGGGAAGAAAGGCAGGCAAGAGAGAGCCGATTGACTGCCTTGAAGCGGATGGTGAGGAGTTTCTTTTTGATCTGGAAATGGGTACATAAACACTGGAGATACTTGAGAATTGGAAAGCCATGCACAGAATGTAACATTTTATTTTATTGTATTCTCTCAAGCACTCACTACAGTGCTCTGCAACCAATAAGTGCTCCATAAATACCATTGATTGATTGAGAATGTTTTTTTAGAGCACTGAGTATGTTCAGGGAGGACACCATTATTTTCAGCTTCTGAGGTTTGCCTGGGCAGGTAATTTGACCCTCGAGTTAACAGACCCAAAAACCTTCATAGAAGGGGTTTGAATTTTGGAGGAGGTAATCTTGGCTATGGAATTCAGTTCTGGCTCATTTTGTTGGCACATGAGTTTGTAGATTCCTCACATGCAATGCTGAATGCAGAACAGCCTTAAGGAACAGCAAGAGAAGCTACTACAGGTGCATACATTCTAGGTGGCAGGGACTGTGTCCAACCTGATTTTTTTTTTATGGTTTTTGGTAAATTCTTACTATGTGCCAAGCTGGGTAGATAGACGATAATCCGGTTGGACACAGTCTCTGACCCACATAGGGCTCATGATTTTAATTATCGTATATATTGATCATCATAGTAAGTGCTTAGCAAAATATAATAGTAATAATAACAATAATAATAATAGCTCTTTATGAGCAGCTAGGCATTGCAAGGAAAAGAGGTTTGCTCCTCAGCCTGCTGCCACTGTATGAACTATTTTTTTTTAAAGGTACTTGTTAAGTGTTTGCAATGTGTCAAACACTGTTTTAAATGTTGGGGTAGATACACGTTACTCAGGTTGGACACAGACCCTGTCCTACATGGGGCTTACAGTCTAAGTCAGGAGGGAGAACAGGTATCAAATCCCCATTGAGGAAACAGAGAAGTGAAGTGATTTGCCCAAAGTTTCACAGCAAACAAGTGACAGAGCCAGGATCAGGACCCGGGACCTGTAACTCCCAGGCTTGGGTTCTTTCCACTAGTCCATGCGGCTTCCCTTCTTGTGTGAGAAAAGCCATACGAGATGGAAGAGCGGAGTGATTGCATCTCATTCTAGCAACCTAAAGGCTTTGCCCGCACAAGTATGAACCACCAGAGGCAAGGGCTAAACCAATCTGCCTTTGGCCTCTGCTTCACACTGCGTCTTTATCTGGGTAGGTTGGGCCCTGGCCATTTGATTGCAACTTTAAAGGAGTCTCAGGCCAAATGTCATCATGTCCCACGCCTCCTCAGAGCTGAGATGTCTGAATGGAGAATTCCCTTTGATCTGTTGGGGTGGAACAAGATGGGAATTTAGCCCGGAAAGATTAGGGCAAGATAAATAAATAATTTCAGCTTGTACAAGGAAAATTCTGGTTGACTCATTGAATGTTTGCCATATCATCAATGAGGAGGTTTGGTTCATATATTTTATTGGGGATTGCAAAAGCAAACGATTCAGTTCAGGGTCATTTTCTGGACTCCATAACTATTTGCCATTTCACCAAAGGTGCGTCTAGTTTGAACTCGAGGGTCAGGTGTAGTCGTAAAGACCCACCACAGTTTAGTTTGATAGTCTAGTTTTGTAGTTGGGCAGACCCGACTCAGGATCTGTAGACTTAAAGGAAGTCTTCCACACAGACATAGTGATTCAAGATGTTTCAGAAGTTTTAAAATATAATTTCATGGAGTTTTCCCCAAATTAACCAAAAAAAGGCAAAATTCAATCCCCTAGCTGGCAGAACTACAAAATAGCTAACTCTGTTTCTCAAACACCTCAAGGTACTTTGGCACCTTATCTTTCAGGAACTAAGCTCTGGTATTGCCCACTCTGGCACACCTGCTATACAGAACAGAGGGTCTGAGTTTGGCTGCATTTGCTTCAGGTAGAATACTGCTACTCTACTATCTAGAGATTTAAAAAGTTGGGCAGTTAATAATAATAATGATGACATTTATTAAGCGCTTAGTATGTGCAGAGCACTGTTCTAAGCGCTGAACAGTTGTGTGTGTATGTGACCATTCAATAGAGGATCTTTTAAGGATTTTCTCCTACCCATAGGTCTTCACATCTTCCCAATCTCAATCCCTTCCTCTCATTGTTGTTGTTATCTCTAGAACTATCTGATAAAATCCTTACCGATGTGTTTAGTCAGTCCATCCGCCGGTGGTATTTACTGAGCACTTACTACCTGCAGAGCACTGAACTGAGCATTTGGGAGAGTGAAACACAACATAATTTGCGGACAGGTTCCTACACAGTCTGGAGGGGGACAGACATTAATATGAATAAGTTGGGGTTGATATTGTAGCCTTCTGAATTTGGATTTTGTGCATTTGGTGTAATGTTTAGCTGTGAGCTCCTTGCGGGTAGGGATTGTGCCTACCAACTTGATTGCATTATACTCTCCCAAGTGCTTAGCACAGTGCTCTGAACATAGTAAGCACTCTGTAAATACCATGCATGCCTCCTTGTCCTTGAAATCTCTTTTCTATTCAATATCTACATTGAAGGAAAAGACATTTGTAGACCATTTACAACAATATTTACACTGTGATTTTAGTGCAGTGCACTACATTTCCATTGGTATTATCAGACAAAGTTTTATTTCTACTGGGAAAAGTTAGAACCTGCATTGGAAATATCAGGATCAAATCTGAAATGGAAGCAGGAAATGGATTTTATCTTCTGCATGGAATATAATGTTAATGCCATCGGAATATTTTTTCACTAACTTTCTGAGAACGAAAAATGTTTTGGGGGCATATGCAGAATAAAGTATTTCACAAAGACTGGAGCACAACATTTTTAGGAGCATGCCAATTTGAAAATTTTGGAATAAAGAAGCTCTCCAAAATAGAAACTGCTTTGGCAGGTTTAAAATGTTAAATCAGTACAGAATGATTTCAAATTAATGGGCAGAATTCAATTTTGTTCATATGAATGCTTCAGTTTGGGAAGCAAGTCAAGTGGAGGAGTTATTCAATGGTTTAAAATATACTGAATTATTGGAAATTCTGCATTTTAAAAAGTTAAAAATTAGAAATATGTCACAAATGGGTGCAAGGTATTGTATGCTTATATTTAACTTCAGACTATGGCTGGAGGACTAGAAAGGTTATTCTAAGCAACGTTGAGTCATAAGGCATCAGGCAAGTTTTTGATAAAATTTACTTTTTGGAAAAGTTCTGTGACCTCTAGTACAAGGGGATTATCCTTGTTAGGGAAAGACTTTTCAGGCTAGTCAATCAAAAAACGTTATTTATTGAGCATTTTCTGTGTACAGAGCACTGTGTGCTTTGTACAGAGCACTGTACAAAGCTCGTGGGAGAGTACAATATAATGAAGTTGGTAGATATGTTCACTGTTAATGCCCGAGTATGCCCCAATCACTTTTTAATTCAAGACCGGCCTTTGTATGATTAATTAATCAATAAGTAATCTTTATTGATCACTTACTCTGTTCAGAACACTAAACTAAGCAGTTGGAAAAGCCTAGGGATAGTAGACATGATCCCTGTCTCAAGGAGTTTACAATCTAGCAGGGGGTGACAGAAAATACGTTACAGACAGGGGAAGCAATAGAGTAAAAGGGGAAGCAGCATGGCCTAGTGGAAAGATCATGGACTTGGGAATCAGAAGACTGGGGTCTAATCCCGGCTCTGCCAACTTGTCTGCTCTGTGACCTTGGGCAAGTCACTTAACTTCTCTGTGCCTCAGTTACCTCATCTGTAAAATGAGCATCAAGACAGTGAGTCCATGTGGGACGTGGGCCGTATCCAACCTGATTAGTTTGCATCCATCCACAATGTGTAGTATAGTGTCTGGCATATAGTAAGCGCTTAACAAATACCACAAATAAATGATAAATAAATAAATATAATGACATGTGCATAAGTACTACTAAGGGTTGGAAAGGATGGGGTTGAGTAGCTCAATGCCTAGGTGACCAGAAGTGTTGAATTGAGAGAAGGGAGAAAATAGGGTGGGGAGATGAGAGACTAACTGGGGAAGGCCTCCCAGAGGAGATATTTCTGCAGGATCTTGAAGATATTACTCATGATATCATTCCGTTCAGCTGTGTATGCATCTGATGTAAGGTAATGGCATCAAAAAGGAATGTGGCTTTTGTCCTCATTAACAAAATGATGCTATATAGAAAGAGAGCAGTGTGGATTTTTTCTTGCTTCCCAGCTCTGGGCAGACTAACACTCTGCCCATCTTGAATATCAGAAAATGACATCGGGATTTGAGGAAAATGCAGATTTTAAGTTCTTTGCTCTTATAAACATTCCTAAATTCTACTATTTCTCCTACCCCTAATGTATTTTATAGACTACAGACTGTCAGCTCCTTGTGGGCAGGGATCCTGTCTACCAACTCTGTTGCATTGTACTTTCCTAAGCAATTAGTACACCACTCTGCACAGAATAAGGATGGAATAAATACTACTACCACCACCACTACAACTACTGATAGTTATTAAGTGCTTACTATATGTCAAGCACTTTACTAAGTGCTGGAATAGATACAACTTAATCAGGTTGGACACAGTTCCTGTCCCACATGGAGCTCACAGTTTAAGTAGAATTTAATTAAGGAGGATTTAATCCTTCTTATACAGATGAGGAAACTGAGGCGCAGAGAAGTTAAGTGACTTGCCCAAGGTCATACAGCAGACCAGTGGTGGAGCAGGGGTTAGAACCCAGGTCTTCTGACTCTCAAGCCTGCGCACTCTTCACTAGACTATGCTGCTTCCCAATATGGCCCAGAATCAATTGATTGATTTATTCTCTCTATAGACTCACATTTCTTCCTGCCTCCAGGATATCCTCCTTATCAATTCATTCATTCAGTAGTATTTATTGAGCACTTACTGTGTGCTGAGCACTGTACTTAGCACTTGGAAAGTACAATTCAGCAACAGAGACAGTCCCTACCCAACAACGGGCTCACAGTCTAGAAGGGGGAGACAGACAACAAAACAAAACAAATAGACAGGTGTCAATACCGTCGAAATAGATAAATAGAATTATCGATATATACACATCACTGATAAAATAGAGTAGTAAATATGTACAAATATACACAAGTGCTGTGGGGAGGGGAAGGGGTAGGGCAGAGGGAGGGAGTGGGGGTGGAAAGAGCACGGTTTTGGTGTCAGAGGTCATGGGTTCAAATCCTGGCTCCACCAATTCTCAGCTGTGTGACTCTGAGCAAGTCACTTAACTTCTCTGTGCCTTAGTTACCTCATCAGTAAAATGGGGATTAAGACTGTGAGCCCCCTGTGGGACAACCTGATCACCTTGTAATCTCCCCAGCGCTCAGAACACTGCTTTGCACATTATAAGTGCTTAATAAATGTTATTATTATTATTATTATTATTATGGGGAGGCGAGGAGGAGCAGAGGAAAAAGAGGAGGGGCTCAGTCTAGGAAGGCCTCCTGGAGGAAGTGAGCACTCAGTAGGGCTTTGAAGGGAGGAAGAAAGCTAGTTTGGCAGACGTCTGGAGGGAGGGCATTCCAGGCCAGAAGTAGGACGTGGGCCAGAGGTCAATGGCAGGACAGGCGAGAACGAGGCACAGTGAGGAGGTTAGTGGCAGAGGAGTGGAGTGTGTGGGCTGGGCTGTAGAAGGAGAGAAGGGAGGTGAGGTAGGAGGGGGCAAGGTGATGGACGGCTTTGAAGCCAATGACATCAATGACCTGCTGGTGCTACGGCCAAAAAGCAAATTCCTCTTCTGCCATTTAGACCTACTCCTATCCTCCTTTTACATTTCCCATCACAGAAGCTAGAAACCTTGGTGTCGTCTTTGACTCCTCTCTGTCTTTCACCACCCACGTTCAGTCTGTCTTCAAATCCTGCTGGCTTTTCCTCCACACTATTTCTTGGATCTGCCAGGATCTGCCATTTCCTCTCCATACTTGTGGCCACCACCTTGATCCAAATCCTCACAATATCTGTGTGCTTTCCCCTTTTTTTCCCCATTGTGTATGAATTATGCCAGCCTGACTCCTCAATTAGACTTTAAGCTCCTCAAGGGTAGGACTCTTCCTCTGTACTCCCAAGAGACTGAACTCTGCTTTTCAAATCCCTGACAAACTCACTTTTGAAAAGGATAAATTTTCTGCTACCAAGTCATTCCCTTTCCGAGCTTGTGAGTTTAGAGACATATTTTTCTGGTTTCTTATTCAGAGCTGTTAAGATGTACCCACAGTGATTATATTAAATGTTGTATGTAACTTTGGCCATGATTCCGCAACATTTGCCTCTGCATCCGTAACTTGAATCCAGAATCTGGGTGGAATTTCTTATTGCTTTTTTTTCCCTTCCTAAACACACTAGTGAAGGCGTTCTATTCTGGGGTGATGTAAGATATTTTCCTACCCATCTATTTCTCTTTCAGATTTTTGGATTCATCTCTCTTGAAAATCAGATATTGCTAAAAACTTAATTTAATGAACGACAGCCCACGAACCTATAATGAGACCTCAAACTCTATCTGGAATATAATATCATATTCTCTCTAACCTTCAAGAATAACTGCTCAGAGACATATTTAATTATCAATTTTATATATGGTATCTATATATTCCAAATCCATGATCTCTAAATGTATAAAAAAGTGCATGACAAACTTTGCTTTTGCTCTAATCAAATTAAGACAAGAAAAATAATTAAATTATGATATTGACCTCATTTTATACTAGAAACCCTTAGTTTAGGTTGTTTGTGATGCACAGATTCACATTAAATACTCCTTCAATATAAAATCAAGCAAAATGCTGGAAAAAACTACCTTTGAGTGTGTGAATGTATCACTCTGTCACAAGAAGTAAATACACACTAGATTTTTATATACAGTGCATGGCTGTAACAGGGTCATTGTCTTTCTCAACCTTGCTGCTGGTTCATTTGTAAGGAGGTACTTGTGTTATTATTATCTTTTTTTTTCCTTTACAAGGGCAAAATTAAGGCATCCCAGTTGGCAATAGAAATTTTACAGATACTATAGCATTTTCTTGGATCTGCATTGTGTGTTTTGAAAGTGAGGGTTTCAATATTTTCCATTTTTCCTACTTCTTTCCAGATTTGCTTGTGTCCACACCAAGGTGTTTCCACTGGGCAAAGCCCTTCTTCATTTGGTCTGATGCTGCCCTGGACCTTATTAATTAATGGTGTTTATTAAGCATTTACTATATGCAGAGCATTATAATGTAAGTGCTTATCACCCAGGAGAGCAGGGTTTAAGTTCCCATATATCCCCACTCCTCACTTGCACCCCATAAACTGAATTAGCTCTGGGCTGTTGCGCCTTGATGGATAGCTCCTTGGTCACATTCCAGGCTCCAATTTTCTCCCACCACTTTCCAGAGGTATCCCTAATCTATCTGTGGTATTTATTGAATGCTTGACCTTGAAAAAGATAGTATTGTCAGGAACATAGTGGTTAACCATGCCACCCTGCTGTCCTGGTTGCTAGGGAAAACCCATACTGAGAAGTGTAGTGGCCTAATGGAAGGAACACAGGCCCAAGAATCAAAGGACCTGGGTTCTAATCTAATCCACATACCAACCGTGTGACCTTGGGCAAGTCCCCTAACTTCTCTGTGCTTTATACCTCTCCTCTGCAGAATGAGGATTCAATGCCTGTTTTTCCCCCTACTTAGACTATGAGCCCCATGTGGGACCTGATTAGAGAAGCAGCGTGACTTAGTGGAAAGAGCACAGACTTGGGAATCAGAAATCACGGGTTCTAATTCCGGCTCCTCCACTTATCAGCTGTGTGACGTTGGACAAGTCACTTAACTTCCCTGTGCCTCAATTTCCTCATCTGTAAAATGGGGATTAAGACTGTGAGCCCCACGTGGGACAACCTGATTACCTTGTATCTACCCCAGCGCTTAGAACAGTGCTTGGCACGTAGTAAGTGCTTAACAAATACCATTATTATTATTGTTATTATTATTCTCTCACAGCTCCTAGTATAGTACTTGGCATATAGTAAGCACTTAATAAGTACCACAATTATTATTACTTCCGAGAAGGAGTTCATCAACCTAGTGGGTGAAACCCAATTTCTCCTCAGCTTTCAGTTCTCTAGTGGAAGGTGTTTTTTCCTGTGGTCTATTTGGACTAGAAGAGTCCTTGTATCTGGTCCAGTTGCCTCCATTTGGGGTTGTTTATCCTCATGGTAGAATCAGAAGTCAACCTAAAGAATAGTCAATCAGATGAAGGCTGTGAATCACTGCAAAAGCTGCTTAAATTCTACTCTCAGACAGGATCCAGGAAAACAGGAGCATTCTCCATCCATCCTCCTAGATGACATGTCACTATGGCGACAGCAAATACTCCCATTTGCCCTGCTATTGCTTCTTGAAAGCAGTAACTACTGTGTGACCTTGGGCAAGCCACTTAACTTCTCTGTGCCTGTTTTCTCCACTGTAAAATGGGATTCCATATTTGGACTGTGTGCTCCATGTGGGACAGGGACTGTGTCTGATTATCTTGTGTCTGCACTAGCGCTCAGAATAGTTCCTGACACATAGTAAGCACTTAACAAATACCATTTTATAAAAAAAAGTTCCAGTGCTGCTCCCTCAGTCCACTGGGTTTTATAAAGGAAGCAACTGAGAGGAGAAAGGATAACACTTTGCTTATTATACTTTTAGCATTTAAGTGTTTACTATGTGCCAAGCACTATACTAAGCATTGGGATAGATTCAAGATAATCAGGTCAGAAACAGTTCCTGTCTCACACAATACTCAAAGAGTCAGATCTAAATCTAAAAAAGCAGACCAAAGAAAAGTCTTCCAAGCTATTATTAATCAAGGCAGCTTCACTCGAGATGGCTGGATCAGGATGTATTATTTTTGGATGTTACATAGTTGATTGCTGGATGTTACTCTACAGAGTGTAAGGACCCAGACATATTCATTGTGGACTCTACCTATTGTGATAGAATGGCACAGTGCCATTCTTGACATCCATGCCAAGATGCTTTTATAAAACCATTAAGAAAGCTGTACTAATGAGATATTTAGAAGAACATAATCTCTGGAGGTTTGCATGTCAGGGAAGCAATAATGCCACAGGTAGGGGTTGTACGTGAATTTACAGAGACAAGTCTTCAGGCAAGCCAGAACAGAAAAATCTGTTCTGTCATTCCCCCCAAAAAAGAGAAATCAAAGGAGCTTCCTGCAAAAAAAATAGCATTTTATTTTTGTGTTGTAGGGGTCCTCTACTGGTTTACTGTAGCTCAGCTCCCAAAGGTTCAATAAAGTGACACTTTCTCATATGATAACCATAAGGTAGAAGTAGTACAATCTTGAAATATAAAAGGCGTCTTTGATTTCACTGATAGACAATGTGCCAAAAAGGTTTTAAACGTAACCCTGCCAGGCTGTAAACTCCTTGAGGTCAGGTAGCATGTCTACTAATTCTATTCTCAACTGCTCAGTACATTGTCCTGGACACGGTAGGTGCTCAATAAATACCTTTGATTGATCGATTGAAAGCTAATGAAGTGGCATGGCAAAGACACCATTGTCATCCATACAAGATAGAAATAAATGCCTCAAATGAAGGGAAATGTTGCGTAGAGTTGAATGGTGTGTTAAACCTGAATGAAAAAGCCTTATGTATGTTGGTTTGGTTATGCGCCTCCTGTAATCAATGATATTTATTTAGTGCTTACTATGTGCAGGGCACTGTACTAATTGCTTGGGAGAATACAATACAGAATTAGCAGACACTTTCCCTGCCTATAATGAGCTTACAATCTAGAGGTACAGCTACAGTCCTGTAATGATGATGTTACAGCGATAAACATGCAAAAATGGAATTGGAGTGTTTAATTTTAGGCCGTACACATCCCACTCCAAGTCAGTACCAGATTTCAGTTCACTTGTAAGATTAATTCCCCTGAAAGATCTCTGGGGCAGTGTATTGCTTGCTAACCCAGAAGAAGACTTAAATCCTCAAGACTGTTTTGAAAATCTTGGCAAAACTTCCATAGCAATAAGGTATGCTATAGAGAGGCCCAATTAAGGTGACTTGAGATAATTGTTCAACAAAGACGACGAGCATAGGAAGTCAGCCTAACTACAGGTCTTCCCTGACTAAGAGAAGCAGCGTGGCTCAGTGGAAAGAGGCTGGGCTTTGGAGTCAGAGGTCATGGGTTCAAATCCCAGCTCCGCCACTTGTCAGCTGTGTGACTTTGGGCAAGTCACTTAACTTCTCTGGGCCTCAGTTCCCTCATCTGTCAAACGGGGATGAAGACTGTGAGCCCCCCGTGGGACAACCTGATCACCTTGTAACCTCCCCGGTGCTTAGAACAGTGCTTTGCACATAGTAAGTGCTTAATAAATGCCATCATTATTATTATTTATTACTAAGCTCTCCTTTCCTTTTCTCCCACTACCTTCTGCATCACTCTGACTTGCTCCCTTTATTCATTCTCCCTCCCAGCCCCACAGCATTTATGTACATATCTGTAATTTATTTATGTCTGTCTCCCTGTCTAGACTGTAAGCTCATTGTGAGCAGGGAATGTGTTTGTTGGTATATTGTATTCTCCCAAGTGCTTAGTACAGTGCTCTGCACATGGTAAGTGCTCAATAAATATGATTGAATGAATGAATGAACACAGGACCCACCAGAAGTCCGGACTCAAACTTGGGCTGGCTCACAGTGTCCACTTTTAGGGGGGACTATAAAATCTCATTCACAGTAAGACCCCCTGATTCTTTCCTTAGCCTACCTTGTTGCCACCTCCATCTTCTTTTCTCTTCCATTTGTTTCAGAAGCAGCTGCAGTTATAGCACAGGGCCTTTCAGGACCTAGGACTATGCCTCACAAACCTCAAGCAGATACCGTCTCGGATAAAGCAAAAATTCCAGACTGTCAACTTCAAACTCTCTGTCAGTTCTTCTACTGATCTGCTCTCTTCTTCCCCAGATCACAATCCTTGCTCCTCACCTACCTCACTCATGATTCCTGACTCTAACCCATTGCCTTTCCTCTGGATTCTCCCTGCTTCAAGCACACACACAAAAAATATGCTTTCCAATCATTCAATCCTTCCTATTTTCCCTACTTTCCTCATCAGGACACCCGACTTACCACCTTAACAGTCCTGACTATTTTCTTGTTTTTCATGTTCTTAATTATCTACTTTGGTTTGTTTATCATTGATCTCTGCATTTATTGGCTGGCCTAGTGGAAAGAGCATGAGTCATGGAGTCAGAGGACCTGGGTTCAATTCCTGACTTCACCAGGTACCTGCTGTGTGACCTTGGACAAGTCACCTAACTTCTTTGTGCCTTGGTTCCCTCACCAGCAAAATGGGGATACAATTAACACCTGTTTTTCCTCCTATTTAGACTGTGAGCCCTATGTGGGACCTCATTATCTTATATTTACCCCAGGGCTTAATACAGTGCTTGGCACATAGCACTTAAAAATTACAATTGTTAATGTAATTACCTATTGTACACTTGTCAATCTGTGTCCATTTTTCTTCCCCATTTCATTTTAACCCCCTGAAGAGTAATAATAATAATAACGGTATTTGTTAAGCACTTACTGTGTGCCAAGCACTGTTCTAAGCACTGGGATAGTTACACAGTCATCTGGTTGTTCCACGCGGTGCTCACAGTTTTAATCCCCATTTTACAGATGAGGGAAATGAGGCACAGAGAAGTCAAGTGGCTTGCCCAAGGTCACACAGCTGATAAGTGGCGGAGCCAGGAGTAGAACCCACATCCTTTGACTCCCAAGCCCGTGCTCTTTTCACTAAGCCACGCGGTTCTCAGTACTTAGTATAGTTCTCCTGTTACAGGCAGTGGCCAATCAAGTCAATCAATCCAATACACTAAAAACCTATAGTTTACAGCACTCTGCAACTAAGAGCCTGGGACAGAACAATTAAAAGTAGAAGAGCCAGTCCCTGCTTTCAAAGAGTCTACAGTCTAACGGGGGAGAGAGAAAGCCACCAATGCTTTTCAAATAGTGGGAGCAGGAGAAAAAATAATGCTACAACTGTTGTTAGCGGAAGCATGTCTGGCTAAATAGACAAAGACAGGAAAAGTAACATAAGTCTTGATATAGGTAAGAACTAAAGAGAGGTGAAAAAAACATAAGTGCTAAGGCCAGCTGTTGGATTGACATGACTTGTAAGAGAGGAGGATAACTGGAAATTTCTCCTGGAGGAGGTGGGTTTTCAGGAGGGCTTTGAAATAAAAGCTGTTGTTGATGAGGTTGATAATGATTGAGTAAACTCAATCACCCAAACAGTTCTAGAACTGATGGCTCAATGCTGATTGGAGATGAGCTCTGAACCTGTCCTTTTCTCTTATTACCATCACTTTGTGAGCTGTGTTCCTCTCTTTAGGACTGATGCGCTTTGCTTTTTTGGTGAAGGTGTTGGCTTCTGGTGGCCTCGAGAACTCCTGTCAAAGTGGGAAAGATAGTCAAGTGCCTAAATTACTGAATTATCTACTTTCACTGTACTGACACCTAGGGTTTTTCTCTGCTGAAACCTTGCCCAACAACAGACAATGTGAGTTTACCCATCTTGGCCACATTAGGAAGAGGAATGATCATCACAATAGCACCCCAAACTTTTGAATCACCTTCCAAACACCCACACATTCACTTTCCTTCTACCCATATGTATACGTACAACATCTCCCACTATATAGGGGAGACGCTGCGCGTGCACACCACACACACACACACACACACACACACACACACACACACATTAATACTTTGATGTATTTAGCGTTTTCAGCTAATTATACCTTGCAGTCTCATGCTAATTCCCATTTGAAACATTTGGCACTCATCCTCCTAATTCATTTATATTAATGAGGGGAGGATCCTCTGAGCAATAATCAGTTAAAAATCATGACTAGCTTTGTTAATAAATACCAGATTGGTGCGTGGTATTGTATTGGCTTGGCCTTAATTAGGAGGCACAGAAAGCAGTACCAAGAGGGAAATGCTCATAAATTTTTCTTATAAAGTCTAACTGCTCTTTTCCTTCTATTTGCATCTTGGAAGTAGAGAGAAAATTTGTGATTTTGAAATCCCTTAATTTCCCCACACTTAAAACATCTTATCATTAATTAAGATATAAGTTGGACATGACCGTTTCTCTGATTGAAACCGTATTTATGAAAATCTTGGGGGGGGGGGGGGGGTGGTGGTAAGAATCATGTACCATGCTGCCAATTAAGTACGGCTTGATTGAAATGATTGCTTTAAAGAACTGAAAGATTGCCTGCTGATTAATCCTTGGAAAGCAGTTAAGAGTCAAATCCTGCAGGTTCCAGCACAGCCCAGCTCTGTAGGGAAGGGAAGCTATGGCAGAGTGCTCTCAATGACAGGGTGATCTGGGGGTTTCCTGTCTACACGACAACTGGTATTGATTCAGCCGCTACTAAGACATATCTGTCGTGAGACCCAAAGTGGAATAGGTGAGAAAATTGAAGTCCCTTCCCACGCTGTCCAAAGTACTCACTCCATCAGGGCGGAAGGAGGCACCACTGGAAAAAAAAAGATACTTTGCTGCTTCCTGTTCGGGGAACAAGCTAAGGATGGAGTTCTCTAGGGCTCCCCATCTGGCAACTTTTCCAAGAACTAAATTTGCTTGCAATTTCAAATAAAGCCTTATGAGGCATTTAGACTTTACTTTCGGTCTCTTGTAAGTATCCTGTTAAATAATGTATGCATGTTGAAAATGAATCATATGCTTGGATGGTGTAAGCGGGTTTAAGAAATGTCTGTGGGCTGGGGAGGCGACCTATTAAATAGCTCTTCCTTGATTTTTTTCAGTGTTTCTGGCATAACAGCTCATGTTTTTTCTTGACTCTTGGGTGGGGGAATGGAGAGAAATTCTCAAGAAGGCAAGAGTGTGCTAACCCTAACAGGGAACTAGATAATTTAAAGGTGATGTTATAATTTGGATCGGAAGCTGCCTGGGGCAAGCATTTTTGCTCAGAGTATTTATTTTTCCCTAAAAAAGGCTCACTTTGGGGCTTGAATCTAGGAGATTTCCATTAATTTGTACATATTAACACCTGCGATTTTGAACATTTATAAATTTTGCATTTAGTTATTTCTATAAAATGTGCAAAGCAACAATCCAGAATGGGCAGTTTATGTTTCTACATTTTATTGAAACGAATTTGAGTTGATGGGCTTTCAAAATCTGTCACATTGTCAATAATAGATTTAATAAAGTAGCCCAATTATTTGGAGGAAGGAGGGGGCCTGCAAAAGCATAATAAAGTGGAGTGAGGTTGTTTCTAGCCAAAAAAAAAGTTTATTAGCGTGTCATGAACTTGTGCAAATAAGTACCAATTAGGTAGCTAGTATTTAAAAACTATAAATATATTTTCCAATCCCTCCTATCTCTGGAGCCATAGTTTGCAAAAACATCTGTTCTCCACACAAATTGTGTGTGTGTGTGTGTGTGTGTGTGTGTGTACATGTGCACATGCGCATTTGGAAAAAAAATGATTTATGCTCTTCTGGGTTATGGTAGGTCCTTTTCCAGTGCCCAAATATTTATTTGCCTGGGCTATCATATCTTCTTCAATTCAGTGATGCTGCCAGACAGAGCCTGGAACAGCATTATTCTATCTAATTTGGGTCCTTTACAGAGTTGAATTAGTAGTATTTGCCAGAAATATTCCAAAAGGTAAAATACCGTTTTTTTAAATGGCATTTATTAAGCACTTACTATGTGCAAAGCACTGTTCTAAGCGCTGGGGAGGTTACAAGGTGATCAGGTTGTTCCTTGGGGAGCTCACAGTCTTAATCCCCATTTTAAAGATGAGGTAACTGAGGCACAGAGAAGTTAAGTGACTTGCCCAAAGTCACACAGCTGACAGTTGGCGGAGCCGGGGTTTGAACCCATGACCTCTGACTCCAAAGCCCATGCCCTTTCCATTGAGCCACACTGTTTCAAGTTTTTATTTTTAATAATTATTTTTTCATTCTCGTAGTCAGTGAGACTGTCTGAAAAGGGACAAAAGATACAAAGCCAAGATGAGGAAGCGAAGAGGCACCTTTTGATTTAAGCTTCCCAATAACAAAATGAAGAGAAAGTATCACAACTTTTGTGAGGTAAGGGTTTGAAAAGTCTCAAACCAAAATGAATTCACTGGGTGTATTCTGAGCTCAAGGACAGTGCCGTTCATGTGTCAAGTTATTTGACAGTATATTCAGTACCCATGTGGAGGGGGAAGTTCATTTCACACGGGACCACATCAGAAGCAGCAGTGTATTTCATTCATAACCCCTTCTATGATGATCAAATTTGAATATACATTGTCTGCACTGAGCACCAACTCTGGCACACTGAGTTAATGCACAGTCTAAAATAGGCGCAAACCACAAAGCTACCTTTAACTAGCACAGAACAGCAAGTAGGAATTGATTAAAACATGCATTCTCTCAACATAACGGCTGGTCTCGGTATAGAAATTAATTAATGCTAATAGTACACAATCAAAACTGCTTTTAGAAATCTTCCCAGAACATTAACTAAAATGTTCATCTTTTTAATGCATCCGACGGAGCCACTGAGACCAGCAGCTTTGCTTGCTCCATGCAAATGTGGAAGGGACTCACGGCCTGAATGTGCAAGTGGTTAGCTGAGAGGAGGCTCCACTCAGCCATTTGCTTTTGGATTCCTTGTTAACCTGAGCCTGGTCCCAATGCCACGTGTGAGGTTGTACTATTAGCTGCTACAGATTGAGGTGGCGGCTCAGGGAATCAAGGCCAATAATGTATGCAGATTGAGCCATGGAGTCCAGAAGGAGATAACTGGGAGAGAGAGGAAAAAAAGAAAAGAGAAAGGGAGGGAAGTGCAATTAAAGATTCAGCTTTTGGAGGTGAAGTTCATGTTTGTAAGAAATGGGTGTTCATGGAATGATCCACGACACAGAACTGAGTTTTCCCATTCATCATAATGCCCGGCTTCCTCCTCAACCCCCAAATTAACTAAACGGAAGGGCAGGTATTTATCCCCCACCACCCCATATACTGTCGTCTCACGCCATCGAGTCGTCTCTGACCCGTCACGATGCCATGGACACATCTCTCCCAGAACTCCCCACCTCTTTCTGCAATCGTTCTGGTAGTGTATCCACAGAGTTTTCTTGGTAAAAATGTGGAAGGGGTTTACTATTGCCTCCTCCTATACAGTAAACTTGAGTTTCCACCCTCTACTCTCTCCCATGCTGGTGTTGCCCAGCACAGGTGAGTTTTGACTTGCAGCAGATTGCCTGCCACTCACCGGCCACTGTCTAAGCTAGGAATGGAATGGATATGCCTCTGCTTAAATCTCCCTCCCGTAGTCAATACTGGTGGAGTACTGGAATCTCTCCAGGTGTGACCCTGAGAGGCAGACCCCATATATTAAAATAACCTAAGTAAGAGAACTGGACAATAGGTGGCCAATCATAGCCAATAAGGTTTGTATCCTCATGATCAGAAATGAGACTGCCATAGGTGGTATATCCATGTATCAAATCAAACAATGGTATTTATTAAGCTATTACCTTTTTTTCGGAGCTCTTGGGTATATACAACAGAGTCGGTAGACACGATCCTTGCCACAAGGAGTTTACCGTCTACAAGGTGGGGAATTGACTGGGGCCTCAGGAGGACTTTTATCTTAATTTGGGCTGAATTAATACCATGCATCTGTGTATTCATTAATTAGCATCTTCTTTCACCCAAAGATTTACTGAAATCACAGTGACATAGTTCCAGAAAATCAGTTTGGTGGTGGCATTGGTGAACTGTGGACACAGCAGGCAGAATGGATTGTTCCCTGCACTCTTCCTCCCAGCCTGGAAGATTCGTCTCAGTACTGAACCCTTTCTAGGCAAATGTAGTGACATGGAATTTGAGGGAAGAAGGGGTAACAGGAAATTTGGGGGCCATGGGGTGAAAAATGATATGAACCATTTAAATTCCTTGACCTTGTAAGAGAGATTCCATTTAAGAAAACTGGAATACCTCTGAGGCAATCAATCAGTGGCATTTAGAGACTCAGCGTGTCCTAGTGGAAAGAGAATAGGCCTGAGAGTCAGAGGATCTGGGTTCTAATCCTGAATCTGCTAATTGCTTGCTGTGTTACTCTAGGCAAGACACTTACCTTCCTGGTGCCTCAGTTTCCTCAACTGTAAAATGGGGATTAAATCCTATTCCTTCCTACTTAATAATAATAATAATAATAATAATAATAATAATAATAATAACTGTGGTATTTGTTAAGTGCTTACTCTGTGCCAGACACTGTACTAAGTGCCAGGGTGAATACAAGCAAATTGGGTTGGACACAGTCGCTCCCCAACGTGGGGCTCACAATCTCAATTCCCATTTGACAGATGAGGGAACTGAGGTACAGAGAAGTGAAGTGACTTGCCCAAAGTCACAGCAGACAAGTGGTGGAACTGGGATTAGAACCTATGACCTTCCAACTCCCAGGCCCATGCTTTATCCACTATGTCATGCTACTGAGCCTCAAGTGGGACAGGGACTGTGTCCAACCTGATGACCATGCATCTCCCCCAACACTTAGAACAAATGCCATAAAGCAAACAAAACAGAAATTTTATTGAGGCTTATTCTATGTACAGCACTATACTGAGCATTTGGGAGAGTACAATAGAGTTGGTATACACAATCTGCCCAAAAGTAGCATACAGTCTACAGCAAGCCTCATGACTGCTCACTCGTCATGGACAGGGAACGTATCTGCTAATTCTTTCATTCATTCATTCAGTCATATTTATTGAGTGCTTACTGTGTGCAAAGCCCTGTACTAAGTGCTTGGGAGAGTACAATATAACAACAAATGGACACATTCCCGCCCACAATGAGCTCACATTCTAGAGGGAGAGGCAGACATTAATATAGACAAAAAATAAATGAATTCTGTTATATTGTACTCTCCCAAACCCTTAATACAATGCTCTGAACATAGTAAGTGCTCAATAAATGCGATTGCTTCATTGAAATTCTCAAAAGTTGGAGATGTGGTAGCATCTTTTGGACAGATGGAGAAAAAGATATTGGTGCAGAAAACCCAAATACACTGGCTACGGCATGGGTCAGAAACTCACAGCTTGCAAAGTAGATTTGGCTCCTTTTGGAACCCAGTGTGGCTTCTGAGTGTATGTGCCCATCCACAGATTTGG
This sequence comes from Tachyglossus aculeatus, assembly GCF_015852505.1. NCBI lineage: Eukaryota > Metazoa > Chordata > Mammalia > Monotremata > Tachyglossidae > Tachyglossus > Tachyglossus aculeatus. The sequence goes on along the minus strand of NC_052066.1, from coordinate 151,966,460 downwards.
AACTATAAAGGCAGCCCCATTGTCCAGGTCTGGGAGAAGTTGAAATGACTGTGGCAGCTGCAATTGCAGTGGAGAAGGAAGAGGATGAAAACAATCCCATGTATTTTAATTCTCCTCTCTCCCTTGACCTTCTACTTCTCTCCCTTTCCTTTCTCCTTTCTCTACATCTGTCTCTTCTTTTCCTCCTAGTACATCCTCTCCACTCTCCCTTCTTCCTTTTTCCATCCCTCCTGGCAGAAAGAGCTGTTGCTATGGAGCCGCTCTTTGGTTGCAGTGACATCATTACATTGCACCCCACACGATGTGACATAGTGATGTCATTTAACACATTGCAGTCCATAAATGGTATGACTCTATGTATACCAGCTATTTAGAGGTTTTATTTGGCTCTTCTGCACAAAACGTTGGCATCATCTGGGCTAAGGAGTTCTGAGCTGTAACAGCCCTTTGCTTGCTCCCAGTTACCCATATTGCCTGGATGGTTGAAATTAGTTTCATGATAGAATCAGGCTGGGGAGGATATTTCCTTTATGTAGCACCCTTGCTCAAATACAGTTGCTTTTTTGTAGTTTCCACCTAATTCTTCCTCTAAGGAATTGGATCTGAGGGAGGCCAGGTGTCTCTTTTAAAAGGGACTTTCAAGTCTCAACGGATTTTAGGAAATCACCTAGAATCCGTGGAGAAAGAGGAGCCACTCAGAGATGCCAGCACCTTCTCTAAACTGTGAACTCGCTGTGGGCAGGGGATGTGTCTGTTTACTGTTGTATTACACTCTCCCAAGCTCTTGGTATGGCATTCTGCACACAGTAAGCACTCAATAAATGCGAATGATTGACTGATTTGATCAGCAGCTACCAATTGGATGAACTTCCTCTCCAGTCAGGGAATGCATACAAATTTGGGACTTTATTAGATCAGGGAGGGTGTCTGTGTGTGTACCCTCATCCCAATCCTTTTCAATTCTCCAGCACTGAATTGCAACCAAAGATAGACCATTTATCAACCCTGCCTTGTCTTTCTGTTGTCATATTCCTTCAATTTCAGATGCATCAACCATGAATTGATTAAACCTTTTTTTAAACACACTTCCATGTGTGTAATACAGATCCAGAGGGAGAGAGAGAGAGATCAATCATATAAAAAGTGCTTACATGAGTAGAATATAACAGAATCTATAGGTACATTCCCTGTCCACAGTGAACTTGTAGTCGAGAGAGAGAGAAAAAGAGAAAGAGGCACACAAAGAAGAGAGATGGAGTTTTTAAACAATCCTAAAACATTCTGATACAATTTAAGCTGCCCCTGATTTAGTAGCTGTTCTTCAGATTGGTGACGTTTGAAATTGTTTCCTTTTTAACTTATTTTTTTATCATTCCTTTTAGACTGTGAGCCCACTGTGGGGTAGGGACTGTCTCTATATGTTGCCAATTTGTACTTCCCACCCGCTTAGTACAGTGCTCTGCACATAGTAAGTGCTCAATAAATACGATTGATGATTATTCCTAACATTAATCAGGCTATTAACACATTTCTATCTTTTAATGCATTTTTAGCTATCCCATCACAGTTCTATGATAATGCAAGCCAAATCTTCAATATGAGGAGTCTCTAATTTTTCCCAAATCCCTTGCTGTCATGTAGTCATTAGGCCCAAAGAGAAACACATGGTCTTGGTGATAAAGAGATTTCTTCTCCTCTCACTCTAAGGGATTTTTTCCGGGCCAAACTTGCTATACCAAGTTTTATGTGTTACTCTGAGTTCTCCAAAAACGTGGTGGTTGTGTTCTAGAAGAATCTCCCATTATAGAGAAAAAGGATTGCAGTACTTACTCCGAAATAGCATTTCAGTGCTTACTCCTTGACTGACACTGAGTGTAGGTTCACAACTGTTTCTTCTGACATCACCTTACTTTCAATCCAGATGGGCACTTGTTATTGGAAGAAAGTTCCCCCATTCTTCAACAGCATTCTATCCAGATTATGTAAGGATAGCGCAAGTGTTGCTGTGAAGTTGTCAGTGTAACACTGCCCTTCTTCCTAGTTGAAATCATTTTTTTTTTCTGAGATTTGTGTAAAAATAAACTCCCTAGGGAAAAAAAATCAACACAAATGTGTTAATAAAAAAAACCCAGGATATCTATCCTTTTACCCTTCTCATCATTTATTCCTTTGTATTTTATCAGTATAATGAAACAATCTAGCCTGAGGCCAGTTTTTTTTTTAATCGAAGGGATATGTTTCTTTTTTTTCCACAACATAATCTAAGTGACTTAGTATAAGTTAAATCTTACTGAAACTGTGAAAATGTAACAGGCACCTTCCATCTTTTAGTATATTTTCAAGGACCAGAATTTCAAAAAATGTCTTACCTATATATTAATAACACAATGCTAGAGTGGGTTTCTCCCTCAATTCCTTTTTGGCTTTATACTTTGACAGCAATGGCCTAGGCAAAGAACCCCCTCAAAGAATGTTACTAGTGAAGGTATGGCACTAAACCCCAAACCTTTATGTATCCAGATCTAGAAAAAAAATGGCAAGGTAATGCTTCAGAACTGAATAATGAGGAGTATTGCAAATACCACCATAATCCCATGAGAGAGGCTAAATCTTCCTTCTGAAATCAACATTACTCAGGGAGGAGATATTTTACTGGATGACACACTGCAGTTTAAAGAAAAAAGGTAAGAATGGCACAGTATCAATTCCTGGAGTTTGTTCAGTAGGATTACATTTGTGTTTTAGTACTTGTAATAGTGAGTTCTACCTTCTTGCTACATTCCACATCACTTTCCCGGCCCCCAACCCCTTTCATAGGTAATGCTGGTAATCTCGTTTTGAAGTGAACACTTTCTCTGCCAAGTCCTTGGCTTCTGGCTGATCCTACAGTAAGTGCTGCTATTTACTATATAAGCATCTTCAGACGTTTTAGGAGTCTCGTGTTTAGGAGTGGTAACCCACTCTCTTCCTTTCCTCATGGGTTGGACTGCTTCCATCTTCTTCACTTGGGATATATTATTCACTTAGCTCCCTTACCATTCATTGTCCCAAGTGGAAGGTTGGGAAGGCAAACATATTCTTTTAATAGCTAGGCTCCTTGGGGTTCCAGAGGTTTCTCTATTAAAATATTTCCAAAGGGCAAAGTGGTCCTTGCTACTGGCCATTGAGGGACATTATCCAGTTCTAAATCTACACAGTGAGGCTGCAGTTTGAATTTTCTATAGTCACACTCTGTGATCTCCAAAATAAACCACTTGTTTTTTTTGCATGGTTTTTGTTAAGTGCTTACTGTGTGCCAGATACTGTATTAAGCACTGGGGTAAATACAAGATAATCAGGTTGGACACAGTCCCTGTTGCCCACGTAGGGCTCACAATCTGAATCCCCATTTTACAGATGAGCCAACAGAGGCAAAGAGAAGTTAAGTGACTTGTCCAAGGTCACACAGCAGACATGTGGCAGAGCGGAGGTTAGAACCCAGGCCTGTACTTTATCCACTAGGCCACACTGCTTCTCTATTGAATGCTTACTGTGGGCAGATCACCATAATAAGAACTTGGGAGAATATGATTTAACAGAGTTGTTAGACATGATCCTTGCCCACGACGAGCCAATACTATTTGCCAATGAAATTATAACTTTGCTAGTGGTTTATCCTGCCAGACTAAGATATCAAATTTGTGCCTCCTTTATCTTCTCTGCCATCCCCTGTAGTGAGTTTCCTGGCAACCCCACCTGATAGGGTAGCAATGAATACTCCACCTGAAAGTTATATTCCTTTTTCTTCCCCCCACCCCCTCTGCCCTCATCTCTTGTTCTTCCTTGTTCTGTTGTTTCTTGTTGTTCCTTCCAATAGCAAGAGCTCAGTTTGGGCAGGGAATGTCTCTATCATTTGGCCTAGTAGCAAAAGTGGGCCACAGTATAAAATAATGCTTCAAAGGCTAATGGCCAATCTGCTATCTGAGGAGAAATTTTAGTCAAAAAATACAGACCATCTTGGACACATGGTGATCACTGGGATATATAAACTGGAGCTCTGGGTGAGTTGATGCGGGATGGGGCTGGTAGGAAATCTTGAAAGGTTCATGGAAGGAAAGGGTACAAGAATCTCTGGATTAGAAGACCTGTGCTTAAAAAAAAAAAGAAAAACCTTCCCCTACTTGTCAGGCCAAGGAGCTCACCCATGCAGTAAAGGGCCATCCTGGAAAATCAAGGGAAGACCCGCTTTCTCCATTCTGAAACCTTTTGATCAGAGCCATTGCCTATTTAGCTTAAGCTCTTCATTTCTCTTGAGAGAACACTTCCAAGTTTCCCAACGGTGCTCCTTTTGTCATATGTCACTGAATCCCTTAGGCCTGGTCCATATAAAATCCTTTTATCAGGAGGTCTTCTCCAGAGGGCACAGGAGGCAATATAGCCTAAGTGAAAGAGCACAGTCCAGGAAGTCAGAGGACCAGGGTTCTAAGCTGACTCCATCATTTTCCCGCTGTGTGATGTTAGACAAGTCGCCTAATGTCTATGTACTTCAGTTTCCTCAGCACTTAGAACAGTACTTGGCACATAGTAAGATGTTAACAAATACCATCATTATTAAAATGGAGATTCAATATCTGTTTTTTTAAGCCCCATGCTTGACAGGAACTGTGTCCAACCTGATTATTTTGTACCTAGTACAGTGTTTGGCACTTAATAAAAGTTTAAAATATACATAATAATAATAATAGTAATAATAATAATAATAATGGCATTTATTAAGTGCTTACTATGTGCAAAGCATGTTCTAAGCGCCGGGGAGGTTACAAGGTGATCATGTTGTCCCACGGGGGGATCACAGTCTTAATCCCTATTTTACAGATGAGGAAACGGAGGCACAGAGAAGTTAAGTGACTTGCCCAAAATCACACAGCTGACAAGTGGTGGAGCCAAGATTTGAACCCCTGACCTCTGACTCCAAAGCCCATGCTCTTTCCACTGAGCAACATAGTTATTATTATTATTATTATTCCATTTGGTCTTACCCTGCTCATGTGGCATGCCATTTCTTTGGAACTGTGATGTCCTCTCCAAGGTGGCCTATTGGCATTCAATTACCTCAGCTCCTCTTTTGGTTTATATTTTTCTTCATTCTGGCTTCCTTGTAGAGTTAACTTGAGCAGAACCTTTTGAACCACACAGTCTTTTATTACGACTATTGTAGGAAGTTGGAGCACTATGCCTCCATACAGAATCAGGGCATTCAGTTCTCCAGCACAACCCAACACATTTGCACTTTGAATTTTCCATCTTTATACATTTTAATAACCAACATATTAGCATACTGAGGCATTTTATCCTAAACCAGGTGAGAGCCAACTTCTTCCTCTTTTTTTATTTGCATTCGTTTGAAGTCTCAAAGGCACTTTAACATGGTGAAATATGCATAGTTGGGTTAAATAGACATTATTAATGGAAATATCACACAATTACAACCAGACCTTCAAGATAATTAGGTAAAATGCACGTCTCCCTGCCAAATTGATTGATTGATTATGCTTACTGAAACAATGGGTGAGGATTTACCCAGAACCTTATGGAGAAATATGACCCATTCACAATTTCCTGGGATCAAATGATTATTATTATATTTGCTAAGTGCTTACTATGGGTCAAGCACTGTTCTAGGCACTGAGGTAGATAGAAGATAATCAAGTTGAACACAGTTCCTGGCCCACATGAGGCTCACAGTCTAACAAGTTGTTGCCAACTTGTACTTCCCAAGCACTTAGTACAGTGCTCTGCACACAGTAAGCGCTCAATAAATATGATTGATTGATTAACTCCCATTTCACAGATGAGGAACAGAGAAGTTAAATGACTTGCCCAAGTTCAGGGCAAGAGGTAGATGCAGTATTAGAACCCAGGTCTTCTGACTCCCAGTCCTGTGCCCTTTGAACCAGACCATTATATGTCACAAACAATTAAACTCTGGTCAGGAAATGTTGTAGATAGGACAAATTAGGGTTGGCTTTACCCAGGTCTTAAAAAGAGGCCATGGGCCTTATGATTTGAAGAGGAGGGAAGAAAGGAAATTACTATGAAGTGGAGGCCATTTGGGGAGAGCTGTGCTCTGATAAGGTGTCCTAAAGGAAGTTTTCCTTTGACCCCGCTTTAGCACTTCAGAACCTCATAGTCATAGTTGGGACCTTGAGAAGCGCTGTTGTCTAGTGGTTAGAGCACTGTCCTGGAAGTCAGAAGATCCTTGGTTCTAGTCCCGGCTCTACCACTTGTCCCCTGTGTGATCTTGGACAAGTCACTTCACTTCTCTGTGCCTCAGTTACCTCATCTGTAAAGTGGTGATTAAGACTGTGAGTCCCACATGGGACATGGACTGTGTACCCCAGCACTTAGAACAGTGCCTGGCACATAGCAAGTGCTTAACAAATACCACAAAAAAGCCCAAAACCAAATAACATTAAAAAAAGTCAGCCCTCAACAATTACCACTGAATGATTGATTCTACCTGGGACCAGGGTTTGCTGTTTTCTGAGATTTGATAATAAGAGTTGAACTTTTTTAACAGGCTCACAATTCAAAAGAAAAGAATTTACCCATCCTGCTGCCAAACCACATTTGCTGAACAATCATTCTGTTAAATTGGTTAGAAATGACGTAGGAAAAAACACTGGAAGTTTTAATTGGTGTAGACAGTGAGAAGGAAGAAATCATAATGATCATTTTATATTAAATGTCCTGCCATGCTGACCACTATATGCTGGATTGATGATTTCCCTATTAGGACACAAAGAGATCAGCACATTGTTTGCAGTGCTTTATTTTATTATAAGATAATGACAATAATTCACTGTTTTCAGCACTTTACTTTGTGATCAGGTAACCACAAGTTTAAAGGGAAACAAAAAAGCTGTAAATTACATGTTACTAAATGTGAGAAAAGCACCTCACATAGATTGGAGTATAAGAATAAAAACAACAATTTCAGATAGAACACATTTTTTTTTTTTCGGGAGAGACATTGATCATTGCATAATTACTACCAAAGCAGAAAATTGTGGTGAAATTGTTAGGTTTGGATAATATAAGAAGCCCTGTTATTGAACTGAGAACAGAAACATGTAGCTTTTTGAAGGTTCATAGGAAGACAGGCTAAACCACATTGAGTCAGATGTTTCCCACACCTTAGACATCAGTGGAAGATATTTTCCTTGTCCTCAGAATGACTCAGAGAAGTCAAATTTCTTCAGCAGAGACATGGTCAGTAATATCTCAACAAGAGAAGAGCACCCTAGAACTTAAACTTTACCATCTGAGCCCACTGTTGGGTAACGACTGTCTCTATATGTTGCCAACTTGTGCTTCCCAAGCACTTAGTACAGTGCTCTGCACGCAGTAAGCGCTCAATAAATACGATTGATTGATTGATTGACTATCCAGTTAAAGTGGGGCAAAACAGTGTGGCTTAGTGAAAACATATGGGCCTGGGATTCAAAAGACCTGGCTTCTAATCCCAGCGGTGCCAATTGCTTGCTGTGTGACCTTAGATAAGTTGCTTAACTTCTCTGTGCCTCAGTTTTCTCAGTTTATATACTGGGGATTCAGTCCTTCTCCCTCCTACTTAAACTATGAGCCCCATGTGGGTCAGGGACTGTGTCCAACTAGGTAATAACAAAAGTAATTATAATAATGGCATTTGTTAAATGCTTGCAATGTGCAAAGCACTGTTCTAAGCACTGGGGTGGATACAAGGTGATCAGATTGTCCCATGCGGGGTTTACAGTCTTAATCCCAATTTTCCAGATGAGATAACTGAGGCCCAGAGAAGTTGTGACTTGCCCAAAGTCACACAGCTGACAAACGGTGGACCCGGGATTAGAACCAGCATGGCTCAGTGGAAAGAGCACGGGCTTTGGAGTCAGAGGTCACGGGTTTGAATCCCATCTCATCCACATGTCTGCTGTGTGGCCTTGGGCAAGTCACTTCACTTCTCTGAGTCTCAGTTACCTCATCTGCAAAATGGGGATTAAGATTGTGAGCCCCGCGTAGGGCAACTTGATCACCTTATACCCCCCCCCCAGTGCTTAGAAGCGCTTAACAAATGCCATTATTATTATTATTATTATAACCCATCACCTCTGACTCCCAAGCCCGTGCTCTTTCCACTGAGCCATGCTGCTTCTTGATAAACTTGTATGTGCCCCAGTGCTTAGAACAGTGCCTAACACATAGTAAGCATTTAGACAGTCATATTTATTGAATACTTACTGTGTGCAGAGCACTGTACTAAGTGCTTGGGAGAATACAATATAACAGACACATTCCCTGCCCACATACCATAAAAAACAAATAAACAAAAACACTGGCCACAATTCTCTGTCATCTACAGATAATTGCCTCAGTTACCTCATCTGTAAAATGGGGCTGATGACTGTGAGCCCCACGTGGGACAACCTGGTCACCCTGTATCCCCCCAGCGCTTAGAACAGTGCTTTGCACATAGTAAGCGCTTAATAAATGTCATTATTATTATTATTATAAAGATTCTGCCTTTAGATTGATTGTTCAGGGGTGCCCTAGTGGCACCCTCTGGGGGATTTTGGGATTAATTGGAAAATCTCTTTGGATTGGAATTACAAACCGAACCGGAATAACTCCTCTCTGTGAGCACCTTAAAGTTATCCCACTGGTCTAGACAGGAATGGATTTGACTTGGTCAATCTTTGTCTTCTGCATGAGGTGGGGCTACAGAAATGTCAAATGTTTTGCCAAACATTAGTTAACACTGGTTTGCCCACCGGGGTATTTTCACTTTAGTGGACAGGGCTCTCCATCCCAAATTAGCTTTTACCGAAGTGTAAACCTGTCTTCCCACTAATCTTCTATACCATGCCCTCCACAGATCATGTCAGTGACTCGCTCTGGGTTCCACTGATGTGGACCATCTTCTCTCAAATGCTTTGATTGTCATTCTCCCCACTGCCAGTTGAAACCCTGCGAATTTACCCTTATTGCTCTATTCCCGCATTAACTTGAGACTGGTAACTCTTTGTGGGCAGGAAACAGGTCTACCAACTCTGCCGTATGGTGCTCTCCCAAGTGCTTAGTACAATGCTCTGCACACAGTAAATACTTAGTACACTTGATGATGATAATTAACACAGGTAATTGAGAGTTGTTGATACAGGTGTATCCCATAGTGCACTGGGGTTATGTTATGTTTCCTTGAAAATGTGGCTATATCTTGTTATGTTTTTCCATAGTTATGCATATTGTCAACTCAGATTGGTTCCAAAATGTCTGGAAAAATAATACAAAATACTATTTATGTTGAACCTCAATAAACTATTACTTATTCTTTGTAAAAGTAATTCAAAGCATAGCCTCACCACATTAAATGAGGAGACGTAATATGATTTTGAGTCTTTGTAGAAGGCTGTAGATGTAGAAGCTTTTTTTTTTTTCATTTTGTGGTAGTGGTTTTTCAGTGATAGTGTGCCGAGTGGGGCTCACAGTCTAAGCAGAAGGGAGAACAGGCATTTTATCCCTATTTTACAAATGAGGAAACAGACACAGACAAGTTAAGTGATATGCCCAAGGTCTCACTGCAGGCAGGTGGAAAAGCTGGCATTAGAATTTGTAGTCCTCTGACACCCAGATCCATGTACTTTGCACAAGGTCAGGCTCCTTCAAGTGCTCAGCGCTTAGAACAGTGCTTTGCACATAGTAAGCGCTTAATAAATGCCATCATTATTAATAAATCAATCGTATTTACTGAGTGTTTACTATATGCAGAGCACTATACTAAGCATTTGAGAGAGTACAACAGAGAGTTGGTAAACACATTCCCTGCCCAAAATGAGCTCACAGTCTAAAGGGGGAGACAAACATTAAAATCAATGAATAAATTATGGCTATGTACCTAAGTGTTTAGGAGCTGAGGTAAGGGTAAATAAAGGGAAAAAATCAGGGAAATGAGGGTTTAGTCAGGGAAGGCCTCTTGGAGGAGATGTGCCTTCAATAAGACTTTGAAAGTGGGAAAAGTAATTGTCATAAATGAAGAGGGAGAACATTCCAGGCCAGAGGGAGGTTGTGGGTGAAAGATCGGTGGCAAGATTGAGGTACAGTGAGTAGGTTGGCATTAGAATAGCAAAGCATACAGTCTGTGTTGTAGTACTAGTGCAGCAAGGTGAGGTAGTAAGGGGCAAGGTGTTTGAATACTTTAAAGCCAATGGTAAGGAGTTTAACTGACTGTATTTACTGAGGGTTTACTTTGTGCAGAGCACCGTACTAATTTCTTGGAGAGTAAAATAAGACAGCATTGGTAGACATTCTCTGTCCACAAGAACACCATGGCCTAGTGGATACAGCATAGATGTGGAACCTGGATTCTCATCCCAGCTCTGCCGCTTGTCTGCTGTGTGACCTTGGGCAAGTTACTTAACTACTCTTACTATGTGGCAAGATTGTGGTTCATATATTTCATATATATATTTCAGCTGTGTGACTTTGGGCAAGTTATTTAACTTCTCTGTGCCTCTGTTTCCTCATCTGTAAAATGGGGATTAAGACTGTGAGCTCCATGTAGGACAACCTGATTACCTTGTATCTTCCCCAGTGCTTAGAACAGTGCTTGGCACATAGCAAGCGCTTAACAAGTACCATTATTACTATTATTATTATTTTTGTTGAGTGGCTGTCTGGCATCCTTTCATCTGGAAGATGTGGCTGAGCCTCACCATGGCCAAACTACTACTTCCTATGCCTTTTTCTGCAAGTTTCCAGTGTGGATTCTGTGACGTGAGGACTGATGGAATGCGGAGGGAATCAGAAGGGTGGAGATTAATCAGGGAAGGCTTCCTGGAGAAGGTGATCTTTTAGGAAGACTTAGAATGTGGAGTGGATGGTTCCTTTTCTGGTTGAGTGGGGAGGGAGTCTCCAAGATTGTGGTTCATTTATTGTGGTTTATATTTATATATAGGGACATGTTTCATTTCTAATTCCCACATCTATACTCTTTCCCAGCACTTAATATAGTGCTCTGTACACAGGAAGTGCTTAAGAAATATTACTACCATCAAGTACCTCATCTGTAAAATGGAGATTAAGATTGTGAGCCCCCGACGGGGAGGGGCTGTCTCCAACCTGATTAGCTTGTGCCTACCCCACTGCTTAATACAGTGACTGTCACACAGTGAACACTTAAGAAATGCCATAAAAAAGAAGCTTACAATCTACAGGGGGAAACGGACATGAAAAGAAATTAATGTGGGGTTGAGGGTGGGGTGGCTAAAGAGTACAAATCCACATCCAAGTGACACAGGAGAAGGAATAGAGGAAATGAAGGTTTAGTTACGGGAGGCCTCTTGGAGGAGATGCAATTTAAATAATCTTTGAAGGTGGGGAGAGTGATGGGCTGTAGGATAGAAGGGAGAGGGAGTCACAAGCAAGAGGTGGGTGAGGGGATGGCGGTGAGATAGGTGAGGTTGAGGTACAGTGAGTATGTTGACCTTAAAGGAGTCAAGCCCCTCTCAGGGTCGCACCTGGAGAGTTTCCAGTACTCTACCAGTCCCGGCTATGGGAGGGAGAGTCAAGCGGAGGCCTAACCATTCCATTCCCCACTTGGGGAGTGGCTAGCGAGTGGAAGGCAATCTGCTGTGAGTCAAAATTCACCCATGCTGGGCAGCAGTGGCATGGGAGGGAGTCGAGGGCGGAGACTCAAGTTTACTGCATGGAAGGAAGCAATGGTAAACCTCTTCTGTATTTTTACCAAGAAAACTCTATGATACACTACCAGAACGATTGCAGATGGAGAGCGGAGCATTCTGAGAGAGATGTGTCCATGGGGTCGCTATGGGTTGGAAACGACTTGATGGCATAAGACAAGATGAGAGGAGCTGAGTGAGCCAGCTGGATTGTAGATCAAGGAGGTAAAGTAGGAGCAGGGAGGTTAATTGAGTGCTTTAAAGCCAATGGTAAAGAGTTTCTGTTTGATGTGGAGGTGGCTGGGCAACCACTGGAGGAGACATGGACTCACCTCCCCTCTCCATTACGATAGTCAGTCATTTTTATAAATTCATCTGCTTTCTTTAAAATTGATGGAAATCATTATCTTAACCCCAGAATTTCAGCCAGCGGTACAGACAGCATATTTTCTTCATCTCTTTTGGCCTTTTACAATGATAAAATAATTTGCTAAGGAGTTAAACAATACTGGCTGTATCCCTGGGTTCCATGTATTGCGGGGTGTCTGTAATCCAGGGTGAGGTAGCCAACTATAATAGCTACATGACCAGATTGTATATATTGTGGGAAATACCTGCATGCATCTATCACATTTAATTAATGCTATTAGAACATTCAGCAGCAAAGATGTGACACGTCCTCCCCAAGAAATAAGCATTTTCAAACACCTGAAAAGCTTCCAGTTCCATGAAGATGTTTACGCAACACATCATGCATTTGTTTTTTCCTCTGTCTAATCTCCTCCCAACTCATGATTTCTTTCTTCTGCTGTACTAAAACAGCAGCAGGGAAATGGTGGCAAAGCGGGTTCTAATACTGGCTCCGCCACTTGTCTGCTGCATGACCCTGGGCAAGTCACATCTCTGTGACTCAGCTACCTCATCAGTAAAATGAGGATTAAGATTGTGAGGCCCATGTGGGACAGGGACTGTGTCCAACTTAATTAGCTCGTGTCAACCCCAGCACTTAGAACAGTGTTTGACATATAGTAATTGCTTAACAAATAGCATGGGTTTGGGAGTCAGAGGTCATGGGTTCTAATCCTGGGTCTGCCACTTATCAGCTATATGACTTTGGGCAAGTCGCTTAACTTCTCTATGCCTCAGTTTCCTGATCTGTGAAATGGGGATTAAGACTGTGAGCTCCATGTGGGACAACCTGATTACCTTGTATCTACCCCAGTGCTTAGAACAGTGCTTGGCACATAGTAAGCACTTAACAAATGCCATTATTGTTATTGAGTGGCTGTCCAGCATCTTTTCCATCTAGCAGATGTGGCTGACCCTCACCATAGACAAACTACTACTTTCTATGCCTTTTCCTGCAAGTCTCCAGTGTGGATTCTCTGATGTGAGGACTGATGGAATGAGGGGGGAATCAGAATGGTGGGGATTAATCAGGGAAGGCCTCCTGGATAAGGTGATCTTTGAGGAAAGCTTTGAAGGTGGTGTGGACTGCTCATTTTCTGGTTGAGTGGGGAAGGAGTCTCCAAACAGGGGGAAAGCCTGAGCTACAGAATGGAGGTGGGAGAGCTGAGAGCAAGGTTCAGGTTAGTTTGAGAGCTGCACAGAATGCACGCTGATATGTTGAATGGGAAGGAACTGATAAGGAAGAGATAGAAGTGGAAATCTTTGAATGGTAAATAATTTTTGTCTAATGTGAACAGAATGGGCAACTAATGGATGTTTTAGGGGAGAGTGATGCTTTACGAACACCACTTTAAGAAGATGATCCATGGGAATCTGTGTCATCATGGCCATTTCTTTTCTGTCTGTCCCTCACACCCAATTCTGTGCTGAGCCCCTCTGTATTTTAATTCCACGCTTTGCAGCTTCTGTCTCATCTGACTCACAGAGGCCCCACTGAGACATCAATAATATGCTTGGGCCTCTTGCTTTTGTCCAACCTACCCAAAGAAGGTATTCTTTAATAATGGTAGCATGCATTCTGTGACCTGCCCAGCCAAGCGGATGGCTAGTTCTATAGTCGATGCTGATGTGAAGGTGCTTCTACTGTATGATGAAAGTACATACATAGCCCTAGCTATTTTGATCGAATCTCCTCAGGGTAAAGTGTTCTTATCTTCAGTCTCAGGAAGATCTGTCCCCTGCTAGACAACTGAGAAAAGAGGCATTTGTACTGGTTTATCCCAAGAAGGAGCAAAACAGTCCTCCTGTAATTTTGTTTTGAGAAAGGAAAAAATGTTATTTGAATTCCCTCTTTTCCTTTTATATGATATTCGTTCAGCATTTACTATGTGCCTGGCATTTGAATTCCCTCTTTTCCTTTTATATGATATTCGTTCAGCATTTACTATGTGCCTGGCACTGTACTAAGATAATCTTTGATAATCTTGTCCCACATTGACTCACAGTCTTAATCCCCATTTTATGGATGTGATAACTGAGGCACAGAGAAGTTGTTTCTTGCCCAAGGTCACATAGCTGTTATATGGTGGGACCAGAATTGGAATCCAGGTCCTCTGATTACCACACTCATGTTCTTTCCACTAGGTCTCAATACTTCTTTTCCCCCTACATAAGGAACCACACTATCTCTGTGGGCAGGGAATGTGTCTATTTATTGTTGTACTCTCCCAAGCGATTATTAAATTGCTCTGCAAACAGTAAGCACAATTGAATAACTGCCAACTATGCCTTTTATGCATTATATGTTAAAAGCAAACAAAGAGAGGGAAATCAGGCCTTCCCTTCTTAAAAGACCTTATTTTTCCAGCTATGATCAAGGTTGAATTGTGGCTCACTAAAAAGGGGACATATATACTATTATGAATAATTTATTTTAGAAAATAAATTGGTTAACTTTTCCTGGACTAGAAAGATGTGATACTTGGCAGGAAAGAATTTCCCATCACCACCCTGAAAATAGTCACATTATCTTCCAAAAGGGTTTCATCGTGGAACTTCCCACTGGTAATGTAAGGGAAAGTAAAGACACGGATATATTAAGAAAAACATCAATTACTCAATTACTATTTACTATAGCATCTATAGTAATAATAATGATGGCATTTATTAAGTGCTTACTATGTACAAAGCACTGTTCTAAGTGCTGGGGGTGTTACAAGGTGATCAGGTTGTCCCACGGGGGGGCTCACAGTTTTCATCCCCATTTTACAGATGAGGGAACTGAGGCACAGAGAAGTGAAGTGACTTGCCCAAAGTCACACAGCTGACAAGTGGCGGAGCTGGGATTTGAACCCATGACCTCTGACTCCCAAGCCCGTGCTCTTTCCACTGAACCACACTGCTTCTATGTTATTGATCGCCTCAGTCAAAATCAACCAAGACAACAGATTTCCTCAGATTTGAAGAAATCAAAATCTTCTTGAGTCCAAATCCATCTGGCCTAAGGAAACTTTCTTTTAAATACTTTTAACATTGGTGCTGGGCTGATTTTAACAAAAAAACAAGGAAAGACTCAAATTGTCCATGGTCAATTCTTAAGATCCTATGTGAAATTTCGAATCAAAATAAGTAATATGAAGCCAATTGCTGCTGAATCTGCTCGGCTTTATGGAATGAAATGTTCTACCTGCTGGAGGAATTGAGATCTAAGTAGCCTAACTGTAACTTCCTCATAAATTCAACATGCAGGCTACAAAAATAAAAAAAAGAAAAGTAATTCTGGTACCATTCATATTCTAAGTTATCCTAGTTGATTCATGGACTTGAACTGTTATTAGCTTCAGGACAAATTGTTCATGTGCCCTTACTGAAGCCAAGCTATTGTAATAGAGGTGACCAGCCTACAGAAGGAAAGAGAAAAAAAAAAAATGAAGATTTAGAAGCAATGAAAAAGCCCAGCTTTTCAAAATCTGTTTAAGACAATATGAAAAACTGCTCACGTACATATAAATAGGTGAAAATTCTCTTTCAGCTTTATTTACCTGAGAATGAATTTCAGTTTGAAGAGGCCTTTATGTCGTTTCAGGCAAAGCACCTAAGATATAAGCAATTTTCAACAAGAGTACTACACATTTGTCTTTATAACAATTTGTATGTAACAGCTTTTATGCAAATGACACTAAAGTGGCACCTTTTTTTCTAAATTGGACATTTTTATGGTTATAATTTTCTTCTGTAATAACAGCAAAAAATGGCTGTCCCACTGGAGTTGAACATTTCATGTCTAGCACTGTTTTGTGAAGTTCGAATGACAAGTTTCTTTCAATTGCACATGGAATGACAAAAAAAGTATTTTTTTTTTTGTCATCTGAGTTGGCAGAGGCAGTTAAACTTACAGGGGACAGCCTCCGGACACCCACCTTTCTTTCAATTGGAACTGGTCTCATAAAGTGGTAATGAACCTTAAAGGCACTGAAACAGTGCTTGCTTCCCTGCTTCCTTGGAGAAGCATAAATTGCTTTGTTAGTTTTGAATCTTTTCCTTTAAAATTCACTCTTTCTCAGATCAGACTGTGACATCTCTAGACAATGGTTTTTAATTGATGCCAATGCAATAAAATGCATGCCCACTATTTCATGCAAGCATCTCAAAGCAATCCAGGTTAGTTGCTTAAACAACTGAAAATTTCTGCAAAGACAACCAGAGGAAGAATGCATCCTAACGCATATTTTAATTTCCCAGGCTAGAAGTGAACAAATTGGCACCCAAGGGTTTGCAGTAAACAACTTTCAGAGCACTAATTGAAAAAGTGAGGGGCCTTCAATTGAAGTGACTGGTACTAGAAGCTAATCAATCAGTGTTATTTATTGAGCCCCTGCTGCATTCAAAGCACTGTACTAAGAGCTTAGGAAAGGACAACACAATAGAATTAATAGACACATTCCTTGGCCACAAGGAAGCTTGTACTCTAGACTGAAAGCTCACTGTGGGCAGGGAATGTTTCTACCAACTCTGTTATATTGTGCTCTTCCAAGCACTTAGTACAGTACCTGCACACAATAACTGTTCAATAAATATGACTGACTGATAAATCAGTGATCATAGACCAACATTCCAAATGCTATTGGTAGAGTAGATGTAACACCATCAGATATTTCTTTCCATAAATACCTAAAGCATTATAGTTAAGTGATTTTGAATGTGGGTCCAATATAGTGTTCAAGGACTTCTATAAAGAGTTGTGAATTACGTGTAAGTAAATAGTGGGGCTGTGATCACGTTCACCCCTCTGGATGGGAGAATTCAAAAAAGCCTCCCCACCCTCGCACTTCACTTCTAGAGAAGCAGTGTGGCTCAGTGGAAAGAGCACGGGCTTGGGAGTCAGAGGTCATGGGTTCTAATCCACCGCTTGTCAGCTGTGTAACTTTGGGCAAGTCACTTAACTTCTCAGTACCTCAGTTACCTCATCTGTAAAATGGGGATTAAGACTGTGAGCCCCATGTGGGACAACCTGATCACCTTGTATACCCCCCCCAGTGCTTAGAACAGTGCTTTGCCTGTAGTAAGCGCTTAACAAATACTATTATTATTATTATTATTATTGTTTTCTGGTGCATCCTCAACTCTTGGAGCTTTGTCAGTTTATTACTGCACCTTGTCTAACTACTGTAAAGAGTCTGTGAACTCACAACACATTCCCTTCTGCCCCCTCCCTCTCTCAGGCCCCCTTTCTTATTGCAGTACATGGAGTTGGTCTACAGCACTGTTGTTGGACTTTAATTCAACAACTGACATACTGGGCTGCAGGTCTATGCGGATACTTAGAAAAAATTATGTCTGAATCAACTGTGACTGAACCAGGGATCTATTTTTAGAACTTCAAAAGTGTATCTCAAGAACGTCTCTTCTTTCCCTATAGCATTTTTTTAATAATTTCTATGAACTATGCTATACAGTGATAGTTTTTTCTAGCCACCCTGATCTGCAGGATTCAGACTCGAGGAGAAAAGTAGGAGAGGTAAGCCCCTTTTTCTCTCTACTAGACTAGGTGGTTTTTCTGGGCTTTCTCTTTGGGGAGAAGCCTTCAGGCCAAAAAAGGTATTAGGTGATTAAACAAATTAAATGTTAAAGCATGTGTAGACCATGGGTATGCCATTCTTTCCCATTCAAAATGTTTCAATATACAAGCTGCACTTTTATACCTATTATTTATTATCATCATTATTAGTATTAGAGAAGCAGTGTGGCCCAGTGGAAAGAACATGGACTTCGGAGTCAGAGGTCATGGGTTCAAATCCCTGCTCTGCCGCTTGTCAGCTATGTGGCTTTGGGCAAGTCACAACTTCTCTGTGCCTCAGTTACCTCATCTGTAAAATGGGGATTAAGACTGTGAACCCCACTTGGGACAACCTGATCACCTTGTATCCTCCCAAGCACTTAGAACAGTGCTTCGCAGATAGTAAGTGCTTAACAAATGCCATAATTATTATTATTATAAATAAGACCCAGCATTTCTTCTCATTTTACAGGAAACTGAGGTACAAAGAGGTTAAATGACTTGACCAAGATCACATAGCAAGTGTGTGGCAGAGTTAGGATTAGAACCCAAGTCTTCTACATCCCAGGCTCATGGTCTTGCCACTATGCCACATATTGGTCTCCAGTAATTCATACAGATAAAAAAGGGGCATAGCCAGATCTGCTGTTATCCAGAAATTTTCTGTTCCATGGCTAAAGACCACCTCCAAGGAAGTCCCCAACAACTGGTTCAGCAGAGATAAGTGTCTCACTCAGTAATGGTGTATAAAGCGAATAAGAACATCAGGATATTACAGGATGCTGAATAATAAGTCATCAGCCTATCACAGAACTAAGCGAGACTGGACTAATAATAATAATAATGAAGGCATTTGTTAAGTGCTTACTATGCACAAAGCACTGTTCTAAGTGCTGGGGAGGATTCAAGGTGATCAGGTTGTCCCACGTGGGGCTCACAGTCTTCATCCCCATTTTACAGACGAGGGACTTGAGGCCAAGAGAACTGACTTGCCCAAAGTCAGCTGACAAGCTGACAAGCAGCTGACAAGCAGTGGAGCCGGGATTAGAACCCATGACCTCTGACTCCCAAGCCCGTGCTCTTTCCACTGAGCCATGCTGCTTCTCAATATAGTATTCTCCACCGGATGGACAACTCACAGGTAGTTGCTGAATACACCTTTTTTGGAAAGATCTTCCCTTGTCTATCAATCTGTAAGTGGTTATCATCGAGCACTTACTGCATGCACAGCACTGTACTAAACACTTGGGAGAGTACACTACAGCAGAGTTAGTACACACATTCCCTTCCCACAAGGAACTCTCAGCCAAGAGGAGGACACAGACATTGTTTCAGAGATTGATCTAGCATGATCATCTCTGCCATTGTGTGGACCCTTGTATGTTATGCTTTCCCATTCAAAATTGTTTCAATATATGAGCTATACTTTTGCACCTATTATTACCTTCAAAAAGAAAGGTGAAGATCTTTAACTGCAGCCATAATTGAGGTATTTCATGACTCTCCATTACCCCTAAGATAGTCATCAGACCAGCTACTGGACTACTAAAAAAATATTGTTGACTGATTACCCCTTGACTCACTGTATGGATTCAGACCAGAGCATGGAACAACAGATGTGATATTTTCTGCATGTCAGATGAATCAATCAATCGTATTTATTGAGCTCTTACTGTGTGCAGAGCACTGTACTAAGAAATATAGGAGGCAGCACCAGGTTGCCTACACAGTTTTCATAGACTTCCCTGTAGCATTTGATACCCTCAGCAGATCTGGGCTCTACCAGCCCCACAGCACTAATGAAGAATCTGTAGTTTATTTATGCTAATATCTGTCTCTCCCTCTAGACTTGTGGTATGGGAATGTGTCAGTTTATTGTTATATGATAGTAATAATAATAATTCTGGCATTTGCCAAGTGCTTGCTTTGTGCCAAGCACTATACTAAGTACTGGGGTGGATATAAACAAATTGGGTTGGAGCCAGTCTCCATCCCACATGGGGCTCACAGTCTCAATCCCTATTTTACAGATGAGGAAACTGAGGCCCAGAAGAGTGAAGTGACTTGCCCAAGGTCACAGCAGAAAAGTGGTGGAGTTGGGATTAGAACCCACAACCTTTTGAGTCCCAGGCATGTTCTCTAACCAATACATCATGCTGCTTCCCATATAGTTTGTATTTGACTTGTTTATACATCTCTTTTTACCAATTTAGCAAAATCTAATGCAGTAGAATTTCAGAAATAGTGAAATACTGTATTCTCTCAAGTGCTTAGTACAGTCTCTGCACACAGTAAATGCTCAATAAATATGACTGAATGAAATTGCTAAGCCAGTTTGGCTGCCCTGAAGATTTCGTTGCAATTCTGACACAGCATGCCTGTCCAGGTCGGAATGACCACTGATCAGGGGTGGTATTTGCAATCAGGCAATTACTAACATCAGGCCTCCCATATCTGCTCATTCATTCATTCAATCGTATTTATTGAGCACTTACTGTGTGCAGAGCACTGTACTAAGTGCTTGGGAAGTACAAGTTGGCAACATATAGAGACGGTCCCTACCCAACAACTGGCTCACAGTCTAGCAGGTGCTCAGTGACATATCTGCTCAGTAAGCTCATTCTGATAAGGAAATGTGTCTGTTTATTGTTCCATTGTACTCTCCCAAGCCCTTAGTACAGTGCTGTGCACACAGCAAGCGCTCAACAAATGTGATTGAACAATCATGCTAGGCCAGCCCCTGAAACAAATGCACTTTGCTACCATCATGAGTGCTCATGCCCCTGCACTGGACAAACTGCAATGGAGATAAAAACACTTCTGTGAAGATTTAGACCAATTCATGGCATAGGTATTGCTGTTGGATGAATTCATTGTAATGGACGATTTCAATGCCAGAGTTGGAAGTGATGCCCATACACAGAGAAAAGTCATCAGGCCATATGGGATTGGCAAACTCAAGAGCAGTATCCTTTGGCTGACTGAATGGGCCCAACATCTACCTTGCAATTACAAACATCATCCTTCACCAGCCAAATATTTTTTTTTTAAGTGGAAGTTTTTAAGTGCTTAGTATGTGTCAGGCACTGTACCAAGCACTGGGGTAGATACAAGTTAATCAGCTTAGACAAAGTCCGTGTCCCATATGGGGCTCACAGCCTTAATCCCTATTTTATCTCTAGGTGACTGAGGCACAGAGAAGTTAAGTGACTTGCCCAAGTCACACAGCAGAGAAGGGATTAGAAACCAGGTCCTTCTGACTCACAGGCCTGTGGCCTTTCCATTAGACTATGCTGCTTCTCAATTGAAGAATACAATAGAAAAAGATCTTGGTTGCACCCTCCAGTTAAACAGTGATATCTTACCAGAGCATGTCAGAAGGGCCTCAGAGGTGTTTAGATAGACTCAACTGTGTTTTGGGGACAGAATGTTGGACGGATCCTCTCCTCACTTGTTCCAAATTCAGACTGCCCTTAGAACCTCTGCATCGTAAGCTGACCCCTCCCCAAAATCCTGAACCCTATTGGGGTTCTGGTACAGTCTCCTAGAATCAAAGCTATGCTCACCTTAAGACATCTATGTGACGAGAACAGCAAGACACTCAAACATCTGTTGAATGGAGAGCTGCAATTAGGAAATAAAGCAGGGAGGGCAGAGGAAATGTTT
This sequence comes from Tachyglossus aculeatus, assembly GCF_015852505.1. Lineage (NCBI taxonomy): Eukaryota > Metazoa > Chordata > Mammalia > Monotremata > Tachyglossidae > Tachyglossus > Tachyglossus aculeatus. The sequence continues at coordinate 151,945,133 of NC_052066.1, read as the reverse complement.
TAAGGATGTGGTATAAGTACCTTGTATTGTCCCAGAAGCTTTAAAGAGATTTTCTAGACTGTAAGCTCATTGTGGGCAAGGAACCTGTGCTCCTACTCTATTGGGCTGTAATCTCCCAAGGGCTTAGTACAGTGTTCTTGAACACATGTAGTGCTCAATAAGTACTACTGGTGATCTTCATCTGTAAAAAAACTTTTGTAAAATGAGGATTGAATTTCTGTACTAACTTCCTGCTAGGCTGTGAGTCTCACATAGAGAAGAGGTCGGTTCTGATCTGATTATCTTGTATCTACCCCATCACTTGGCACAGTGCTTGGTACCTAGGAAGCCTTTAACAAATATCCGTTATTATTATGAGTAGTAGTAGTAGTTATGATAATAACAATAATAATAGGTCCCAAGCAGAAAAATAGGTGAGAAAAGAAGTATTAGAATCAGAAAGCAAATCAAATCAAAGTAGAGCAATGGATATTTTAGTATGTTAGGACAATGGGATATTATATAATTCTAGGCATTTAGGGAAATCAAGAAAAGTAAAAGATCATCTTCAATTAGACCATCAATGGAAATTTCCATTTTGAGGGTTTGTCCCTCAGAAAGAAAAAAAAACAACTTTCCAGAAACTTTATATTCTTTACTCACAAATCTCCAGGGAAGGCGATTCCACCATTTTCCTCTCAGTAAGTCACTCTCAGAAAGTTTTATTTTTCATATACCTCATGCTTCAATTTCAGCCTCTTCTCTCTAGTCCTGCCCTCTGTGAAAACCAAAAGGTTTTTCCCATTATTCATCAATAGCCCTTTATACACTGGAAGTCTTTTATGAATTTGTTCCTCAGCCTTCTCTTCTGCAGGCTTTCCCAAAGAGAGCTATTTTCCACATTTTTCATCAGTTGAATTAACAAGTATCTCAGGAACTAATTAGGTTCCACTAAGGTATGAAATCTATCCATCTGTAGATATAGGAACATAAGACCATCTGCAATTCCATTACTGAGTCAGACCAAGGACCCATCAAGCCTCTGACAGTGGTAAAGAACGCTGCTTGAAGGGACCATGTAATTGTTGCCTTCTTTGAAATCCCACAACATGGTTAGGGATAAACCAGCTAATGTCACTAAACTTTTCCTTCTAATAACCTTTTAAGCAACCATCTACCTTGAATTTCTAAAGACTGCCTTTGAGCAAAAGCTTGGGAGTCAGAGGACATGGACTCTAATTCCAGCTCCGTCACTTGTCTGCTGTGTGACCTTGGGCAAGCCACTTCACTTCTCTGTGCCTCAGTTACCTCATCTGTAAAATAGGGATTAAGGCTAGGAGCCCCACACGGGACAACCTGATTACCTTGTATCTACCCCAGCGCTTAGAACAGTGCTTGGCAAATAGTAAGAGCTTAACAAATACCATAAATTATTATTATCTATTGATACTTTATGGCATCCACATGCTTTGCTTTCTACCAGTCCAATGCCTGGAACAGCTTCCACACTTTCTCCCATAATCGAATCAATCAAGAGTATTTATACAGCACCGTACAAAGTGCATGATCCCTGTCCTCAAGGAGCTTACTGTTTAGGTGGAGACGCAAGCATCAGTAACTTACAGATAGAGGGAAGCAGTAGCATATAAAAATGTGCTCATAATAATAATGATGGCATTTGTTAAGTGCTTACTATGTGCAAAGCACTGTTCTAAGCACTGGGGAGGATACAAGGTGATCAGGTTGTCCCACTTGGAGCTCACAGTCTGAATCCCCATTTTACAGATGATGTAACCGAGGCACAGAGAAATTAAGTGACTTGCCCAAAGTCACACAGCTGACAACTGGCAGAGCCAGGATTTGAACCCATGACCTCTGACTCCCAAGCCTGTGCTCTTTCCAAGGAGCCATGCTGCTTCTCTAATAAAAACTATGGTGCAAGAGGAAAATGATGCTTGGGTGATGTGCAGGTGGCAATTGTTGGAGTGGGGGGATAGAGTGGAAAGATGAGAGGTCAATTGGGGAAGGCTTCCTGAAGAGGGTGTGATTTCAGAAGGGCCTTGAATATGGAGACAACAGAGGTCTGACAGAAATGGAGAGGGCATTTCAGGCAGAAGGGAGGATGTGAAAGGAGGTTGGTGGTGAAAGAGGGGAGAATGAAACACAGTGAGCTGGGGTGTAGTGGGAGAGGAGTGAAGCTAAGTAGAGGGGATGAGAGTTGATTAAGTACCATAAAGCCACTGGGGAGGAATTTTTGCTTGATGCAGAGATGGATGGGGAACCAAAGGAGGTTTCTGAGGAGTGGGGAGTTGTGCACAGAATGATTTTGAGAAAAAAGATATGGGCAACAGAATGATGTACAGAATGGAAGGGGAAAAGGCTGGATGCAGGGAGGTCAGCAAGGAGGCTGATGCCGTGCCTCAGCCCTGTCAAGTGTTTGTGGAATTTAGAGATGCTGTTGAATTAGAATGCAGAAAATATTAGTTGCTAATCCCCTTTTCACTAGGTTCAAAACAAGACTAGTACCATAAGAGGGACAGACGGGATCCTTTGACTTTTTTTCCATTTTATGCTCCTTCACCTTCATTTATCAGTAACATACAGGAACTAATATTTTATGTGACCTCACCCAAATTGAAGGATGAATAAAAACAGAGAGATGCTTGTCCCTTTTTTAAGAAGCTGGAGAATTTATACTGAAGAATGTTCACTGGGAAAATCCACGTAAAGTTGGATGGAGGGTAACCAAAATGATCAGGAGGACGAAATAGCTTCTCTAGGAAGACTGGGCTATTACCTGTCTTACCTATATGTAGTCTTATCCTTGTTTTACTGATTCGGAAAGAGAAACTTACAGAAATTCAGTTTTCTACACCGAGGACCTCCTTAGGCTATCTGGGAACAAGGTTCAGAATCCTAGACTCCCACTCTGGAATTCTGATCTTCCTTGGCACTGATCAAAACAAAGTCTCAAGGACCAGTAGTTCTGGATGAAAGAACTTCCAACTCTCAAATACAAAAGAGCAGACAATGCTACTCTTCAAAACCTAATTAATGTCTTAACCTGACAGATTGTGCTTCCTGCAGGATCCGATTTCTCTATGTGCTAACTGGCTGGTTGGTAGATGGGTGATAGAGTCTTTGCCCACTCGTCTCCATTTTCCTGCTCTGACCCCCACTGCATTCATGAGCAAGAATACTTCAAAGGAAAATGAGTACATAGTTCTTCAACGTGAAAATAAAATCCTGGAGGATTTTACAACCCCAGCATTTCAGCCCAAGACAAAGCAATTTGCGCACATCTTTGTGTGGGTTTGCTTTTCAGACAGTAGAAGCTCATTAGAGTCAAACGAAACCCATCTACACGAAAGGAAAGAAATGTTGAGAGACTCCCTTAAAAGTTAAAAACGAAAGCAAGAAGCAAAATGATCCCAGCTGCAATTCAAAAGGGTACAATTCTTGGCATATTTTAATTACACTCTGCTGCTTCAGTTAAATTAGAAGGGGCTCTTGAACAGTTCAGCCTGGATTGTGAAGCTGAGCGTTTGCTCCCAATGGCAGCTTCTAATTCCATTTGGGCTCAACCCCAGAAGGATTTGAGCCGAGAGAATAAAGACTCTGGCCCTACCTGGGATTAATGGGTATCAAGAGGGAGTGGCTGACCCTAGCCTGAAGGGAGGGTCATTAAATTCAGCTGGTCATTAATTCCGGGCTGTGCCCTGGGCTGAGGTCATGATTGCTATGGGATAAAACTAGAGGAGAAAACAAAACATCGTTATGAATACTGTTCACTTTTCTATTTGGGACATATTTTCATTTGTAGGTTAGCGGTCTCTCTGGAAAACAAATACCTTCGCATGAGGCAGTGAAACTGCTTTTTTCTGATCTAAACATGTCATTAATCTCCTAATTGCCAATTACAGCAAAGCAGAGGATTTTTTAAATGCATCATTTCAGTGTTTTTGAAGCTATCAGTCTCTCCAGTGTGATAATGGATCCATCCATTGCCACATATTATTCTGCATTGGCTATAGTCTTTGCAGGAACAATTAAGGGCCCACTCTTCCAGAGGCTTGTCTGGCCTGGCTTCCTATCCTTCTTCCTAATTAGTGAGGTGTATGCTCATTTCTGTTAGGAGTTCCTCTACATGAATACAAGAATGAAGTATCTACAGTCCTGAGATCCCTTTCCCGGGAATAGCCGCCGTAAGGGAGTATGCTGTGTAGACAAACCAGAGCACACTAACTCATAGCCAAGGAAACCTGAAGTTAGGACATCACCCATCTGTGTCATCCACACCACAATTCTCCATGCCAACCCAGGCAGCCCCACAAATTGGAAAGTTCTGGGCCTCAGCACCAGCGGACGGTCACTGCCCATTTTGTGGCCTCTCGGTGTCACCAGAAACAAACAGTAGGAAGCTGTGTCACTGCCTTGCCAACTTCCTCCTCGATGAAGGAGAAATTCTGCTGAACTGTGGCTCAGAAAGGCTATTTAATAGTTTCTCTTATACTAGTATCAAAATAAGACTAACAACCGGGCCCTAAAGGGACTAAGTAGCTATGTTATTTATTTGTTTTTTAAATTTTCAAACCAGGTAGGCAGTCTCATAGAGACTTTTCCAAAACCATCCAGTGATTTCATTTGAAGGAAATGCTCACTGGTTGGCAGTAAAGCTGTTGAAGCATCCTGTGACTTGGATTGGTTAGGGATAAGTCTTTAAAAAAGAAAGGTTACATCACACACTCCATCCAAGCACAGTTTTCATCCATTTTGGCTACAGTAATAATTAATAATAACAATTATGGTACTCAAGTGTTTACTATGTACCAACCACTGTTCAAAGCACTGAGGTAGATACAAGTTAATCAGGCTGGACACAGTCCCTGTCCCACATGCAGCTCACACTCTTAATCCCCATTTTACAGATAAGGTAACCGAGGCCCAGAGAAGTTAAGTGACATGCCCAAGGTCACTCAGCAGACATGTGGTGGAGCCAGGATTAGAACCCAGGTCCTTCTGGCTCCCAATTCCATGTTGTAAACAGTCATCTTTTTCTTGGTCATTTAAGGGCAGATGATAAGAGTGGGGCTTATTTTGATGATATAACTCTATTATTCCTTTCCCTAATATTTGCCATATAAAAAGGGATGGAATAGCGGATCATATTTTGTGGGTGTTCATGGCCCCATAAATTGAGATAAACCAGATGTATCCAGTTCACATCATCCTGCTACTAAGGTGAAAATCATCATCCATCCTGAAATTCTAGGACAAACTGCAAATCTACCAGCGACACATCTCACAAATACCCTCTCCCTTTGTTTCAAAATGGAGTGCTCGTTATCCATTTTGTTTATCAGTTGCCTAAATATTCCATGCTTGACTCGGCTATTTCTGTCATCCTGGAGCATTCTGTGCTTAGTTAATTATGAAAATCATATGGTGATTATAAACCCTTCATGTGCAAATCAGGGCACAGAGCACATACCAGGGTTTGAAGAGTGCTTCATTCACTTCAGGATCCTAGAAATAGGGATCCCACTTTTCTAGCTGTTTCCCTTACATCCTGAATGTCTTCAGTGTCTAAAAGGAAATCAGCTCATAACTTTTCAGCTAGGGAACCTTAGACTTAGAAGAAACATCCCTTGTCTGTCTGAATTACTCCAGCAGTAGCTGTCTATTATGAAGCACATGCATTAATTGTATGTTTTAAAACTTTGTTTGGTTGAACCTGTCATAGTAGACTAAAATTGTGTGACCTAACTTGTAGGAGCTTTTGCTGTGAAGGTATCATTTACTGTTGAGTATATTTTACTGTGCCGTTATAGATCTCTTCACTCAGCCAGCTGTCTAACATGTTGAATAGTCTTTCATCTTGTCAAACACTTCCATTCCCCTTTCTACAGCTTTCTCAGCCAACATGTACACACCTAATCAATCTAATGCCACTGTCTGTAGACTTGAAAACCAAAAAGCACTGCCCCGACTACTTTCTTAAAGAGGCAATCTTCCTTTTCCAGCCACTTCATCATTAGGAGAACTTATGCAGTGGTTTAGTGTTACAAAACTTTACAAAACTCTCACCGACCCTCTGTACTCATGAAATGAGACCTACCTCCAGCTTTACCAGACACTTTTTCTTGTTCCATCACTAAAATTAGTGGAGCGGAGAAGCAGCAGGTTAAAAGATGCCTCCCTCCTCCTGCAACTCTACCTTTATCCTGCCTATTTATGTGAATGAAAATTACCAAGGTCTATCCAGGAACTCATACATAAAATAAAGAAAACTTTTATGATTTTCTCCCTTAGTATTTTTTTCAATAGCTTCAGCATAGGAAAGTAGAGGTCACAATTCATTGGATCCCATTTTTCATGATTTTAACTTGTTTCAGGACTCCATTAGTAGATTGGGAGTTACATGGCGCTCGGCCTCACTAAAAAACACATAAGAACTATATCTAGCCAGCACCTGTGCAAAAATGTATACATCACCCATCAGCAAGTCCTTACAAAAAAATATTAAATTGAGGCCTTTTATTTGTACTGTAAACACATTATCTATATCACTTAAGGGAACTGGATGATCCTATAAAATGATGGCATTATTGGACATCACGGAGATTTGGTCATAGCCTTGGCGCATTTTTCCTTTGAATTTCTGTTGCTTGGTATATATTTTCAGTGAAAAAAATAAATCAAAACAAGAGATTTATCACAAAAGGATCATTATGGGGGCTAATGTTTAGAACAAATCGGTGTAGTTTGGATCCTGGTTTCAGTCACTTTCTTTCTTTGAATTAGTTAGGAGGAAAGGAGGTAAAGACACTTCAACCTTTAAGTCCCTTTGACATTCACAAAGTGCTAAAAGTCAGCTGGGGTCTCAGCTCTGACGAATTTGCATCTCTTTGAATATGACGCTTGAAAAGCCAAGCCGCTAGATTAAATTTTGCCATGGAGAAAATGAGAAAGGCTTCCATCTCCCGGGTCTACTGGGAGGATCTTTATGGTTGATTTACTTTTTTTAAATAAATGTTTCTTTATGTGTTTCCTCTAGTTTCTGTCCAGCCTCCCTCTATCACACATGCTGTAACTTCTGCCAGTTATATCTGCCTACCGTAAGTCAACCCAGTGCTGAGTACAAGGTGAAGGAATATTTCAATCTAAGCTGCATATCCCTTCTGTGTTTTCTGATTAAAATTTGCAAGCAAACCTTGAAATAAACCATACCTGACATGACTTCTAAAATAATTTACACACTTTGCAAACTTGGAATGTAGGTATCTTCATACCATTGCCATAATTCAGGAGAAAGAAAACAAGTTTGGGCTTATAACACATCTGAAGATAAAATTGATCCTGCAAGGATCACGGAAAGTAATAAACTAAGCACCTTTGACGAGGCGGTGCTAGGGTCTGACTTATTTAAATAGAAATTATTACCTGTTCACCGGGTACCAATTAATTGTAGAGGGAGGTGCAGGATCTTCTAGATTAATAAAAACACAGCTGCTGGGTTAGGAAACTATTTCCTAAGACATTTGGATTGGTGGTACATGATCAAAACCTCATAAAAACTTCTCATGGAAATTAATTTTTCAAAATGCTGGGGAGATCTTGAGTTGCTATTATGTAAGAGCAATTTTCTAACAGACACTGGCTAAATGAAACATAACATCACTCATAACCATAGCTGATGATATTTGAAAAGCCAATTGCTTGAGGAATTCACCGGTAAAGTGATTCTTTTTTTTTTTTCACCAACAGAAGAAATTGCTTATTTCAGTACTTTACAGTTTCTTTGTTTCTCCCATATATGGGAAGCATGGCTATAATGGAGTTCATACACAGTGTCAGTAGGAGATACTATGCGTGAAGTGCTTTCTTCTCTCCCTCTCTCAAAAATTGTTTGCAAAGTCTGTGAGCAGCATAACGTATGAACAGTCAAATAGAGCTACTCCACCCCTAAACTTCCTGGTTCTTATAATTTTCTGGCAGATCACATTATATTAAAGAATAAAGCATCACTTAGGACTTAGTGATGCTTGTTGTATTTTTTAATCTCAGTCACTCTGTTACGAGTTAACCCAACGTGTGCCTTTAGAAATAGCTCAAGACAGCAGCCGGAGGAAATGTTCTTTCCATTCGATAAGCCAGCCCTAAGTTTGAACACCAGTGCACAGGATTTGGGCCAATCTTTGGAACAGTGCAAGCTATTGAGTGAAAAGGGGAAATTCACTGTATATTTCACAAGATGGCTCCTTGTGCCATGCTAAAGTTTGCTGAGGTATGAGACATAGTTGCCCCAAATTAAGAGGCATTTTACCTCCGTTTCCCAGTAGCTACTTGATCAACAAGGGCTCCTTTGAGTTTCTCCTCCTCTCTCTACTTCTGTCCATCCTCCCCTGGAGGTGCCAAGAAGTGAAGACATGAGCAAAAGCCAGGTGATGGGAAGAAGAAGCCTTAGCAAATCAATCTATCTGGATGTGCACCCTTTATTTACCCCTCCCTCAGCTCTACAGCACTTATGTACATATCTATAATTTATTTATATGAACGTCTCTCTCCCCAGCTATACTCTAAGCTCACTGTGGGCAGGGAGTTCATTCATTCAATCATATTTATTAAGCACTTACTGTGTGCAGAGCACTGTACCAAGCACATGGATGTATCTATTAACTCGATAATACTGTACTCTTCCAAGTCCTTAGTATGGTGCTCTGCACACAGTAAGCACTCAATATGATTGATGGATTGATCAATCTATCTGGAGAAATGGCATTTTTATGTCATTGCCATTAAGCCCAGTATTTCTGTACCACTTGAGGATTTTACTTTGCCACAAGAACCCGTTCCATGAGTGCTCCCCACAATCCACACTTCGTTGTTTTAAAAGAGAAAAGGATCAGCAGGAAAGTAGTTTTCTTGAGACAGGGTGACTCAGAGCCTTTCTGGTATCTGGGACTATGGCATCTGCTTTCAGCATAGAGGGGTGAGGGTTCTGTCTTTAGCACTTGAGAAACGCTGTCCTACAAGAGGAGCCATTAAGACTTCCTCTCCTTTCTCAGCCTGACAACTTCACTAGACCATCCAGCTCCAGGGTATCCTTTAACTCTCTAGTATGGGCATCCAGGTTCTTTCCTGTTTGACTGAAAGCCATTCAAACTCAAATAAATGGAAGGACACCCCAAAGCAGGAGACCTTCCCCAGCCAAGATGATTCTTCAGAGAACAGGCAAGAAAAATATGCATCTTCTCCCTACCTCATTCCTTCTCCAGCTCCTTCTTTCCATTCAAGCAAGTGGACATCCCCTACAACCTGTAAGTATTTCAACTCTAAAAGGGGAGAGGCAGGAAGGAGGGTCTGTGGCGAGAAGGGCATTGCGTTGCCCATATCCCAATTGTTTTGGAGCCTGGGCCTTGTAAGTTCAGAGGTTTGGAGCTCTATTTGTCTGGAAAGCCTCATACTGTTCCCTCAGAGAAGCTGCCAGGCCCTGAAAGGAACCCATTTGGTGACAGTTGTTTATTTTCAGGAGAAGCCACCAGTTCCTCTCTGTATAGACAGATGCTTGGTGGAAGGTGGGGGATGAAGAGAGTGGCAAGAAAGAAGCTGTAGGGTCAAAAATCATATAACAAATATTAGCAGCAAGGCCTAGGGGAAAGAGCACAGGCCTGGGTGTCAGGAAATCTGGATTCTAGCCCCAGCTCTTTCACTTGCTTGTTGCGTGACCTTGAGTAAGTCACTTAACTTTTTCTGTGTCTCAGTTTAATCTTCTACAAAATGAGGATTAAATATCTGTTCTCCTTCTCCTTGGATTGTAGGTTTTATGTGGGACAGGGACGGTCCACTTAGAGTGTATCTACTCCAGCTCTTGGTATAATGCATCACACACATAGGGCATGTTTAACAAATATCACTATTGTTATCATTATTTTTAGTAATAAGACTCTCCAGAGCTTCAAGAAGCCCATCTGTCAATTCCTATGCTCCCATATGTTGCAAAAGGAAAAGTTGGGAACATGTCTACCAACTCTGTTGTACTGTAGTCTCCCAAGTGCTCAGTATAGTGCTCTGCACACAGTGAATGCTCAATAAATACCCTTGATGATATTCTTTCTTCAAAAGAATTCACAGTTCAAGACCTGTAGCGTGTTTTATGGTGAGGGGGTGTTAACTCCCATTTCTATCCTGTAACAACCACAATATACAGACAATCCTTATATGCATCTGGAACAAACAGCTCTGATCCACCTATAGTTAGTGAGCCACTTACAGTACGTAGAGCACTAAAGTAAGCACTCAGGAGAGCACACTTCAAAAGAGTAGGCAAAGGTGATCCCTTCCCGCAAGGTCTTCCAACACAGTCTCAGGCTCTTAGCCTTTCCTAATCTCCTCCTTGAATTTCCTCTAGACCCACAGAAGCAGCATGGCTTAGTGGAAAGAGCACAGGCATGGGAGTCAGAGGTCATGGATTCTAATCCCGGCTCTGCCACTTTTCAGCTGTATGACTTTGGGCAAGTCACGTAACTTCTCTTTGCCTCAGATACCTCATTTGTAAAATTGGGATTAAGACTGTGAGCCCCTGTGGGACAACCTGATTACCTTGTATCTACCCCAGTGCTTAGAACAGTGCTTGGCACATAGTAAGCGCTTAACAAATGCCACCATTATTATTAGTAGTAGCAGTAGTAGCAGCAGCAGCAGCAGCAGACCATGTCCAAGTTTGAGTGGCTGATTCTCTTTTCATTGTATCGTATGGAAAAGCCATTCATACAGTGCCTACAGTGGGATAACTTTTCTCTGAAATGTGATCATTCCAAAAGAAGAATTAATATTGGTTCATTAGACCTTTGAGTGAAAATCTGGAATCAAAACCTCTTTGAAAGTGGGCATTTCTCGACAGTGCAAAATAAAATCTGCAGTTTAAAATAAACAAAATGCTCAAATGACAATTCCACCGAAAGGGAAACTATAAACAAGTCAACCTCACTCTCAGATGTCTCATCTACGCTATGTCTACCTTTAATATGTTAGGGTTATACTTTGCCTCCCTACTTAATTAAAATCTGGTATATAACACAGACCATATTGTAATTTTTTTTATCCTGAAATCAGGTTTATTGTGTAGCAATTAAAACAGCAGTGTTTAACGCTGCATTTGTTGTCAGCTCTGTAACATTTTCCACTTCTATTTTAGGTTAGGAGGTATTGGGGAATAGGTCTTTAACTCCTATCTTTCTTTTGACTATCTTCCTAGTCTCAAATGACTTATGTGGTGGGGAGCGAATCCTTTCCTCTCACCAGCCCGAGTCCTCAGAGAGTTGAAACTTTCCAACCTTCCAGGGAGGAGGAGAGTACTGTAGGGGGGGGGGGGGGGGGAAGGGGGTGAAAGTTCATTTCAGATGAGGATCATCTCATGCTACACTAAACCTGTTAATGGGAGAGTGAAAAGCGCAGTTAATTGCCAAACCTCATTTTGGTCATTCATTTCAATCAACAGAAGCCCAGGGCTTCCCAAGTAATGGATTACACTCATTTTCCAAGTGGGTACCCTGCCTCCACACGAGGATGCCCTCCTATGCTACTGTCAAGACTATTTTTAGCTGAGAGCGGTGGCTGTGACAAAGAGAAGGGAATTTAGGGATGCCATCGAAATGCTGGCAAAAGCCCTTAAAGAATAGCATCTTTCCCTCTACCCCTGCCTCAGGAGTTGCGGGACCGTGGGTCCACAACCTCCCTTCCTCCAGCACCCTTGCCATTAAAGGAGCCCTATATCTGGAAGGCCTACTAGTACCCATGGCTTCTGCAGGTCCCCAAGAGGACTTACGATTGAATATGGAGCCATTTGGGAGACTGAGTCAATCGTGACGTGGAGGAAGGGGTCCTTTGCACTATGGGTCTAGGGGAAAATCAAGGAGGAGATTAGGAAAGGCTAAGAGCCTGAGACTACTTTGGGAGATCTTGCTGGAAGGGATCACCTATACTTACTCTTTTGAAGTGTGCTCTCCTGAGTGCTTACTTTAGTGCTCTACGCACTGCAAGCCGCTCACTATATACCACCAAATGATTGGAAGCATTCCGCAAAGAATTCCACAGAACAATTTCCTATGGATATTTTTCACCAGTATGCACTCTTGCCACCAGGTAAAGTTAATAGCAGAGCAGTAAAAATGGTCTATTTCCCTGCCATCTTTACGTCTCACCTGACAGAAAGTGTTGCTCCCTTGAGGCAAGTAGTTATCACTACAAATCTACTACAAACTACACTTAGGAGGTGGGATGGAACAGAGAAATCCACACCTCCATGCTTGGGCTTAAGGATCCACCCCAGTAGTGCTTTTTAAAGTCAATCATGATAAACTCATCTTCTGGATTGTAAGCTTGCTATCGGCAGGGAACATGTCTACCAACTCTGTAGTATCATAGTCTCCCAAGCACTTAGTACAGCGTTCTGCACACAGTAAGTGGTCAGTAAATACCACCGATTGATTAATTTCGCCCCTTCAAGAAGTATGTGCGATGGAATTCTTGATGACTTACAGTGTAGAGGGGGAGACAAGCATTAATATTCATAAATAATTAATAATATATTATTTATAGATATATACATAAGTGTTATGGGGATGAGGGCGGGGCAAATATCACATGCCCCAAGATCCCAGATCCAAGTGCACTGTGATGATGCAGAGGGAGAGGGAGCCTAGGAAAAGAGGTCTTAATTGGGGAAGGCCTCTTAGAGGAGAATGGTGAGTATTGGCAGGCCACTGTGTCACATAGGAATAATATAACCCCATTTTAACTTGTGGAGCAGAGCTGGCATGTGAATATTGATAAAATGCATTCTGTCTCCTCCATACATGCCAGCCATCAGCTTTTCTGAAAAGGCAACCCTTCCCTTTCCTTGAGTCCCCTCCTGACGGTCATGACAACAAACTCCCTTCATTATTTCTTAGCACATTCTTTTCAGGTGCTGGTCAGTCCTAAGGATAGTATTTATTCCCAGCTGTGAGCCTGGGCAAACCTCTCACAGACTGTAAACAATGGGCTAGTAATGGGAGACCATCTAGAAATGGCCCCTTAGCGGTTTAAACTGTGGAAACAACTTAAGGCTAACGCCCAAATTTTTCAATTAATTTTTGTCAGTTGGAAACAAGGTTTCCCACATTCCTGATTTAATGCCAGATGGATATTTATGTTTCCTTTTTTCTGGGGTTCTTTCTACCTCTCCCCCACCCCCCAAGCAACTCTGTATCCCTCCCTCTCTTTACCTTCCCAATGGCACTGTTTTATTTCAGAAGAAAACTTATGAAAATTGTTGAAACGCACACTACAAAGCATCTTTTTTTAACTTCAGCAGATAGTCCCCCAAAAGAGGCAGCAATGTCAAAGACTCCAACTCCCCCCTTTGACATTCACGCGGGGCTGAGAGTCAGCCAGGGTCTCAGCGCTGACAAATTTGCATCTCTTTGAATGTGACGCTTGAAAAAAGCCGGAGCTGCTAGATTAAATTTTTTTTTTCCATCGAGAAAATGAGAAAAGCTTCTATCTCTCCGCCGAGTCTACTGGGAAGATCTTTATTCTGATTCTTGTTAGAATTGTTTATCACCCTGACAGACCAGACTCGGACGAGATAAAGGCGCTGCTCCATCACAGGGCCTGACAGTGGTAGGACATGCAGAGAAATGAAAGGAGCAGGGGAAAATATTATTAATAGATGCCGACTTGATTTGCCTGTATGACACGTCAAGGAAGGAAGAGGGAGCCGCGGCTTGATTGCAAGCCTATGAAGTTCTGTCCAAAAAAGAAGCTATTTTTCATTAAGTGATAGAAGGGCCTTTTTCATGTTCTTTCCTGAGGAGCTGATAACTTATGCAGTTTATTCTAACCCTGCTGATTTCTGTCAGGGGAAGAAAACTCCTGAAAGATGGCTGAGGCTCATCCTTTTTAGAGAAGGAGCCTGGCTCGACAGACAGAGAAGCGAAGTCCTGAGACCACGGCCTTGAGTCGAGCAAGGTACCCCGGTTCTGAGCTGATGTTTTACTATTACGAGTCTGGTAGGGCTCCCCACCTCTCACATGTTTTCCCAGTCTTTCAATCCATGTATGCGGTACGTGGGTGTGTGTACATAGCTCTCAATATAAACACAGACACACACACATGCTATACATGTAGGTGGATACACCCACATCCACATAGCTGTTTACTAGGTGGCAACTGATCGGATTTCACGTTTTATCCAGCACAACTGGGGAGTGGGAAGTGATTTAAAGAGAGTCCTATAGTGTGTCCTGATGGAAATAGTTACTGTAATAGCTAAATAGAGAAACAGAAGTTAGCCAAATTTTCATTGCATTGTCAGTCTGCTGGAAGTTGGGAGCAAAAGAAAGGAATGATCATTTGTGGCATCGCGAGGGAATCCAGGGTTATTTGTGTGAATTCCCTTGATGCTAGCAGGGGGGTGGGGGGTGGTTATGACATGCAGTGAAGTGGCCTGGAGAGATTTCAGTTCTGTGCAGAAATACAGCAGTTCTCTGATGCTGAGTTGATATGTGTATAAGAAAGCATGTTTTTTTTAGCAAAATTGGGCACTGGGCATTATTGTTTCAATAGGAAATAAGGAGAAGCATTCCAAACCCCGCTATCAAACTTCCTTTTGCTTCTGTACATCCTTGTAGAGTGAAGCAGCATGGCCTAGTGGAAAGAGCATGAGCCTGGGAGCCATAATCCCTGGCTTCTAATCCCTGCCCTGCCACCCTACCTTGGATAAATCATTTAACTTCTCTGCACTTCCCCTCCCTCATCTGCAAAATGAGGACTTAGACTGTGAGCCCCTTGTGGGACCTGATTCTCTTGTATTTACCCCAGCACTTAGCAAATAGTAAGTGCTTAACAAATACCACAGTTATTATTACTACTATTATTATAATTATTTGCCCTACTGCTATAAAATAATTCTGTAAATCACTTGTCAATGAATCCAGGGCTGATCTTCTGCTCTAATTAAAGATGGAACCTAAAAGTCAACATGGCCCAGTCTTGGCTTTGCCTTGACTGGTTGTAATCATGGGCTGCTCAGGACTGCTCACTGCCTCAGGCCTCCAACTGGGAGTGTGGAGATTATTCCTTTGAAAAAAACATTTCTGTGACAACTCCTTCTCATGGTCCACCCCAACCCCAAAGTACAATTATACTCTGCCATTTCCCCTGTTATCCTCTCAGGGTTGCACCTGGAGAGTTTCCAGTATGCCTACCAGTCTTGACTATGGGATGGAGAGTCAAGCAGAGGCATACCCATTCCATTCCTAGCTTGGGCAGTGGCTGGAGAGTGGAAGACAATCTGCTACAAGTCACATGTCAGCTGTGCTGGGCAGCAGCAGCAACCTCCTCCTCTGACTGTGGGAGTACCTCAAGGCTCAGTCTTAGATTAGTTTATTCTCCTTCATTCTCCCTCTACACCCGCTCCCTTGGAGAACTAACTCATTCACTCCCAGCAGCAGAGAGTCGAGGGGAGAGACTTGAGTTTACTGCACAGTAGCAGACAATGGTAAACCACTTCCATATTTTACCAAGAAAACTCTCTGGATACACTACCAGAATGATTCCAGGTGGAGGTGGGGCATTCTGGAAGACATGTGTCTATGGCGTTGTTATGGGATAGAGACGGCTAGATAGCATAAGATAATTTCCCCTGTTATTTATTTTAATGTCTGTCTCCAACACTAGACATTAAGCTCCTTGAGGGCAGGGATCATATCTACCAACTCCATCTTGTTGTACTCTTCCATGTGCTTAGAACAGTGCTCTGCACAAAGCAGGTATCCAATAAATACCTATATTAATTAACCAATGGCATTTATTGAGTGCTTTCTCTGTGCACAGCACTGTACTAAGCACTTGGGAGAAGCAGCATAACCCAGAGGGCAGGGCACTGGCCTGAGAGAAGGACCTGTGTTCTTATCTCGGTTCTGCCACTTGTCTGCTGTGTGACCTTGGGCAAGTTGTGTAACTTCTCTGTGCCTCAGTTCCCTCATCTAGGCCATACTGTTTCTCTGCTTTTGCTGCATACTGTGGAAGGGATCCAGGGCTCTGGATTCGAGATATGAGATTGGCATAAGGGCAGGGAAATAAGCGTATTAAATTCAGTAGAAAGGATGGTTTTGAGTGTTGATTTGTGCATCAGAAGTAATAATAATAATAATAATTTTTGTATTTAAGCACTTACTTTGTGCAAAACACTGTTCTAAGCACTGAGGAGGATACAAGGTGATCAGGTTGTCCCATGTGGGGCTCACAATCTTAATCCCCATTTTACAGATGAGGTAACTGAGGCACAGAGAAGTTAAGTGACTTGTACAAAGTCACAGAGATGACAAGAGGCAGAGCCACAATTTGAACGCATGACCTCTGACTCCCAAGCCTCTGACTCTTTCCACTGAGCCACGCTTATTCCCACAACAGGGCTCGCTGTTTCAAAACAGATGAATTTACATATGGATAATGATAATTAAAACAATGATAATAATATTTATAAAGCACTATGTGCCAGTCTTTGTACTTAGCACTAGGTAGGTAGAGGATAGTCAGACACTATCTCTGTCCCATATGAACATTACAGTCTAAGTAGGAGGGAGGACAGGTATTGAACCCCCATTTTACATTTGAAGAAACTGAGGCACAGCACAATTAGGTAGTTTGGGTAAGGAGACCAAATGAAGCAGATAGCTTTAGAAGATAGGAGGGGATCAAAAGATTTGAGGTGGGTGGGTGTATGGGTTGAGGCTTCTTCCTAGGTAAATTCACTAAATTTAAATTCAAGCAAAAATGATTTCCATTCTGTAGACATGAAACCTTCCCTGAGCAACTGAGTATAAAGTGAGAAGAGTAAGGGATCCAGAACAGGGCCTTGAGGGAGATCCACACTTAGGTAGTAAGAGGCAGAAGAGGGAGCAGTGAAAAGACAAAGAAGGGATAGTCAGAGAGGAGGGAGGAGTACCAGGAGAAAACAGCATTGATGAAATCAAGATTGGATGGCATTTCCAGAAGGCAATGGTCAGTGGTGATGAAAGTGGCCAGGAGGTGAAAGGGAAACATTGGAGACTGAAGAGTGTGGTCTCAGTGGAGCCAAGGGGGCAGAAGCCAGATTATGGTGGGTTCCCAAGGAATATGGAAGAGACAAAGAGAAGGAATCATACGACTACATTATGATTATTACATGAGCATCAGCCTTCTCTCTGATCTCCCATCCTCGTGTCTCTCCCCACTTTAATCCATACTTCATGCGGCTGCCCAGATTGTCTTTGTCCAGAAACGCTCTGGGCACGTTACTCCCCTCCTCAAAAATCTCCAGTGGCTACCAATCAATCTGCGCATCAGGCAGAAACTCCTTACCTTGGGCTTCAAGGCTGTCCATCACCTCACCGCCTCCTACCTCACCTCCCTTCTCTCCTTCTACAGCCCACCCTGCACCCTCCACTCCTCTGCCGCTGATCTCCTCACTGTACCTCGTTCTCGCCTGTCCCGTCATCGACCCCTGGCCCACGTCATCCCCTGGGCCTGGACTGCCCTTCCTCTGCCCATCCACCAAGATAGCTCTCTTCCTCCCTTCAGGCCCTACTGAAAGCTCACCTCCTCCAGGAAGCCTTCCCAGATTGAGCCCCTTCCTTCCTCTCCCCCTCGTCCCCCTCTCCATCCCCCCATCTTACCTCCTTCCCTTCCCCACAGCACCTGTATATATGTATATATGTTTGTACATATTTATTGCTCTATTTATTTATTTATTTATTTATTTTACTTGTACATATCTATTCTATTTGTTTTATTTTGTTAGTATGTTTGATTTTGTTCTCTGTCTCCCCCTTTTAGACTGTGAGCCCACTGTTGGGTAGGGACTGTCTCTATATGTTGCCAACTTGTACTTCCCAAGCGCTTAGTACAGTGCTTTGCACACAGTAAGTGCTCAATAAATACAATTGATTGATTGATTGATGAGAGGAGTTTGGACAGGGATGGGAGCAAGGAGATGGGGCTTCAACTAGAAGGCACGGGGAGTCCCAGATGAGTTTTTTTAAACATATAGGGAGAATTGTTCCCTCTTTTCCAAGTCAGTTTTACTATGCTAAGGAGGAGGCAGGATGCAAATCTCCCAGATCTTTTTCAATTTCTGTGTGAGGGAGGAGAGTTGTATAACATTTCCTTATGCATTTCAGATAGATTTCTGAGCTAGTTATTGTGGTGGGGGCGGATGGGGGAACTCCTCACTCTATTTTTTGATTCTTGACTTTTCTTCCCTGTTCAACCTTCTATTTCTGACAAACATACCTTCCATTTCCTATAACATGGGGAAGGCTTTTTTTAAAAGAATGATGGGATTGGATTAGTTTAGACTTGACAGTTCACATGCTTTCTTCCTCTCTGCCCCCGTCATCTTCATTCTAACAGAAATGCAGGAGAAATGACTGCCTTATTTATTTAGGAATTCTGCAGTTGCTGAAGCACCAGCTTGAAGATGTCTGTTCAGAGCACGACAATGGACTAAGCTGGGGTTTAGACATTTCAGCTCAAGAGCTTTCTACCTCATGGGCAGTGAGTTCTAGTGTCAGCCATTTGGAGCAAGTGGCACTTGGAAGAGTATGTACAGAGGAAGCTTGGTTTTCCTCTCCAAATTCCTTGAGTGGGCAGTCTACACTTGCTGCCCGCCTTCTGAGAGCTCACCTCCTCCAGGAGGCCTTCCCAGACTGAGCCCCCTCCTTCCTCTCCCCCTCCTCCCCCTCCCCATCTCCCCTGCCTTACCTCTTTCCCCTCCCCACAGCACCTGTATATATGTTTGTACAGATTCATTACTGTATTTATTTTACTTGTACACATTTACTGTTCTATTTATTTTATTTTGTTAATATGTTTTGTTGTCTGTCTCCCCCGTCTAGACTGTGAGCCCGCTGTTGGGTAGGGACCATCTCTATATGTTGCCACTTTGTACTTCCCAAGCGCTTAGTACAGTGCTCTGCACACAGTAAGCACTCAATAAATACGATTGAATGAATGAATGAATGCCTCCACTTCCTCCCCTCAATCCCCTGCCGTTTGGCTTCTACCCCCTTCACTTCACAGAAAGGGTCCTCTCTTAGGTCACTGATGAGGTCTTTCTTGCCAAATCCAACAACCTCTATCCTATTTGTTCATTTATTTATTCAATTATTATTTATTAAGCACTTACTGTGTGCAAAGCACTATACTAAGCACTTAGGAGAGTACAATATAACAATAAATAGACACTTTCTCTGCCCACAATAAGCTTACAGTCTGAGGGGCAGACATATCTGGCATAGTGGTTAGACCATAGGCCTGGGAGTCTGAAGGTCTTGGGTTCCAGTCCCAGCTCTGCCATGTGTCTGCTGTGTGACCTTGGGCAAGTCACTTCACTTCTCTGTGCCTCAGTTACCTCAGCTGTAAAATGGGGATTAAGACTATGGGCCCCACATAATAATGTGGATAATAATAATCCATCCCAGCGCAGAGACATTATTATAAATAAATTACAGATATAATAATAATAATAATTATGGTATTTATTAAATGCTTGCTATGTGCGAGACATTGTACTAAGCACTGGGATGGATACAAGCAAATCGGGTTGGACATAGTCCCTGTCCCATGTGGGGTTCACAGTCTTAATCCCCATTTTACAGCTGAAGTAACTGAGGCACAGAGAAGTGAAGTGACTTGCCCAAGGTCACACAGCAGACACATGGCGGAGCAGGGATTGGAACCCATGACCTTCTGACTCCCAAGCCCATGCTCTATCCACTATGCCAGATATGTACAGAAGTGCTGTGGGGATGGGAAGGGGATGAATAAAGGGAGAAAGTCAGGGCAAAGCAGAAGGGAGTGGGAGAAGAGGAAAGGAGGGCTTAGTCAGGGGATGCTTAGTCAGGGAGCTGTGCCTTCAAAAAGGCTTTGAAGTGGGGAGAGTAATTGTCTGTCAGATATCTTAATCCTCTTCTATCTCTCCATTGTCTTTGACACTGTGGACTATGCCCTTCTCCTAGAAATATTATCTAACCTTGGCTTCCCCGATACTATCCGCTCCTTGTTCTCCTCCTATCTCTATGAATGTTCCTTTTCAGTCTTTTGCAGCCTCCTCCTCTAACTGTGGGAATACCTCAAGGCTCAGTCTTAGATTAGTTTATTCTCCTTCATTCTCCCTCTACTCCCGCTCCCTTGGAGAACTCATTCACTCCCATGGCTTCAACTACCATCTCTATGCAGATGATTCCCACACATATTTCCAGCCCTCACCTCACTCCTTCTTTTCCATCTTGAATTTCCTCCTGCCTTTGTGACATCTCTACCTGGACACCTCAAACTGAACATGTCCAAATCAGAAGGCCTCACTTTCCATCCAAACCCTGTCCTGCCCCTGACTTTCCCATCACTATAGACAGCACTGCCACCTTTCATGTCTCAAAGGCATTATTCTTGCCTCACCTCACTCATTCAATCCACCTGTTCAATCTGTCATGAAATCCTGTCAGTTATTCCATCACAACATCTCTAGGTTCTGTCCCCTCCTCTCCAAACTACTACCAAGTTGATCTCAACACTTACTAAATGCCGCTTTGACTAATGCATCCTCACTGACCTCCCTGCAACCCAGATTGTTTTTCTAAAAACCACTCCATTCCCGTCTCCCCAGTCCTCAAAACCCTTCATCCATCTCTGCATCAAACAGGAACTCCTTATCACCGTCTTTGAGGAACTCAATCAATTATCTCCCTTCTAACTTACCTTGTTGATGACCTACTACTAAAAATAATCATCATCATAGTATTTGTTAAGTGATTACTATGTTCCAAGCACTGTTCTAAGCGCTGGGGTAGATACAAGGTCATCAGGTTGCCCCATATGGGGCTCACAGTCTTAATCCCTATTTTACAGATGAGGTGACTGAGGCACAGAGAAGCTAAGTGACTTGCCTAACGTCACATAGCTGACAAGGGCTGAGCTGGGATTAGAACCCATGACCTCTGACTCCCAAGCCCACGCTCTTTCCTCTAAGCCATGCGACCCAGCCTGCACACTCACTCCTCTTAAACAAACCTATTCACTATACCTCAATCTCTCCTTCCTCACCACCTTGTCCAAGTCTACCTTGAGCCTGGAAGTCTCTCCAATTTATCTGAAATTTCACCACTCCATCTTCAAGCCCCTCCTAAAATCATATTCTCTCCATGACTTACCTGCTGTGTGATCTGGGGTAAGTCATTTAACTTCTCTGTGTCTAAGTTAACAAGTGGAAAATGGGGATTCAGTACCTGTTCTCCCTCCTATGTAGACTGTGAGCCCCATTTGGGACAGGGAGAATGTCTGACCTGACTAACTTGTATCGACCCCAGTGGTAAAAACAGTGCTTGACACATAGTAAACACTTAAATACAATGAAAAAAAGCCAATATGATACCCCCAGTCCCTGCTATGTTGGGTGTGTAAAAAGGTTGTCCCTGTGTGCATTTTCATGTTTAATGTTTGGAGCAATGAGAACTGCTTTTGTGATGCAGCATGGCTCAGTGGAAAGAGGCCGGGCTTGGGAGTCAGAGGTCTTGGGTTCTAATTCCAGCTCCTAAGCACTTAACAAATGCCATCATCATTATTATTATGATTTTGCCTCCTTGACTCTTGATCCCTATGAAATGTTAGCTCAAAAAGAGACTTTCCTTTCCTGATGGCAGTGCACCCAGCTTAATCTATCCTCAGCAACTGACTCCCAGTTTTCAGCTGGGTTGCAGCAATGCCTGAGGTTTTGGTTTACTCTTTCCTCAGCTTATTTCCTCTGCCCTCCCTCCTTTCTGTATCTCAATTTCAGCTCTCCACAGAGCAGTTGCTTGGACAATCTGCTGTCATTCATTCTCCTATAATAATAATGATAATAATGATGGCATTTGTTAAGCGCTATGTGCAAAGCACTGTTCTAAGGTGATCAGGTTGTCCCACGTGGGGCTCACAGTCTTAATCCCCATTTTACAGATTAGGGAACTGAGGCACAGAGAAGTTAAGTGACTTGCCCAAAGTCACACAGCTGACCAGCAGCGGAGCCGGGATTAGAACTCATGACCTCTGACTCCTAAGCCTGGCCTCTTTCCACTGAGCCACACTGCTTCCCTAATGTCCCACCCAGTGTAGCAGTGTTGAGTTCATCATATTTATTGAGCACTTACTACGTGCAGAGCACTGTATTAAGTACTTGGGAGAGTACGATAATAATAAGCAGACACATTCCCTGCTGAGATGAATGTCATCAACACCATTGGTGGGGGATAGGGAGTAGTTAGAGATAGAGCAAGCCAGATAAAACTGGTCAGCAGCAACCAATACCTAAGTCCATTGGAAAGTCTCCCCTTCCTCCTTAATTGTTTCCATCCACCACCTTGAAGACCAGCCAGGGCTCCCTGAACTAGGGCTCCCAGATGGGCTCCTTATCAATTAAAACAAATCTACCAATGAAGATCAGAGAGTGGCTACCCTACAAGTCCTAATTGAGCATCTTCCTAGTGCTATTTTTTTCTCTCTCTCGGCCTCACCTGCTCTTGTTTTAGAGAAGTTAGCTGCTTCAAAGTGTCTGAGTTCTGCATCTCTAAAGCATTCCTTTTGCCTCATCCCTGAAAGTGCTTACAGTTGGCAGGTTTTCCGTTTCCTCAACCAAATTAGGGGGTCTAGTGCAATATGTGACAGGAATAAACAGGCAAACCTTGCAGGTGCCTTTGGAAGTCAGAGTGACGGATTCTACTTTTCTGGTCCCACCAAGACCCACCCAATTAACATAGAAGAGACTCATCACTAAAGTATCCCTTGGGCAGCTAATATTTTCCAAGGGATTCTGCTTCAGAGACAATGATTACGTCTCAATCAACCCTGTTTTAGGGTGACTGTAAGGTAGCGTTAACAGTCTGGCCATTTCTCAGGGTTGTAGGTCAACCTAACACAATTTTGTGTTACAAAATCACAATTATGATGTCTCATTTCGGTTCACCTTCAGTTTACGCCCTAATGAAAAGCCTTTGACTCTGTTGATCAAATCCTGCAAAAACCTGCAATCAAAGTGGCCTAATGGGTCTGGGGGCCAAGAAGAACCTAGGCTTTAATCCCAGCTCTGCCACTAGTCTGCTATATGACCTTGAGCCAGTCACTTCACATCTCTGTGCCTCAGTTACCTCATCTGTAAAATAGAGATTAAGACTGACTCCATGTGTCCAACATGATTAGCTTGTAAAGTTCCTGGCACATAGTCAGCGCTTAACAAAAAACAACAACTGGGGGAAGCAGCATGGCCTATTGGAAAAAGCACAGGCCTGAGAGTCAGAGGACCTGTGTTCTAATTCCAACTCTGTCATTTGTCTACCACCTGATCTTGGAAAGTCACATTATTTATCTGTGAGTCAGTTACCTCGTCTCTAAAATGGGGATTAAGACTGTGAGCCCCATGTGGGGTAGGGACTGTGTCCAAACCGATGATCTTGTATCTACATCAGGGCTTAGTACAATGTTTGACACACAGGAAGTGCTTAACAAATACCATAAAAAATGGCAAAAGGAGGAACTGAAAGATTGAGAAGTTTGAACGTTCTCCTCCCCCACCCCCACTAGACATGGTTTTGAACTAACAACTCCTTTAGGTTGAGGTTGTGTTGATTTTGGTGGGCCAGAGAGCTTTTAAGGATGCTTTCAGTACAAGAGTCAAGTGACCTCATCTGCTCTCACATGGTTTCAGCTACCACCCCTCTGTGGTTGATTCCCAAATAATGATGATGATGGCACTTATTAATCCCGGCTCTGCCACTTGTCAGCTGTGTGACTTTGGGCAAGTCACTTAACTTCTCTATGCCTCAGTTACCTTATCTGTAAAATGAGGATTAAGACTGTGAGCCCAATGTGGGGCAACCTGATTACCTTCTATTCCCCCCACAGTGCTTAGAACAGTGCTTTTCACCTAGTAAGTGCTTAACAAATGCCATCATTATTATTATTATTAAGTGCACAATATGCACTGTTCTAAGCGCTGGGATAGATACAAGTTAATTAGGTTGAACACAGTCCCTGTCCTACCTGGGGCCCACAGTCTAAGTAGTGATAATAATCATAATGATAATGGCATTTGTTAAGCACTTACTATGTGCCAGGCACTGTACTAAGTGCTGGGGTGGATTAAAACAAATCAAGTTGGACCCAGGCCCTCTCCCAAATGAGGCTCACAGTATTAATCCCCAATCCAGCTGAGATATCTGAGGCCCAGAGAAGTTGTGACATGCCCAGATCACGCACTAGACATGTGATAGAACAGGGATTCAAACCCTGGTTCTTCTGACCCCCAGGCCTGTTCTCTATTCACTAAACCTCTCTGCTTCTGTAGGCCATGCTTGAATTCCCATTTTAAAGATGAGGAAACTGAGGCCCAGAGAAGTTGTGACTTGCACAAGATCACACAGCTTCACTACAAGCCTGTTGGGTGTCCTTGGGCAAGCAGCTTAACTTCTCTGTACCTCAGTTTTCTCATCAGTAAAATGGAGGCTAAAACCCCATTCTCCTTCCTATTTAGACTATGAGCCCACTGGGGACAGGGACAGTCCCTCACCTGATTAACTTGTGTCTATCCCAGCACTTGGAACAGTGCTTGACACTTAATAAGCACTTAAGAATAAAACAATAAAAATAGAAGTAGTAGTAATAGTAGCAGCACTTATTGAATGTCCCCATGGTGCAGTCCATCATCATCATCATCAATCGTATTTATTGAGCGCTTACTATGTGCAGAGCACTGTACTAAGCGCTTGGGAAGTACAAATTGGCAACATAAAGAGACAATTCCTACCCAACAGTGGGCTCACAGTCTAAAAGGGGGAGACAGAGAACAAAACCAAACATACTAACAAAATAAAATAGAATAGATGTGTACAAATAAATTAAATAAATAAATAGAGTTAAAAAAATAGGTACAAACGTGCTGTGCTAGGTACTTGGGAAGTGCAGAATATGAAATGTCAGTCTCACTGCGATCTCTTGCCCACATCCTGGAATGCTCTCCCTCCTCATATCTGACAATTACTTCCCCCCCTTCAAAGCCTTATTGCCTGCACTTCTCCTACTAGAGGCCTTCCCTGACTTAACCCTCCTTTCCTCTTCCCCTACTCCCTTCTGCGTCGCCCTGACTTACTCCCTTTATTCGTCCCTCCTCCCAGCTCCATAGCACTTATGTATATATCTTTAATTTATTTTCATTCAGTCAGTCATAATTATTGAGCACTAACTGTGTGCAAAGCACTGTACCAAGCGCTTTGGAGAGTACAATGTAACAATAAACAGACACATTCACTGCCCGCAACAAATTTAATGTCTGCCTCCCCCTCAAGACTGTAAGCTTGCTGTGGGCAAGGAATATGTCTTTTTATTGTTGTACTCTCCCAAGCACCTGGTACAGTGTTCTGCACACAGTAAGTATGTAATAAATACGATGGACTGACCAACTAAAAATTTATTTACAACTGGCATCATCTAAAGACGCAAATTGAATGGCTAATATGCATGAGTATTAAGGAGGGGTAAATAAGTTAGTAAGTGCCAGAGTTGGCTGAAGGGATGATATATGGCTCAGGATGCTGGGAAATTGGAGGAAAAAACAAAGCCTGGGGAGTCAGAGGACCTGGCTGTGCTTCTTCTACTTGGCTATGCTAATTATCCTAAATACTATGTGCATTTAAAGAGGATAGGAACTAACCCTCAGGTGAAATGTACATCAGCAAATTAGTGGAAGATCTTTCCCATTTTCTCCGTTCTCCATGCTAAATCTAATAATCAATAGTATTTTTGAGCACTGTACTAAGCACTTGGGAGAGTATAATATAATGGACACATTCCCCACCCACAATGAGCTTACAGTCTCTTTTCCTTGAGAATTGTATTAGAATGACAGCCCCCTCAACTAGCAATTGACCCATTGAATACATAGAGAAGCAGCATGGCTCAGTGGAAAGAGGCCGGGCTTGGGAGTCAGAGGTCATGGATTCCATTCCCTGCTCTGCCATTTGTCAACTGTGTGACTATAGGCAAGTCACTTAACTTCTCTGTGCTTCAGTTTCCTCATCTGTAAAATGGGGATTAATACTGTGAGCCCCACATAGGACAACCTGGTTACCTTGTATCCCCCTCCCAGTGCTTAGAACAGTGCTTGGCACATAGTAAGCACTTAACAAATACCATCATTATTATTATTATTTATTATTAACTTAATTGATGAACTCCATTTGACTGAACAATAGTCTCAGTGTGAGATCATGGACTATATTTATAATGTCAGTTCTTTCATGGGTGTCAAGTGTCTCATAGAGACAAGAACAGAACTAATCATAGACTTGGGGAAACCCTCAACTTCCCATTCACTGAATTTTGTTCGCCAATAACTCGGAGCATATGATAGTAGGTACTGACCATACAACCTAGAAGTCAGATATAAGTGTAGCCTACTAACTGAACCTAGGCTATCTCAAAGGAATGCGGCTGAAGGTAAATTGTGTTCCTCAGACTGGGAATTAAGGTCTCCGGGTAGATTGTCATGGTTGAGCTGGTGGTGGGTTTTGGGAAACCCGAGTCACACAGCTGTGAGTAGCTCTTTGAAGTACTGTAATCAACTGGGGCCTTTATAAATGAGGTTAGCTGACTATTATGCCTCCTGAACCCCCTCCCTTAGCACTTCCTCTGTCCCAGCTCTTTAAATTATGTGTAATGGCAAGAGAGAGATAAACTATGGGATTTTGGGTAGGGAGACAAGAAAGGGAAAACAGGCGGAGGAGTGATGGGGCCTTGGGGATGATGGGAATGCTCAATGGCTGGAAAAGTTTGAGAACACCAGGTGTAAAGGCAAACAGACTTTGGCAAGTTTGGATAGGGAAATACTGAAGCTGAGGATGAAGTCTATCTCACAGGGACGGTTTGAGAACAGTCACGTCGGGAAGGAAAACATATGAACCAGGAGATCCCTTGAGGTTCTCTTGAATCCATTGAGTCTCCACCTCTCCCAACTGGCCTTGCTTTGCTCATCAAATGGGTTAGAGCCAGGTCACTAGCTAGAGTCTGGAGAGAACCCTGTAGGCTAAGAGTTTTGGGTCCTGGTAGATGATTTCCTCTCCACAAGGCTGGCACTAAATGGTTACATATAGAACCAAGAAGTTAACTCCTGCAGCCATCTGGGCATGGGGGAATCCTTCCTGATGGTTTCCTTGAAAAGCGGCAATTGCAGTCCAGTAAGCATTGAAAATTGTCTCTGGACAAGCCCAACAAGGACTAAGCTTTCTGCTCTGGAATGTCTTGCTGCCTTGCTTTACTGACTGTAAAAAATACTGAATTGAGAAGGTGGTCTTGGTTCTCCTTAGCCTCAGCTTGACACTTCCCTTCCCAGATTTTGCTAAATGAACCCAGCTCATTTTGAACAGGGGAAAAGGTCAGGCCCTCATGCAAAGATGCCTGCTCAGTTGTTGTAGTGTAATTAGGAGATGCAAAGAGTGGAGATATGTGCTCCTTCTGTGTTGGCAGCTAATATGACAGAATTCCGGGAGGTGTAAAATGCAGAGATATGTTTTCGGTGCTATCTGCTAGTTGCCCAAGTTTAAGAGAGAATTCTAACTCAAAATTTATGAGTTGGGAAGTTATGCCTTTCTCAAACCTTTGCTTGGTGTAATTATAGAAAGCATGTGCTTGTGCCAAGGTACAGTATGTTATTGTTGAGCTACTGTTTTGACAAAATAGCGTGTGTGTGTGTGTGTGCGTGCCCGTGCCCGCACATGAAGGAGTGGGGGGGGGGGGAAAGGAAACAAATGCAAAAAAAAAAAAAAGGAGGGACCAAATTTAGAGCTGAAAGCTGTTACAGCTGAATATTGTTTTTGATCCCCTTGAAAGCTGTTCATCTATGAAAAGGTGCTAAATGTCCCCACTTACTGAATGTTCGGCTACAAGAATTCTTAGGTTTCCAGGTTGGCAGTGCACTAACAAATTATCTGGTCATGACAGGCTAAAGAATATATTTTTGACTCAGGTATCTAGATACTTTATCAATCAATCAATGGTATTTATTGAGCACATACTGTGTTCAGAGCACTGTTCTAAGGGTTTGGGAGAGTACAATGCAACAGAGTTGGTAGAAACATTCCCTGACCACCATGAGTTTAGTTTAGCAGGGGAGACAGACATTAATGTAAATGAATGATTTATAATATACAATTTATCGCTATGTACATTAGTGCTGTGGGGATGAGGATGGGGTGAATACCAAATGCCCCAAAATCGTAGATCTAAGTGCATAGATGATGCAGAAGGGAGACCAGACCAGAAGAGTATTTCTTCTTCTTCTTTATGGCATTTATTAAGCACTTACTATGTGTCAAGTGCCATTCTAAGTGCCGGAGTAGATATATTTATCAGGTCAGAGATGGTTCCTGTCCCACATGGGACTCACAGTCCAAGTATGAAGGAGGATAGGTATTGAATCCCCATCTTACAGTTGAAGAAACTGAGAGCTAGAGACATTAAGTGACTTTCTTGAGGTCACATAGCAGGCAAGTGGCAGAGCTAGGATTAAAACCTAGGTCCTCTGACTCTTAGGCCAGTGATTACCCACTAGGCCACGCTGCTTCATATATTCATATATTCAATCCATCACTAAATCCTGTCACCTTCAACCTTCACAACATTGCTAAAACCTGCCCTTTCCACTCCATCCAAACTGCTACCATATTAATCCAATCACATCCTATCTCGCCTTAATTACTGTCTCATCCTCCCTGCTCTCCTCCTAAGTCCATACTTCACTCCGCTGCCCGGATCATTTTTCTACCAAAATGTTCAGGCCATGTTTCCCCACTCCTCAAGAGCCTCCAATGGTTGCCCATCCACCTCCACATCAAACAGAAACTCCTCATCATTGGTTTTAAAGAGCTCAATCACCCTTGCCTCCTCCTACCTCACCTCACTACTCTGCTACTACAACCCAGCCTGCACACTTTGCTCCTCTAATGCTAGCTTTCTCACTGTACCTCAGTCTCATCTATCTTACCGTTGACTCTCACCCACATCCTGCCTCTGGCCTGGAATGCTCTCCCACCTCATATCCAACAGACAATTACTATCCCCCACTTCAAAGCCTTATTGAAGGCACATCTCCTCCAAGAGGCCTTCTCTGACTAAACCTGCTTTTCCTTCTCTTCAACTCCCTACTGCATCACGCTGACTTGCTCCCTTTATCCTTCCCCCCTCCCAGCCCCACAGCACTTATGTAGGTACATATCTAATTTATTTATTTATATTAATGTCTCTTTCCCCCACTAAACTATAAGCTCATTGTGGGTAGGGAATGTGTTTGTTATATTGTCATATTGTATTCTTCCAACCCCCATCTCAGGATGGCACTTGGAAAGTTTCCAGTATTCTACCAGTCTCGGCTACGGCGGGGAGAGTCAAGCAGAGGCATACCCATTCCATTCCTAGCTTGGGCAGTGGTTAGTTAGTGGAAGGTAATCTGCTATAAGTCAAAACTCACCTGTGTTGGGCAGCAGTGGTGCGGGAGAGAGTTGAGGGTGGAGACTCAAGTTGACTGCACAGAAGAAGGCAGTGGCAAACCAGTTCCGTATTTTTACCAAGAAAAGTCCATGGAAACATTACCAGAATAATTGCAGAAGGAGAGTGGGGCATTCTAGGAGAGATGTGTCCAAGGAGTCGCTATGAGTTGGAGGCAACTCGACAGCATAAGACAAGACTCTCCCAAGTGCTTAGTACAGTGCTCTGCACACAGTAAGCACTCAACTTTGACTGGCAAACTGACTGCTTCCTCATATTTGTATGAAATATCCATTTATCTGAGACTAAAGTGAGTTATGCAGATCCTTTGCTAGGGTAGACCTGATCCTCGGCAAAAGGAAAAGAGAGGACTGGAGAGGAGAAAGTCTACTTCCCAGCATACAACCTTGCCACTCTTCAAGAAAACTGGAAATATGTAAACGGACCCTGTGTTTTTCCTCTGGTGTTTCTGGAGCAGCTGCTGTGAATTTGTAGTGGTTTTTCACATTGCCCAGATTTATCATTCCTGATTCAGAGAACCTTTGGGAGTTTAAAATTTCAAAGCAAGAGTTTCCTCTAATTTATATATCCCAGAAACTCTCATTTAATCATGGTGCTATCATAATAATTTACCCTGGTTAATATTTTCCAATTAAATTTCTCTGAAAGTTTTACAAACATCTCAGTCATCACTTGAGGACTGAAATCAATTCCCAAAGAAGAAAATCACCGCATAGAGTCCGACAGAAAGCATATCATCCTCTTCTGTCTCCCAGCTTAATGGTATTATGATTTGCTCCCAATCGTACTATGATAACTCATTCTCCCAATAGCTAAGACGATATATCTAATGTGGGAGATAGGAGAGAAGCTAAAACTGAAATAAAAATTTGTCCTTTGCTCACAAACATTTATGAGAATTATAAGTCAGCTGAATTTTCGGGCAGAATTTGGGAGTGGCTCTTGTATTCTTAATTATTTACTAATCAATCACTCAATTAATGCTATTTATTGAATGTTTACTGACTGCAGAGCAGTGGACTAAGTGCTTCTAATAAAAGACATCGTTTTGGAGGTGAGTCAGTGATTTTTAATTTTAAAATAAACAATTGGAATCTATTTAAGAGGTGTGATTCTCTTAAGTTTCAATTCTATGTAACAGTGCTCTGACTTGGTTTTAAAAACCCGAATCAAGCTCCATTGATAAATTATCTCACTGCAAGGCTATGGATTATAAAGAATAAACTAATTATCACTAAAGTCAGTCAATCAGGTAGTCAACAATTATTTAGTGAGAGTTCATTGGTTGTGTAATACAATTAGAGATGGTGAAGAATGGAACAAATAATAGAGGGAAAAATAGAAACAAGTAGAGAAGCCGCATGCATAGTGGATACAGCACAGGCCTAGGAGTCAGAAGGGCCTGGGTTCTAATCCTGGTTCTGCCACTTGCCTGCTGTGTGATTTTGGGGAAGTCACTTAACTTCTCTGTGCCTCAGTTACCTCATCTGCAATATGAGGATTAAGACTGTGAACCCCATGTGGGACATGGACTATGTCCCTTCTGATTAGCTGGTATCTACCCCAGTGCTTAGTATAGTGAATAGAGTGGGAAGATATGATCCCTGCCTTCAAGAAGCTTGAAATTTAAAGAGTCAATGCGAGGACCCAAGAAATAGCATTATATTTTAAGCTCCTAAAGGTCAGGACCATGTGTCTTCTGTGGAATGTTCCTACGTGCCTAAATCCATGGTTCTGTACACAGGCGGTGCTCAATAAAAGCGCTTTTAGACTGTAAATTCCTTGTGGGCAGGTATCATATCTTCCAATTCTGTTGTATTGTATTCTCCTAAGTACTTAGTACAGGGCTCTGCGCACAATAAGCCCTCAATTTATACCATTAATGAACTGATTGATCATAATTTAGCAACGGCCCAGTAGCTATACTGCCTCTGATAGGAGTAACAGAATGCTTGAGGCAAAAGTTAGCCATCCAGTCAATCATATTTACTGGGCACTTACTGTGTGCAGAGCACTGTACTATGCATTTAGGAGAGTACATTATAACAATATAGCTGACACATTCCCTGCCCACATTGAGCTTACAGTCCAAAAGTGTGATGCTTGCCTTCCTCACATCCCTCCTAATGATTAACGATGGAGCAGCTAACGTCTCCACCTACCTCAACATCAGTAATTCAGTTCAATTTATCCTGAGTCTGTTCTTTCAGATATGAGGAAATTTTGCAGCTCACTGTTTCCCCATGCCTACTTCCTGATTGGTCATTGGCTATCTATGATTGACAATTGATTCTGATACCACATCTCCTATAGCTAGACAGATAGCCACCTGGGGACTTTCCTAAGGCCATACTGGACAGCAGGGAGGTATGGAAGGAGGCAGGGATGGATGGTGGCTAAAGATTTTTCCCAGCATGTGCTAGTGGGAAAGACTTTGTATTCAGAGTTAGGAAACTTGAATTATCTTCCCAGCTCTGCAACTCATACGTTGCAGAAATTAGGTTATGTCACTTAACCACTCTGGACTTCAGTATCCTTAGCCATCAAATGAGGATAAGCTACCTGCTTGGCTTCCATCTTAGACTGTGATCCTTTTACTGGAGACGGACTATCTGTGATCGGATTATCTAGTCCAGCATTTAGAGTAGTATTGGGCATATTGCAGAAGCAGCGTGGCTCAGTGGAAAGAGCACGGGCTTTGGAGTCAGAGGTTATGGGTTCAAATCCTGACTCCACCACATGTCTGCTGTGTGACCTTGGGCAAGTCACTTAACTTCTCTGAGCCTCAATTACCTCATCTGTAAAATGGGGATTAAGACTGTGAGCCCCACGTGGGACAACTTGATCACCTTTATATCCCTTATATCCCCCCCAGCGCTTAGAACAGTGCTCTGCATATAGTAAGCACTTAACAAATGCCATCATTATTATATCGAATGAGCTTAATGCATAACCACAATTACCCTTTTTCTCTGAGTTAAATTGGTGAAACAATGTCAGGGTTCTGAGGTGGGACTAAAGCCTCCGGACCCTATGAATAACCAAAGTACGTACAAAGCCCAACCACGGCAGATCTCTGACATCTCTTCCTTCAAGAGAAACACATTTTTCAGAGAATAGGTATTTCATCCCCATTTTATAGTTGAGGAAGCTAAGGCACAGAGAAGTTAAGTCAGTTGCCTAAGGTCACACAGCATGCATATGTCTGAACTAGGATTCAAACTCAAGTCTCTGGACTTCAATGCTTGAGCTCTTTCCATTGGATCACACTACTTCCCTACTGCTTTCATGATATTTTTTCTCCCAGGGGGACTAAACTACACAACATTTATTCTTTTCCCCTTCCAAAATATTTTGTCCTGCCATAGCCCAACTGGGTGAAGACATCGCCCCATTCAAGCCGTGTGTTGGCTTTGTGTATCTGACCAGCATCCCTGAGCCTTGGCACAGGTGTCTTGGGGGACAATGTGCATGAGCAGAGAAATAGCTCAGAGCATCCACTGAAATGCCTGGCAGGAGTAACCCAGTAACTCTTCCCCCTGTGACAACAGTGAAGATGAAGGGCATGTACCAGTTTTTATCTGGCTCCAAGCTACACTCGTTTTCCACAGCGGAAGTCCAGTTTTCTGCCAGCCATGTTCAGAGAGCTCCTGGCCTGTCAGAATCAGTAGGAGAGGTTCACAGCGGATGGAGGGAAGCATTCTATTAGAGTCTCTATCCTCCTTTTGGCTCATTTGGAACCAGCCAACACAAGCCAACACTGCCTGGCTGATTTTTGTCTAAATAGATCGCGTGGTACAGAAACCTCTTTCATAGCCAAAAGGGGTGTATATTATTAAACCTGAATGCAACTCTTAGACATTTGTATGACCGTGTCCCTGAGCAAGTATCCCTGGTTGTTTCAAAAGCTTTTGAAAAGCTGCTATGTGGAGGGGAGGAAATTTGCGGCTTCAAACTCAATTCTTTTCCTTGGGAAATCAGTCCTTTCATATACATGAGATCCAGGCAGTCGTTTCAGCCTGACTCTAGCTTACGGGAAAGTGATTTTGTGGAGAAGTATTAAAACATTCCATCAAGAGGGGAAAAAAAATCCCTCAAAACACTAAGCTGTTTAAACTGGAGGGTTAAAACACTGGAAGAATCTTTGGGAGAAAAGGGATCTGGACTTCTATCTCTCACCACTGCCCCCCCTAAACCTCTACTTCCCTTGGCACCCCTCTTTCAACATCATAAGGAGGAAGGCTTCAGAATAAGAAACCCCAAGGAAGTTGTTGAAATTTGAGTGAATCTGTCTTTTCGGTAGAGATGTTTTGGCTGGTAGGAGGTGGAAAGATTGAAAATAGGTTTTTCTCTAACTTCAAGGGGGCTCCAAAGATCTCTGCCTTTCTAATGACCTCAGCCCTTCAGAGAAGAGCTAATGATGTACTCCTGGGTATACAGGAATGGGTACATGTGCATTTCTTTTGAATAAGGATGGAAGCTTGAAGAATTTGGTTTCACTGTCAAGTTCCCAGTGGCAAGGACCAGAGTTCAGAATGAATTTCCCCTGAAAGAGTGAGAAACAATCAATCAATCGTATTTATTGAGCGCTTACTGTGTGCAGAGCACTGTACTAAGTGCTTGGGAAGTACAAGTTGGCAACATATAGAGACAGTCCCTACCCAACAGTGGGCTCACAGTCTAGAAGGGGGAGACAGAGAACAAAACATATTAACAAAATAAAATAGAACAGATATGTAGAAGTAAAATAAATAAATAGAGTAATAAATACGCACAAACATATATACATATATACAGGTGCTGTGGGGAAGGGAAGGAGGTAAGGTGGGGGGGTGGAGAGGGGGAGAGGGGGAGAGGAAGGAGGGGGCTCAGTCTGGGAAGCCAGGAGTTGACTTTTGTGTTGTTTTCCCACTTCAGGGTCTCATGTTGCACCGTAGAAGAGCCTCCAGCTGTGATTTTCATGCTTTCAGAGAAGAGGTGTGGCTTAATGAGGACCAGGAGTTCTAACTGGTCCTAATCCTGGTTAGAATCCTAATCAGGACAACTGGGTTCTAATCCCGGTTCTACCAAATGCCTGCTGTGTGACCCTGGGCAAATCACCTATCTTTTTGGTAGCTCAGTTTCCTCACTTGTAAAATGGGGAAAAATGCCTAGTCTCACTTCCCATATCAATCAACCAGTGATACTTATTAAGCATTTACCCAGCAGAGTATCATACTAAGTGCCTGGGAGAGTACAATACAGAAGCAGGGTGGTTTAGTGGATAGACCACGGGCTTCAGAGTCAAAAGCACCTGGGTTCTAATTCTGGCTCCACTACCTGTCTGCTGTGTGACCTTGGGTAAGTCACTTAACATCTCTGGGCCTCAGTTACCTCATCTGTTAAAAGGGGATTAGGACTGTGAACCCCATGTGGGTTAGGGACTGTGTTTAGCCTGATTAAATTGAATCTACTCCAGCACTTAGAGTAGTGCTTGGCACATAGTAAGTGCCTAGCAAGTACCATAACTAATACAGTTTGTAAACATGATCCCTTCCCTCTAGGGCTTACAATCCAGTAAGACTGTGACCCTTCTGTCTGGTTGTATTGCATCTACCTTGATGCTTAGCAAAATGCTAAGCACATAGTAAGTGCTTAATGAATGCCACAATTATTATTTCAGAAAAAATGCCATTATGATTAATCACATTTGTGTCCAGGAAGATTTACATGCAGGTCACCACAGGCTATCCTGTAGACAGCATCCCATGAGCTGAACCTTTTTGTCTCTACTTCCCACAGGAAAGAAACATATTCTGTATATGACACTATTTTTTTATGTGCTTGAAGCTTTTCCTTAATAACCAAAATTATTCTCACTCCATCTCATAGCTTGTGAGGTGTTTCTCAATTCTCCAGAAATGATGTATAATGAGAATGTGGAACAGAGACTGTGTCCAATCGGATTATTGTCTCCATCCCAGTGCTTAGTACAGTACTTGCACGTCAGCATTTAACAAATATCACAACAGTTTTATTAATTTATATTCTCTTCTTCCTTCTCAAATCTCTCCCTCTCCCTTGTATATTCTACAACCCATGACTTTATCCCATCCTGATCATTGCAGTTCATTCAATAACAAAATGCAAATAAGAATAATAAAATAATAATGACATTTGTTAAGTGCTTACTACGTGCAAAGCACTGTTCCAAGTGCTGGGGGGATACAAGGTAATCAGGTTGTCCCATGTGGGGCTCACAGCCTTCATCCCCATTTTACAGATGAGGGAACTGAGGCCCAGAGAAGTGAAGTGAGTTGCCCAAGGTCACACAGCAGACATGTGGTGGAGCTTGGATTAGAACCCATGACCTCTGACTTCCAAGCCCGGAGAAGGAAAACATATAGGCACAAGAGTAGTTCTGCAGGCCCTGAGGATTCTTCCTCCTTGTCACAAAACTGTCAGCTACATTCTCTGTCCTGAGGGAGAGGACACTGTCTGTCACAGGTGCAGTGACCACTGTTGGCTCTCCTTGATGTGGGTGCTGTTATTTCCAGTATCTTTGGTGTCTGTATTCAGAAAACATTATCAGGGGTATTTATTGAGCACTTTCTGTATGTGGAGCACTATAAAGAGAAATTGGGAGAGCCCAGTACATCAGAGTTGGTAGATATGTTTCCTACTCACAATGAGCTTACAGTCTAGGGGGGAAGACAGATATTAATATCAATAGGTAATTTGTAAAATATAATTTAAGAAACTCACTGTGAAGCCTGCTTCAAATGAAACACCAGCCCAGAGAGCACTTGGGAAATCTGAAATCACCAAGAGTCTTGGGGATGGGGAGGAGATTATGATTCTCACAGACACATTCTCCTTGTGGCAGAACTTGAAAAGATTCAAACTGGCAGGACCAGAACTTTCTGTGGCAACAGAAAGCAAAATTCAGGAATTTAGGAGTCTAACATACAACTGTTAAATATCCTCCAGCACAGGGGGAAGGGGTGGATCCTTCTGTTCACCCTCAGTTGAATTGACTCCTGCTAGGAAAACACTCAGTCTCCCTCTGTTACGGCCATAGCAATGATCTTTATTGTGGTGGGTATCACTAAAGCTCAGCCATCTCACCACTTGCTTCACATTTGCAGAAAATGACAATGCCTAAGGCTTAGTCAACTCTCACTACCACAGCAAAGTAAAGCGCCTTCACTCACTCGAAGCCCTTCTACAAGAATGAGTCTTTCTGTTAAGGGACAGGGGGGATGGAGAAGCTTCTATTTGAGCAGAGTTTGAAAACAGGACTTTTCAGTTTGGAAAGATGAAGGCTGAGAGAGGGCAAGATCAAAGACTAAAACATGATGAAAGTCAGGGAAGCGGCATGGTCTAGTGGAGGAAAGTGCGAGAGTCACTTAATTTCTCTGGGCCTCAGTTTTCTCATCAGTAAAGTGTGGATTCAACATCTGTCCTCCCTCTTACTTAGACTGTAAGCTTCATGCGTCTGACCTAATTTTCTTGTATCTACCCTAGCGCTTAGTACATGGCTTGGAACATTGTAACTGCTTAAAAAGTACCACTATTATTACTATTATTCCAAGGATAGAATCCATTCATTCATATTTACTGAGTGCTTACCATGTGCAAAGCACTGTAATAATAATAATGATAATGATGGCATTTATTAAATGCTTACTATGTGCAAAGCACTGCTCTCAGCACTGGGGAGGTTACAAGGTGATCAGGTTGTCCCATGGGGGGCTCACGGTCTTAATCCCCATTTTTTACAGATGAGGTAACTGAGGCACAGAGAAGTTAAGTGGCTTGCCCAAAGTCACACAGCTGACAATTGGCAAAGCCGGGATTTGAACCCATGACCTCTGACTCCAAAGCCCATGCTCTTTCCACTGAGCCACGCTGCTTCTCTGCCACACTGGACTAAGCACTTGGGAGGGTTCCCTATAACAATAAACAGACATATTCCCTACCCACAAAACTACACAACTACACAGTTTTGAGAGACAGATATTCATATAAAGCCATGACATGTGACTACTCCACAATAGAAATGGATTCTTGCACTTTTACTGGTTTCTCAAGAGTGCATGTGGGAATACATGGAGCTGCCAAATCTGTTTCCTGTAGAATGCACCATTTACCACCACATCTATATAAGCCACAATTTTAGTTCAGACAGATGTGTAATTCTGCCTCCTCTAGATCCAAAATATCATGAAGAAGGAGTCTCCCTCAAATCTCTAGGGTGGCAAGTCGAAAAGACTCAAAAGGAAACCCATTTTCACACAGAAAGGAGTATGGGCTTAGAATGGGGTACCTCAGGAAATTGGGCAGGCCAGAACACAACCACAAATTTCGGTAATTTTATAGATGAGAGGCCCATATTGGGTTACTAGAAAGAAAGTTTGTGATGGAAGTGATGTTAGGTGTTCTGAAGGCATCACACTTGTTTCCTTAGCATCCTGCTGCTACTGATGGAGACTGACTACTGAGTTGGATAGTTTAGATTACAGTTTCACTAGATTGTGAGCTCTTGAGGGCAGAGAGCATATCTCCTACCTCTATTATTCTCTTCCAAGCACTTCCAGTCAATTGTATTTATTGAATGTTTACTAAATGCAGAGCACTGCCTTAAGTGCTTGAGAGAGTACAATACAATAAACAAACACATTCCCTTCCCAAAATGAATGTACAGTCTAGAGGACAGTTTACAGTAATCTGCAGAGTAATTGTTAAGTGAATAATACTCATTGACCAACTGTCTCACCTGTAATGGTGTTTACTTTTGGGATTTTGTTCTTATGTTAATAGACACTGATTGAAGTCCTTAAAGATAAAGAACAGAGCAAATAAGTGGTTAGTTACATCTACCCCCAGATAGGCTGAATCATCCTTCTCAAACTCCCGGCCACCAATATGAAGGCACTCAACCAGCTGTCCCCTCCAATTTATCCTCACTCTTTTCCCACTACAGTCCAGCCAACCTGTCAGTCCTATAAAACCAATTTATTCATGGTACTTCAATCTCACCTCTCTCATTGCCAACCTCTTGCCCAGGCATTCCTCCTGTTTCCAATTACCTCCCCCTTCATATCCAACCATTCTCCCCAACTTCAAAGCCCCGCTTAATTCACGCCTCCTTCAGGAAGTCTTCCCTCACTTATCACTCATCAGCCCAACTTTTATTCTGCCCCTAAATGCACTTATGCCCTTGAATTTATACCCCCTATCAATCAGTCAATCATATTTGTGGAATGCTTACTGTGTGCAGACAACTGTATTAAGCTCTTGGGAGAGTGCAGTATAACAGAATTGGTAGCTATGTTCCCCATCAAGATGGGGAGACAGTCATTAATATAAATAAATCAATTATTGATGATGATGATGATGATGATGATGGCATTTGTTAAGCGCTTACTATGTGTAAAGCACTGTGCTAAGCCCTGGGGAGGTTACAAGGTGATCAGGTTGTCCCACAGGGGGCTCACAGTCTTAATCCCCATTTTACAGTTGAGGTAACTGAGGCACAGAGAAGTTGAGTGATTTGCCCAAAGTCACACAACTGACAATTGGCAGAGCCAGGATTTGAACCCATGACCTCTGACTCCCAAGCCCGTGCTCTTTCCACTGAGCCACACTGCTTCTCTGGAAGTATATGTAGATATGTACATAAGTGATGTGTGGTTGGGGGAGGACCAAATAAAGGATGCAATCCAAGTGCGAGGGTGATACAGAAGGGAGTTGGAGAAGAGGAAATGAGGACCTAGTCAGGGAAGGCCTCTTGGAGGAGATGTGCCTTCAATAAGGCTTTGAAGGTGGAAAGAGTGGTCATCTGTTGGAGGGAGGGCATTCCAGGCCAGAGGCAAGAAGTAGGCAAGGGGTCGGCGGCAAGATAGATGAGATTGAGGTACAGTGAGTAAGCTGGCATCAAAGGAATGAAGTGTGCCGGCAGGGTAGTAGTAGGTAATCAGGGACATATGGTAGGTGGGACGAGGTGATTGACTGCTTTAAAGTCGATGGAAAGGAGTTTCTGTTTGATGCGGAGGTGGATGGGGAACCACTGGAGGTTCTTGAGGACTGGGAAAACATGGACTGAATGGTTTGGGTATAAAAATGATTCAGAAGGAAGAGTGAAATATAGATTGGAGTGGGGAGAGATAGGAGGCAGGGACAGCAACAAGAAGTCTGATGAAGTAATCGAAGCAGGATGGGATAAATGATTGGATTAACGTGGTTGTAGTTGAGATTGAGAGGAAAGGGCGGATTGTGTTGACGTTGTAAAGGTGGAACCAACAGCATTGGGTGACGGAATAAATATAATAATAAAAATAATGGCACTTGTTAAGCACTTACTGTGTTCCAAGCAGTGTTCTAAGCTTTGGGGTAGATTCAAGTTAGTCAGTTTGGACACGGTCCCTGTCCTACATGGGGGTCACACTCGTAATCTTAGTCTTAATCTTAATCACTCTTAATCTTAATCATTCTTAATCTTACTCACACTCTTAGAGAAGCAGCTTGGCTCAGTGGAAAGAGTCCGGGCTTTGGAGTCAGAGGTCTCTGACAGGTGACTTTGGGCAAGTCACTTAACTTCTCTGGGACTCAGTTACCTCATCTGTAAAATGGGGACTAAGACCATGAGCCCCCCGTAGGACAACCTGGTCACCTCCCCAGCGCTTAGAACAGTGCTTTGCACATAGTAAGCACTTAATAAATGTCATTATTATTATTATTATTATTAACCCCCAATTCAAAAATGAGGTAATTGGCACAGAGAAGTCAAGTGACTTGCCAATGGTCACACAGCAGACATATGGTGGAGCCAGGATTAGAACCTAGGTCATTCAGACTCCCAGTCCTGTGCTCTATCCACTAAGACATGCTGCTTTCCAATGAGAGGGTAGAATGAGAGTTGAGAATAACACCAAGGTTATGGGCTTTTGAGACAGGGAGAATGATGGTACTGTCTACTAAGTCGGGGTGGGCAGGAGATCTGGTAAGTACCTAGATAAATATCTTGGCACTTAGGAACTCACCTGCCCTTCACCATACAGCAGTTCTGTACATATCCTTCTTCTAGGTTGTTTTCCCTACCTGTAATTTACTTAAGTGTCCGTTTCCCCCCAAAGATATAAGCTCATCCTCTAGAGTCTTAGCTAACGGTAAGCAGGGAATGTGAATACCAGCTCTGTCGCGTTGTACTCTCCCAAATGCTTAGTACAGTCTCTGCACACAGAAAGTACCCAATAAATACCATTGATACTAAACTTCTTGCAGACACAGTTTGTGTCTACTTACTCTATTACCTAAGTGCTTAGTACAGTGTCTGAATAAACTCAGCACTCAAATGATACCACTGAGTGAACCAAAGAAATCTTGGGGTGTTCTGCCATTGCCTGCACCTGGCTGCCCTCCCATAAGCTCTCTTGACCATCAAGATATCACTGTCTTGAAGATATTACATGAGTTTCATCAGTTTCCTGCCTTCTGTGTGATGTTTGACTAGTTGCTTAACAGGTCTGTGCCGCATTTTCCTCATCTGTAAAATGGGTATACCTGTTTCTCCCTCTCCCTTAGACTGTGGGCCCGAGTCTGTGTACAGTGTCCATGTGAGTATACACGAGCCTGACAAATTTGCTTCCTTTAGAAGACACCATTCACCTCAGCATCTATAATGGTCATATATTCCATACATTTTTGCTTCTAAGACCTGGTTACTAAAGTAGAATCAACTTCGACAGGTCTATTGGTTTTTGTCTATGTCTGGCTCCTACATATTTTTCTTTCATTTCCACATGCATAAAATTTGGGCTTGATCCTCAGCCGTCTCAAGGAAATATTTGGAAGTAGCATTAGAGGAAATTAAAATTCAATGTATCTGATCAAGCTTGTGTGTAGGCCACCCATTTTGAGGTTTCCTCCATGAAGGAACTGCCAACTATTTGAAGAATATCTGCATAAATAAGCAGGAAAGCAAGAGGATGGAAGTAAGATTCCTGTCATGAGAAGTGAACACAAAAAGGAAGACTCCAAATAGACTGCCATTATCCTTCTGGGTCTGAAGAAATGCAAGCATATCTAGAATGTGCCTAAAAAACAGGAACTAGAGAAATATAAGGAGAAGAATATGTCGCAAAGGTTGTTCCCAAAATTACATCAGATCTTGCTTTGCCCTAGAAATTTTCTTAGACTTGTCACTCAATTTGAGTTTCATCCCTAGATGATTAGATGGGAACAGCCTGTAGCTCCAAAAAGACATCTATAATCGTGTAATGATATCTAGGAAGAATGAATGGATTAGCCCAATAATTTTCCAAGGGAGAGAGATTTTGATCCTGGAATTTCCTGTGTGTGTATGGGGGTAGGGGGGTCATCCTATTAAGCCACATAAATTTAGGTTCTATTAGATTTGTATGGATATAAAAGATTATTAACTCTATGACTCTA
Organism: Tachyglossus aculeatus; assembly: GCF_015852505.1. Taxonomy (NCBI): domain Eukaryota; kingdom Metazoa; phylum Chordata; class Mammalia; order Monotremata; family Tachyglossidae; genus Tachyglossus; species Tachyglossus aculeatus. The sequence goes on along the minus strand of NC_052066.1, from coordinate 151,903,109 downwards.
TGAGCACTGCGTTAACCAGAACTTCTGGGAAATTTTCCATAATTCAGTGTGTGGCTCCCACCTCCACTTTCCTCTCCTCTCATACATGTAATAACAATAGTAACAACTGTGATATTTGTTAAGCACTCACTATGTTCCAGGCACTGTACTAAGTGCTGGGGTGGATGCAAGCAAATCGGGATGGACACAGTCCCTGTCCCACCTGGGGCTCCCAGTCTCAATCCCCATATTAAAGATGAGGTAACTAAGTGACTTAGCCCAAGGTCACACAACAGAAAAGTGGCAGAGCCAGGGTTAGAACCCATGACCTCCTGACTCCAAGGCTAGTGTTCTGTCCAATAACCCTAGCTACTGTGCTGCTCTTAAAACAGGTAGAAGAAAGATGGAGCACAAAGGAATGAGACTATCTGAAATTATGTTCTGATTTATCCCTTCTCATTGTCTTATTTTCCCATGTTGCCAGACCATTCTGTGGCCTCGTCTGAATTCCTGCCCCTAATCTCCTCCTCAGAAACTCTTAGAGCAAAATAATTGTGGTTTGTTGAGTGCTTACTATGTGTCAAACACTGTACTCAACACTGGAGTAGATATAAATTTACTCTTCTATTCATTTTGTTAATGATGTGCATCTAGCTTTATTTCTATTTATTCTGATGACTTGACACTCGTCCACATGTTCTGTTTTGTAGTCTGTCTCCCCCTTCTAGACTGTGAGCCCGTTGTTGGGTAGGGACCGTCTCTATATGTTGCCAACTTGTACTTCCCAAGCACTTAGTACAGTGCTCTGCACACAGTAAGCGCTCAATAAATACGATTGAATGAATGAATATAAGATAATCAGGTCCCGCATCAAGCTCACAGTCAAAGTGGGACTGAAAACAGGAATTGAATCCCCATTTTACAGTTGAAGGAACTGACACACAGATAAGTTTAGCGAATTGTCCAACGTCACCCAACAGACAAGTGGCAGAACTGGGGTTCGGACCCAGGTCCTCTGACCCCCAGGCCTATGCTCTTTCCAATAGGCCCACTACTTCTCTACTCCCACCACAGAACATTGTTCTCCCCATCTTCAGAGAAACAGCATGGTTTATGGGAAAGAGCCTGGGCTCGGGAGTCAGAGGTCATTGGTTCTAATCCCAGCTCCACCACTTGTCAGCTGTGTGACTTTGGGCAAGTCACTTAACTTCTCTGTGACTCAGTTACCTCATCTGGAAAATGGCGATTAAGACTGTGAGCCCCATGTGAGACAACCTGATCACCTCGTATCCCCCCCCCCCAAGCACTTAGAACAGTGCTTGGCACATAGTAAGTGCTTAACAAATACCATTATTATTATTATTACTAAAATCCTATTTCAAGGGATCTTGAAAGGAAACCCTTTCCCAAAGTGTTCCATTATGTAAAGACCCCTTTTCCCACTGAACCCTCATTTCACCCTCTTTATTTGCCCTTCCCTTTGCATCGCCTTTTTACTTGGCTATGTACCCCTTAAGCACACTGATACGCAACCCATGCCCCAACCATTCAGCACATACATAAGTCTCCTCATACTCTGCCACTTCCCCTATCTCTAATTTCTCTTAATGTCTGTTTCCCACACTAGACTGTAAGTTCCTTGACAGCAGGGATCATGTCCAATAACTCTATCACTCTGCAGTCTCCCAAGTACTTAAGACAATGCTCTGCACATGATGATGATGATGGTGTTTGTTAAGCACTTACTATAATAATAATAATAATTTTGGTATTTGTTAAGCGTTTACTATGTGCAAAGCACTAAGTGCTGGGGAGGATACAAGGTGATCAGGTTGTCCCATGTGGGACTCACAATCTTAAACCCCATTTTACAGATGAGGTAACTGAGGCACAGAGAAGTTAAGTGACTTGCCCAGAGTCACACAGCTGAGAAGCAACAGAGTCAGAATTAGAACCCATGACCTCTGACTCCCAAGCCCAAGCTCTTTCCACTGAGCCATGCTGCTTCTCCATAATAATAATGATCGCATTTGTTAAGTGCTTACTATGTGCAAAGCACTGTTTTAAGTGCTGGGGAGGATACAAGGTGATCAGATTGTTCCACGTGGGGCTCACAGTCTCAATCCCCATTATACAGGTGAGTTAAATGAGGCACAGAGAAGTTAAGTGACTTGTCCAAGGTCACACAGCTGCCAACTGGCGGAACCGGGATTTGAATCCATGACCATGGTAAGCACTCAATAAATACCAATGATTTTTTTAATGGCATTTGTTAAGCACTTACTATGTGCAAAGCAATTGATTACTCTGATGCCTTTTGCTAAAATGGGTTGTCAACATTTTAGCCATTTAGTTTTCATTTGATAGTTTCTCCGTTCTTCCTCAGAGGTAGTAAATTGTCCTTAGTCCAGTCAACACCCTATCTACGCTGACTACTAAAACCTATGAGCTATAGCTGTGGAAATCACTATCTAAATGATCCAGGAGAAGCTTCCAAATCAAAGGGAATCTCTGGCCATATTAACTTCAATTCTCATGACTTTCCTGATTCCTCTGTCATCTGGTAATTTCATCAGTGTGATGATCTAGGTTCATTCCAGGTTAAAATCATGAACTGTATTTTATTATGCCTGACCAAAATCCCCAACACATTTCAGAGCACCCTTGTGGGTTTTTAAGGCCAGGCTAAACTATTTGACTCAGGCTACACTCTGGATGTGACTATCAAAAAGATGGATCCACCAGATAACGTTTCAATCTTGTAAGCCTGAAATGCCCTCCCTCCTCAAATATGACAATTACTCTCCTCCCAACCCCCCTTCAAAGCCTTATTGAAGGCATATCTCCTCCAAGAGGCCTTCCCTGATTAAGCTCCCCTTTTCTCTTTTCCCATTCCCTCCTGTGTCACCCTGACTTGGTTCCTGTATTCATCCCCCCTCCCAGCACCAGAGCACTTAAGTACACATCTGTAATTTATTTATTTACATTAACATCCATCTCCCTCTCTATACTGTAAGCTAGTTGTGGGCAGGGAATGTTGCTGTTCATTGTTATATTGTACTCTCTCAAGTGCTTAGTAATAATGATAATAATGGTATTTGTTAAATGCTATGTGTCAGGCATTGTTCTAAACACTGGGTAGATAGTAGATAGATTAGATACAATCCCTGTCCCACATACAGCTCAGAGTCTTAATTTCCATTTTACAGATGAAGGAACTGAGCATAGAAAAGTTAAACAACTTTCCTAAAGTCACACAGCAGACAAGTGGTGTAGTCGGGATGAGAACCTTCTGACTCCTGGGCCTGTGCTCTGTCCACTAGGCCATGCTTCTTCCCATGACACTCTGCACACAGCGAGTGCTCAGTAAATATGATTGAAGGAATGAGTGACTGATAAGTAATAGTACAAATATTAGAGTTTCAATTTGGACCCAAATCATATCTTGACACAGGTGATGGTAACTGGAAGGAGCATAGTCTAGTGGATAGGCCACAGGGCTGGTAGTCAGAAGGTCATGGATTCTAGTCCCATCTCAGCCACTTTTCAGCTGTGTGACTTTGGGAAAATCACTGAACTTCTGTGTGCCTCAGTTACCTCATCTGTAAAATGGGGATTAAGACTATGAGCCCCATGTGGGACATGGACAGTGTCCGACCTGATTACCTTGTATCTACCCCAGCACTTAGAACAGTGCCTGGCCCATAGTAAGAGCTTAACAAGTACCACAATTACTATTTATTATTATTCGAAGGAGGCTATCTTAAGTATTCTTTTTCTCCAAATTCCTGGTTTGTTTGAGTTGTCAGAACACTTGGGGTGAATTAATCAATGGTATTTATTGGGTGACTATAGGGTGCAGAGCACTGTACCAAGTGGTTGGGAAAGTACACTATAGCTGAATTGATGATAAATCTGATCCCGGCCCACAAGGAGCTTACAGACTAGATGGGGAAATCTTAAAATAAATTACAGATAGGGGAAATGAGAGATTATATGGATAGGTACATAAATGCTTTGCATCTGAGGGTGGAGGAAATATCAATATCAGGAAAGCATCATGACCCAGGGGAAAGAACTAGGGCCTGGGAGTTAGCGGACCTGAGTTCTAATCCTGTCTTCACCACTTGCTGCTGTGTGATCTTGGGTAAGTCACTTCTCTGTACCTCTTTTTCCTCATCTATGAAATGGGGATTAAATCCTAATCTCTCTTTTCCAGACTGTGAGCCATGTGGGATTGTATTTAACCTGATTATCTTGTGTCTATCCCTGTGCTTAGTACAGTTCCAAGCACAGTGCTTGGCTAGTAAGTACTTCATAAATACAATAATAATAACTGTTAAGTGTTTAAGGAATACAGATCCATGCAACAATGTGAAAAATTATTCTTCATTATCAGAGGGGAACTTTGATTTCAATCCTAAACCCTGAAAAAGCCAGTACATTGGCTTTCCTTTAACAAAATAATGCATTTGTGCTTTTGTATATCACATTCATAATCCTCTCAAACTACTCCAAATCTACTGTTGTAAATTTATAATAAATTTTTTTAATATGACATTTCCAACAGAACCATAAATCCTCATTAGAGAACACATTCTTTCCCTGTACTACTTCCCTCTAGATTGGAAGCTCATTGTGGACAGAGAATATATGTCACTGTGTACTAAGGCTCAGAGCAGTGGAGACACAGGAATCATGAGCACAACTGAAAAGAATAGCCTCTTGGACCACTAAAGGTTAACACTTGCTACCAAAGCCGAGAATGTGTCCACAACCAAATATATCCATGAACTTGAAACTGCCCCTCTTCCACCATTGTCCACAGTCCGACCTGATGAACACAACTCTGCTGACTACAAATCAAGTTGAGATTGCCTTCTGCAAATCCTACTGCCCAAATAAATCATGAGTTTAAAGGGTGCCCTACATAAAATCCAGAGACTTGTCTGTGGAGGGTGAAGAACAACTCTAGAGTGACTGACAGCTAGGACGCAGAGAGACTTTTCAGTTAAATTTTAACTGAAAGTCAAAACTCCACAATTGCAGCTGAAACTAGACTATTCAAACAAAAGTAACAACTTAGATACATAGTTAAAATCCAACTCTGGGTGAGTCAATTACTTGATGTAATGTGAATTCGTGCTGAGGGGAGGAGAAGGAAGAAAAGAGGAGGACTCTTATTATTTTTGAATCACGTCAACAAGCCGAGTCTGCAAGCAAAAGTATTTCTGCATCTCTCACCGCCTCTCCACTCTTTTATTGATGAGTTCCCCTCATCTTTTCTGCTTGGCATCTCTCCTGCAGTTTGTTCATTCTGCAACAGTTGGGTCGTTTTGAATACCATTGTGGCTCCAACATCGAAAGAATTATTTTTCCCAGGGTTGCTAAGTATCTCAGCTCCTGCCTTGGTTCAGATTCCAGGCAAATGTGACATTTACAAAGGGGCACCCTGCCTTTGGGAGCCTAATTTGGGGAAGTTATATAATTAACAGATCATAGAATCTCAGAGAGGCGGCTATTGCTATCCCCATCTACAAGTGCCAGAGAACAGGGTGTTTTCCTGATCTTTGCATTGCTAATTAACTCACACATGCTCCCTCAATCAATGGCATTTCTCTTTTTCCTGAATTCCCTGAAACTGATCTTAAAGGGGGAAACAGAACTATGTTGCAGAAAATGTTGGGTGTTTTTTTTTTTTTGAGCTACTCTTTAATCATGAGAACAGATTTTTGTTTTAATCTTCCCTGATAGCCTCTAATGATGAAATATCCTAACCCATCCAGTTATCTATAATTGCATCCTATTACTCTTACTGTGATCAATAAAGATAAAGAAAGATTCTTCTCCTCAGAATATGAAGTCACTGAGGCTATGAATACGTGTAGACTGATTCCACTTAACCATCTCTGAGGGTATCCTCTTGTAGAGCAAAACTCCATTTTTATTTGGATTTAAAGTACTTCAAATGATCAGTCAATGTTACATGTATATGAAAAGATTCATTATATTCTCCTTCTCCATAAAGTTTCTCAGCACCGAGATCTACCCAGTTCGCTTCCACTAATACTAATGAAATTGTACCCATAAACCCCCATACACCAAGATGGAAATATACCCGTTTCAAATGCCCAAATAGCTTTATACATGCCACAGAGATTAAGCCGGGCTGTGATGCTATGTGCTTTTTTTTCCCCCTTCTGCTTCCCCGCCTACAACTAGATTACAAGGAATAAAGGTTTTAATTTAGCCACTGCAAAAACATCCTGCTGCACTGCCAGCATGGAGGTGCACAGTTTAAAAGGGTAGTTAATAATACACGTATTCAAAAACAGAAAATCCATTTGGAAGTATGGTGTTTAAGCCAGGAGCCCATTTCACATTGAAATTCTTCGATTTTTGTCTTGTGGCTCCTCGTTAATGACCGTACATGTTTCATGTCCTGGGATGATTTATCTCCACTTACATTTGTAACCCATAAACATGAAGGATTCCGCTCTTCAATTTCTCTCCCCGCAGTGGTTGGCAGGTGCAGATCACATATGCAAATTGGTTCGCTCTCAGTCAGCTAATTGCAGGTTCAGTTCTCTGCTCCAGTATAGAGAGAAGTCAAAAAGAAGCACCATATCTTCACTCTGAAATAGCCTGCTTTTCCCAGTTTCTGCGAGGAGCCCTGGGAAGGCTGAATGAGGTTGAGTTCTTTCTGCTACCAAAGTTGTAGGAGGATGAAAGGGTTCGTTCAGAGGGAGAGAAAAGTGCTTCTTGTTAAGAGGTTCTGAGGTTTGGTCAAAAAATGACGAGAACTGGAGAGCGTTTCAGACACTAGAAAGGAGAGAATGTACTAGTAAGGTAAATGTTCGCTGACCCTGAAGAGCAAGGATTGATGTGGTAAGAGGATACCTAAAATCTGCTTATTTCTAGTTCTGGGACCTCTATGACCACTGGAATAATGTATTCTCTACCGTGACTGCATCACAAATCTGCCAAACTCTCTTGAAAATAATTAATAATGATTGTGGTATTTGCTAAGCACTTACTAGATGCCAGGCACTGTGCTAAGTGCTAAGGTAGATATAAGGTAAACCAGTTGCACTCAATCCCTGTCCCATATAGGGTTCATGGTCTAAGTAGGAAGGAGAACAGGTATTAGATCCCCATTTTAAAGATGAGAAAATGGAGGCACAGAGCAGTCAGATGACTCAAGTTCACACAGCAGGCAAGTGACCGAGTCAGGATTAGAACCCAGATCATCTGACTCTCAGGCCGTTGCTCTTTCCACTGAATCATACTGCTTCTCTTGCTGTCTCTGCAGATGGTTTTTTACATATGAATTCAGTCCTATAAGGAATACATTATACGTTCCTAAATAATACCAATTATATAATAATAATGGTATTTGTTAAGTGCTTACTATGTGCTGTGCACTGTTCTAAGCGCTGGGGTAGATACAAAGTTAATAGGTTGTCCCACATGGGGCTCACGGTCTTAATCCCCATTTTACAGATAAGGGAACTGAGGCCCAGAGAAGTGAAGTGACTTGCCCAAAGTCACACAGCTGACACGTGGCGGAGCCAGGATTTGAACCCATGACCTCTGACTCCCAAGCCCGTGCTCTTTCCACTAAGCCACACTGCTTCTGAGCCACACTACTTCTCGTTACATACCATGCTTTCTGAATTATATCCATTAGAAGCAGCATGGCCTAGTGGCAAGAGCAGGCTTGGGAATCAGAGGACATGTGTTCTAATCCTGCTCCACCACTTGTCTGCTCTGTGACCTTGGGCAAGTCACTTCACTTCTCTGTGCCTCAGTTAACTCATCTGTAAAATGGGGTTTAAGACTGTGACCCCCAGGTGGGACAACCTGATTACCTTGTATCTCCCCCAGCGCTAACAGCAGTGCTTGGCACAGAGTAAACACTTAACAAATACCATTATTATTGTTATTATTATTATTATATCTTGTCTTGATTCCACCGTGAATTTGTTTAGTTAGGGGGCAGTCTATTAAGTTTTTCTCTTCATTCTCTTTCCAACTTCCACTTTAGGAGAACTTAAAGTAGTCTGATTTAAATGACACCAGAATGGCAAAGAGAAATCAAACAGGAATATCTAGGAAGAAACTCTGAGAGAAAAAGTGAGAGAAAGAGAGAGAGAGAGAGAGAGAGAGAGAGCAAGCACAAACAATATTTCCTCAGTGCTTGGTCACCAGCCTTTACTTTGGTTACTTACTAAATTATGCTTTTCAAGGGGCTTGACAAATACCCAGGGAGAAGTGCAGTTACAAGATCCACAGAGAGGTGTGGTTATTATTATTATCATTATATTTGTTAAGTGCTTACCGTGTGTCAAGCACTGTTCTGTTTGAGTAGATACAAGTTAATCAGGTTGGACACAGAGTCTGTCCCACATGAGGTTCCCAATCTAAGTAGTAAATTTGGATTCCATCATTCCCGGGGAAGATCCTCTCCAAACTGGCAAAATATTCATATACACAAAGATAAATGGGATAGAAATAAGGAAAGGAGAGGAGTGTAGGCAGAAACAATATTTTATCTAGGCACTCCTACAGTGTCCCATGAATGGGAAACTTTACCATGACACTCTACTCAGTAGCCACAGTGGTATACAGAGGAGGTGTGCATTATTCAGGATGGGATAGTGCATATTCTGTGATGTTATTTTGAACATAATGTTTATACCTCTTTTTTCAAAAAAGATCACTCTTGAGCAGTACATGTAAACAAGACAGAAGTTACTGTAGGCATTCAAGATGTAGCGTTCATGACAGTCATAACGGGAAATCATGCAATTTCTGCAGAAAGATTTTGCTCTAAGAGGTAGCATGCATATCATTGACCTAAATTCAATCTCACTAACATAGACCTGTGGAACTTTTCTGCAGGGAAATACAGCAGAGTCGGATTAAAAGGATCTGTCAATATTTGTCAGGAAACCACTGTGCTGCTATGCATTCATATAGAGCCTGCGACCTACCTGGGAATTCAGAATCAGTTTCCCAAACTATGGTTTAAGAATAAACCCTCTGAATGAATTTAAAGGATGCCAACTTGAAACAACCAGAAAGAGATGTCCCTTGTTTTCTTCCAAGCAAGTCACCTGAGAGGGCTCCCCTTCCTTCTCATACTGAAGGAAAAATTCGCTATCCCTGCCTTTTCCCATTTTGGATTCTCTTGTAACACTGTGAACACACCTTAATGGCAATGGCTATCCTATCTGTATTCTATCCCACCTGTAATTATGGTATATGCAATCTAGCCTGTCACCTGAGAAGCAGCATGGCTTAATGGAAAGAGTGCAGGCTTGGGAGTCAGAGGTCATGGGTTCTAATCCCAGCTCTGCCATTTGTCAGCTGTGTGACCTTGGGTGAGTCTCTTAACTTCTCTGTGACTCAGTTACCTTGTCTGTAAAATGGGGATGAAGACTGTGAGCCCCATGTGGGACAACCTGCTTACCTTGTAACCTCCCCAGCGCTTAGAACAGTGCTTTGCATATAGTAAGTGCTTAATAAATGCCATTATTACTATTATTACCTTGTATCTACCCCAGAGCTTAGAACAGTGCTTGGCACATTATTCTTCTTATTATTATTATTATTACCTATTTTAGTGTCTCCGCCATATCCTGTAAGCTCTTTGTGGGCAGGGATCACATCTATCAACTTTGATATATTGTACTTTCCTAACCACTTAGTATAGTGACCTGAACACAGTAAGCCCTCAATAAATACCATTGATTAGATGGTTGTTGTTCACACCTGCCAACGGAATTATTCTAGTATACCATACACACTGCATTTTCAGTTTTCAGAGCACAGTCGAATTATGAGTCATTCCGAAGTCCATCAATTCTGTCAAGTTTGCCAGCATCATTCTTCTCTATACTGAGGAAGTGATGAAGCATTGCAGTGGCAAGGAATTTATATCCACCATCTTACACTGATCATATCTTAACAGGACAGAAGGGAGTTTTTGAATTTAGGGACTCAATCTGTATCTGATAAACCTAACATGCCTGCAAGACCATAGTTAGCAGGGATTGTGCCATGCAGACAATGGTGTACAATGGATGTCTGCCTAGCTGCCCCCTTAACTACCAAGCTACTTGGGGGCAGGGACTGTGTTTGTATTCTTAGTTGCTTTCACATGCCTAGTTATAATGCTTTGCACACAATAGAGAAGCAGCGTGGCTCAGTGGAAAGAGGCCGGGCTTCGGAGTCAAAGATCAAGGGTTCAAATCCCAGCTCTGTCAATTATCAGCTGTGTGACTTGGGCAAGTCACTTAACTTCTCTGTGCCTCATTTACCTCATCTGTAAAATGGGGCTGTGAGCCCCCCGTGGGACACCATGATCACTTTGTAGCTTCCCCAGCGCTTAGAACAGTGCTTTGCACATAGTAAGCGCTTAATAAAAGCCATTATTATTTAATATATCAATGAATGACTCAGTAAAAATTATCTTTCAGGGTGTTTCCCCACCCCTCAAAACCAGCAATGACTTTCCATCCACCTTCTAATAAAACAGAAACTCCTTACCATCAGATTTAAGGCACTAAATCAGTTCTCTTCCTCCTAGCTTCACTTTCTGATCTTCTACTAGCTTGGCTTAGTGGAAAGAGCCCGGGCTTGGGAGTCAGAGGTTGCGGGTTCTAATCCCAACTTTGCCACTTATCAGCTGTGTGACTTTGGGCAAGTCATTTAATTTCTCTGCATCTCAGTTACTTCATCTGTAAAATGGGGATGAAGCCTGTGGGCCCCATGTGGGACAACCTGATTACCTTGTATCTACCCCAGCGTTTAGAATAGTGCTTGACACATAGTAAGTGCTTAACAAATACCATCATTATTATTATTAATACAAGCCGACCATTACACTCTGCTTGCCTAACTCCAATCTACTCACAGTACCTCAGTCTCATCTATCCCACCACTGACCCCTTGCCCATCTTCTCCCTCAGGCCTGGAATTCCCTCCCTTTAATATCTGTAAAAGTCCACCACTCTCCCCACCTTCAAAGCCCTCCTAAAATTGCATCTCTTCCAAGAGGCCTTCCCATATTAACACTATTATTTTCCCTATCCATCCTCTCCTCTGGGCTTTTTGCGGGCGGGCTTTAATGGTAAGCATTTACTAGGTGTCAGGCACTGTAATAACCGCTGGGGTAGATACAAGCTAATCAGGTGGGACATAGTCCATGGCCTAGTGGATAAAGCATGGACCTGGGATTCAGAAGGCCCTGGGTTCTAATCCCGCTTCTGCCACTTGCCTGCTGTGTGACCTTGGACAAGTCACTTCATTTCCCTGGGTGTCATTACCCTCACCTGAGAAATGGAGATTAAGACTGTGAATCCCCTGTGGGACAGGGACTGTGTCCAACCTAATTAATTGTACCGACCCCAGTGCTTAGAACAGTGCTTGGCACACAGTAAGCGCTAAACAAGTGCCAAAATTATTATAACTATTATCATTATTTGGGGCTCACAGTCTTAATCCCCTCTTTATGGATGAGCTGAGGCACAGAGAATTGAAGTGATTTGCCCAAGGTCACACAGCAGATAAGTGACAAAGCTGGGATTAGAACCCAGGTCCCTCTGAGTCTCAGGCTCACGCTACAGCCACTAGACCAAGCTGCTTCTCTGTGGGTTGACTATACATTTGGCATTAGTGTACTCCTTAAGTACTTATGTACCACAGCCCCACAGTATGTATGTGAATATTCTCATACTTGATTTCCCCTCTCAGTAATCAGTTTTAATGTCTGTCTCCCCCTGTAGACATAAGCACCTTGTAGGCAGGGATCCCATGTACCAGTTCCATTATATTGTACTTTCCCAAGCGCTAAGTAGAGTGGTCTGCATAAAGTACATGTCCAATAAATACCAGAGGTTGTCAGCAGCTCTTGGAGTTTGGTACAGCCATCTTCCAGGCTTGTCTCTGGACCCTCCTGCCAAGTATTTCTCTTCACCACAAGCTCCCTTTCACAGATCATCCAGTCACCAGGAGCTCAGAAAAGAGTTGGGCTGTTTTGATCCTAACAGGAATCACCAGGCTGACTTATCCCCAGCCTTTTCACCGCCATCACAATAAAACCTAGGGCATATTATATGGGCAAATTATGGAGTTTCAATTCCTTGATTAGTAAGCGCTCAATAAATATGATTGAATGAATGAAGGTTTGTTCTCGCCTGTCCCGCCGTCGACCCCCGGCCCACGTCATCCCCCGGGCCTGGAATGCCCTCCCTCTGCCCATCCGCCAAGCTAGCTCTCTTCCTCCGTTCAAGGCCCTGCTGAGAGCTCACCTCCTCCAGGAGGCCTTCCCAGACTGAGCCCCTTCCTTCCTCTCCCCCTCGTCCCCCTCTCCATCCCCCCCATCTTACCTCCTTCCCTTCCCCACAGCACCTGTATATATGTATATATGGTTGTACATATTTATTACTCTATTTATTCATTTATTTATTTATTTTACTTGTACATTTCTATCCTATTTATTTTATTTTGTTGGTATGTTTGGTTCTGTTCTCTGTCTCCCCCTTTTAGACTGTGAGCCCACTGTTGGGTAGGGACTGTCTCTATGTGTTGCCAATTTGTACTTCCCAAGTGCTTAGTACAGTGCTCTGCACATAGTAAGTGCTCAATAAATACGATTGATTGATTGATTGATCGATTGAAGGTGGAGTTCTGACAATAATTTGCTAACTGTATGAAATTATCTGTCATTAACTCAATCAACCAATGTTATTTTTTGAGCATTACAGTGTGCAGAGCACTATGTTATGTGCTTGAGAGATTACAATACAACGGAGTTGGTAGGCATGTTTCTGGCCCACAAGATGATTGTGGTAAAGAGAACTTGCAACTCTTCCCCTTAATCACAATCTATATTTTTGAAGTGAGGGGACTGTGTCTAGGTGAAGACCGCAGAACACAGTAATACACTGTCACTATTGTTCTCTCTACAGCGCTTAGTACAGTGCTCTGCACATAGTAAGTGCTCAATAAATCAGTGCTCAATAAGCATAGTAAGTGCTCAGAGAAGCAGCATGGCTCACTGTAAAGAGCCTGGGTTTGGGAACCAGAGGTCATGGGTTCTAATCCCTGCCCTGCCACTTTTTTGCCGTGTGACTTTGGGCAAGTCACTTCACTGGGCCTTTGTTACCTCATCTGTAAAATGGGGATTAAAACTGTGAGCCCCAAGTGGGACAACCTGATCAGCTTGTATCCCCCCAAGCGCTTAGAACAGTGCTTCCTACATAGTAAGCACTTAACAAATGCCATCATTATTATTCTTAATAAATACAATTGAATGAAGTAGGGAAAAATGGCAAGCTTAGTCTTAACCCCATAACTGGAAAAGGATCAATGAGCAAAATAGTTTAGTGGAGAAAGTCTAGGACTGGGGGTCAGGAGACCTGCATTCTAATCCCAGCTCGGTCCCTTGTCTGTCATGTAACTTTGGGCAAATCACTTTGTGTTGCTATGCCTCAGTTTTCTCATCTGTAAAACTGAGATTCAATATCTGCTCTCCTTCCCCAGACAGAGTGTCCCATGTGGGACAGGGACTATGTCCAATCTGATTATATTGTATTTGCCCCAGCACTTAGCACATAGTAAGTACTTATTCATTATTATTATTACTTTAATCAAAATAATGAGGAAATTTGAAGTCATGGTGACACAGAATGCAAACTCTGATGGCAATTGACAAGATCTGTTTTTGGCAGATGAAATAGCTGAGACACAAAAACAAGGGATTTGTTCAAGTTTACATGTGCAAGGGAAGTACCAGATCCAACCCTTGAACTTTGATTATGGAATGGCTAGTTTTCTGATAAAATGACCACTCTCCCGTTACAACAGCCCCTCTCACCCATCTCCCTGCCCTGGCCAAAGTAAAAGAAAAAAATAACAACTATCCAGTGATTTATAAATTCAAATAAAGGGAGAGGAATCATAACCAAAGAGTTCTCTTCAGAACTAGGAAACAATTGTTCTTGGGAGCCTTAATCAAGGTTGCTCATTGAATAGTTTAGCTCCTGTTTACAGCTCACAACGCCATGTGTTTATTGCACCATTTTTAATTTCCTTAATATATTTTGACTTTATTAATTCCATCTGATTACTTTCATCATGATTAATTGAGATGTAAAATAGTTCGCATCTGGAATTTATCATGAATCCCATCAGAAAAATGCCTTGTGCAATACTGCATACCCTGGCTGCCTCATTGACTAAGAAGACATAGTTTTATTCCCAGTGTCCATTCTTTTCAAGGTTCTGATATAACATGAGACTAATTCTCAAAGAGATTTTGCTTGCAACAGAAAACCCCAAAGAAGTATTGTTTGGTTCCTTGGCTGGAATAGAAGCTATTTACTACAACACGCGGTTTCATTTCAGAGTTATATAGCAGTAATCCAAGTCTCAGCAGTGGACTGTGGCACATAGTGGTATCAAAAAGATAGCAATGTGAATACTGACTTTTCTTCCAGACTTGAACTGCGAAAAAATGTTTCACAACCTTAATGTTGACTAGGAAACCCCCAAATCAGGGGCAGATTAAGAACAACTATTAAAGTGGATATCTAGACATGAGCTCATGCTCATCCCCTGACCTTAGATGTCACATATTTTGATATCCATCTGGCAACAAAATTACTTTTCTAACCTCTAATGCTTCTATATCCCTGACGGTCATCCCCTCCAGACAACCTCAAGCTTTGAGGTAACTATCATTCCTTAAGGTCAATGTAGGCCACCATTGATCCATTTTGGACTTCAATAGTTTGATGTTGAAATTTTCAACACAATGATGTTGAATTGCTTTAGCACTATGGAGGAGAAATAGCTACCATTCAAATTTAAGCCGTTAGATGTTCTGGAGCTGCCATGTTCAAAGCAGCAGATACCCTTGTCTCCCTGAGTTACTCCACTTTTGATCCTAATATATTAAGGATGCCTTTATCCAAACAGGATGAATGAATCACCTGCCAAGGATGATTTAGCCAACTAGGAGACCTTGTTTCTGTATTCTGTCAAAAATAAAAATAAAACAAACAAAAAAAGTACATTGGAAGGGGGTGGATGAAATGGCTGACTTTATCCAGTTCAGCAGGACAACTAGAACTAAATTTGTTAACTCATCATGACTATCCAACCACCACCTTCATATCTACAGTTAGAATAATAGAGAATATGAAAATTGGAAGTGACGTATACAAAGCAAGCCCAAGAGAAAGATTTGAGGGAACAGAAATTGAGGAACACAAAATACCTGGATGCAAAGTTGCCAAAGATGTTTGGGCAAAAGTGCTGGGAAATGAGAAGATTTCTTTTAACTTTTAAAGAAAAATGTTGTGATATCTGGTGATGTCATCAATTGCAAAGATAAACAGTCATTAAAATTGATATTTTATGGGCAAGGAGGAGGAATATGGCTAGACGGCTTCTAGATCTGCTAGAAGAAGAGAATGTGGTATGTTGAACTGTAAAAGAGAAGTAGATGTAGTATTTATTCTCTGAAATTATTTTATGGGATGACTTTTAAATGTCAAATTAAAGTAACACCTTCTCCTTCTACTTTGAGAAATTACAGAATTAGAGGATAAAGTCCAGCCATAAGCACCCTAGACCCATGACCTCACAGAGTGAAATGGAGGCTGAGGCAATCTTCCAGAGTTTTTATCAAAATAATTGAAATAGAGGAACAAAGTGAGGGAAATTCTGGTTCTGACTGACCCATATGTTTGGACAGATTCCCCACTGGTCAAATTACTCACAAAAATTACTTAAAGCTTGATCTACATAACCCCAGATATAAGGATTACCTTTGGTGACCTTTTGAGAGGGCTTACATTATTTGA
The DNA here is from genome assembly GCF_015852505.1 of Tachyglossus aculeatus. Taxonomy (NCBI): domain Eukaryota; kingdom Metazoa; phylum Chordata; class Mammalia; order Monotremata; family Tachyglossidae; genus Tachyglossus; species Tachyglossus aculeatus. The sequence goes on along the minus strand of NC_052066.1, from coordinate 151,887,252 downwards.
ACAATTGTGCCAATTAGTCCTTTCACTCTGATTGTGAAGATCTAGCCATTTTTGAGTGCAAAAGATTCAGAAGCAGTATTACTGTGAGAGCTCTTCTTCCGGTCTACACAGTTTCAGTTCTCTGGGCAATTCAAGTAAATTAAAGTCATTCTGTTTGAATGAGCTTGAAATTCAAAGGAAAAGCAGGGCTTGGAGCTGATGCGGACACCTAGAACCAATGTCTAAGTTCCTTGAATTCACGGTGTACTCTCCCAAGAGCTTAGTGCAGTGCTCTTCAGCATGTTATAAGTCATCAATAAATACCACTGATTGATAAAAACCTACTTCCAGATGTAGCCAGAACAAATAAAATACAGGTTAGTAGTTATCATGTGAATTCAGGGATAAAGAAAGAAGGTGCCATTTCCTTTAATAAGGATGGATAAATTCCCTCTCTCTCCCTCTCCTTTTCAATCCATCAGTGGTATTTATTTAGCAATGACTGTATGCAGAACACTGTACTAAGTACTTGGAAAAGTACAATACAACAGAGTTAGCAGATACGGTCTCTGCTCACAAAGAGTTTACAGTCTACAGGAGCTTCAATCACATGTAAGCATACACACATAAAATTTATTGTACTCTCCCAAATGTTTAGTACAGTGCTTTGCACACATTAAGTGCTCAATAAATACGACTGAATGAACGAATGAAAAGAACTTCTCTCTATGCCTTCATAATTGAGGCCCAAAAGTATATTCTGGCCTGAATCACTAGAGGCTTCAAGCCTCTCAAGAGCCCTTCCTATGCCTCTGTGTCTGAATAATTCAGGCTAAAAGGAAGACCTTAATTATCTAGTAATTGTGAGTGTGAGTTCCACCACAAAACTGGAGAATTCCTGGGAAGGTTCGAGCATCTTCAGCTTCTCTTTCCCAAAGGGAGTGAAATGTTTTTGATGTGCTGAATCCAAAATAACGAAGAAGAATACAAATACCTAAAGCTCTGGTAGATGATCCAGGAAGTGGGACAAACATAAAAATCCTGGGATCCAAGTTACTAAAAGGCCTAATTTCCTTACACATCACAAATGAAGCTACTGCCAGTTCGATGCCCTATTGGTGATCAAATAAGGACAGATTGAAACATGCGATCCATATTGATTGGCATGGAGGCTAAACTCATTATTCTGTTAGGGATTTGTTATGACAATCGGAAAGATGCATTTTACCCTGAGTTAATGGCATGCTCACCGTACTTTCTGATTGACAATGAAAATCCTTGACAGAATAACAAAGTAATATACTGCTATGGCAACTTGCTCATCCTCCTGTTGATGACTTCAGACTGTGGTGACATCTAGAACACAAAGACACTAGTGTTGCTGTCTTCAAAAAAAAAATAAATGTGCAAATTCCAAGTGAATGGAGCAGATTGTTTAATGCGGCTCTCCTTATCTATACAACACATGCATAAGATAATGCTGTTGACATTTTTGTCAAAGGAAATGAGTGGCACACCCTTAACATTACTTGAAATGGGAGTCAGGAAGAAGAGGCATAGCAGCTGGTGTGCTAGAATCTGAATGTCAGATATCAAGTGATGCCCCCTTAATTCCTAATATACTGCTGGCACTAAATAAATAATAACATTCCTCAAATGCTTAGTTAACCACAGAGTAAAGTCTGTTTGGATTAGTTTAGCCATAAAAATCAATGCATGCCCATAACTTCGAAGAAACTAGAGTGAACTTATAAAGGACATCAGGTAAGAGTCCTATAGAAAATGAATATGCATAATCTCTTCTTTCTAGACTCTCTTCCAGAGCCTAAGCAATGCCATGTTGGATCAAACCACTGTCCCATTAAATTCCAGATTATGTCTCCAGCAGTGGTCAGGAAGTCTGCTCGGTTTCACTGGGAATCGGAGTCTGTGAGGAATTCTACGTGTATCTACAGCAGATAGATCAGTAAGGATGGGAAGCAGCATGGCATAATGGCTAGAGCATGGGCCTGGGAGACAGAAGGTTTTGAGTTCTAATCCCTGATCCGCACTTGTCTGCTGTGTGATCTTGGGCAAGTCACTTTACTTCTCAGGACCTCAGTTCCCTCATCTGGAAAATGGGGATTGAAACGGTGAGCCCCATATAGGACAGGGACTGTGTCCTACTGATTTGCTTTGTACCCACCCCAGTGTTTAGTAGAGAGCCTGGCATATAGTAAGCACCTAGAAAATGCCATTGTTATTATTATTATTATTATTATCATCAGAGAAAGAAGAATAGCACCTACAACATGAAGGGGGAAATGCATTATACTGGGAAATGTGGGTGGAGCTAATGGAAATTTTTGTTGGCAATAGATAATTCTTGAAGTATACTGTTCTTGAAAATAAACTGATAATCCTCTACTGTCCCCTCTCAAGTGGATTGCTCAAACTGAATGGTTGGAGAAATTTGGGGCACTTTGTTGTGGGAAATAGCATGGCCTAATGGATAGAGCATGGATTTGGGAGTCAAAAGGACCTGGGTTCTAATCCCAACTCTGCCACTTGTCTGCTGTGTGACCTTGGACAACTCACTTCACTTCTCTGTGCCTCAGTTTCTTTATCTGTAAAATGCAGATTAAGACTGTGAGCCCAATGCTGGACAGGGACTGGGTCCAACTGAATTACCTTGTATCTTCCCAAGGGCTTAGTACAGTGTCTGACACATAGTAAGCACTTAACAAATATCACAAAAACTAGACAAAGTCCACAATGAACTTTTTCCTCTTAGGCTTGCATCTCATCTGGGAAAACCTGGCTGTTTGGAACTCAGGGAATTAGGATACTGTCAATATGCTCTTGAAAATTACAGACTTCTTAAGGGGATAAGGCTGCTGTAATAAAAATAGATCCTGTGCAACATTTTATTCTCTTTAATTGGACCAAAGATCACAAAGAGTGTGCATTTACAAGTTAATCTGAAAATTAATGCAGAAATAATATAGTAATCACCAAATCCTTAGTATTTGAAGACTGTACACACCATGGGAGTCCAATCCTCTCTTGATGAGCATGTGTAACCCCCATTAATTTTATTAGGAGTTAAGTATGCACATCAAGGGGAGTAGTGACTCTTATGGGTTTTAAACCGACCCCTAAGATTAAGACCTGCACTTTTGGCTTGCAGTGGAAAATGTGGGATATCTTTTGATGTTTATCTTCTTTTAATTGTGTTTTTGCAGTTGAAGCAATTTGCTAAATGTTGTTCTCCCACTCATTACAAGGAAAGATGAATAGTATTATATACCCAGGCGCTTGGATTTCTTGATTTTTTTTCTGATAAACAGAATGGTCCTTTCAGCCTCATAATTAATGCTCAATCATTGCTGATCAACTCCTTTGCAATAACCCACTTTGCTATCTGATTGCAATGGAAGGTGATTCTTTTTCTTTTGAGTTAGATAGCATATTTTCAATTCTTGTCAAAAATACACATGCAACTAATAAACCCGATATTTGAAGGAGATAGTTGTATTATTTAGACTCTCAAGTTTTGTTAAAGGAAGATTTCAGCAACCTGCACAAAATCCTTCGTGATAAAGCCGTTCTTCAAAACATTTTCCTATATTTGGCTATTGCTCTACTATGGTGTGCTTCCCAGTGCCGTGCAGCCAGATAGATTTAGAAAGAGAAACCCAGGTGGGCAGAACTTGAAAATCTGACACCAAAGGGCGGGGGGAAGTCTGGAATACCAATTTAAGGAATTGCAAATCCCACACTCAAGGAGGCTTGGCTCTAGAGCCTGGCCCCAAGGAAGTATAAATCTAGCACCAGAACCTTGGGAGATGTGGATCTAGCCCCTGAAACTAGGGAGGAGTTTGTGGTCTGGTGGAAAGAGTATGGATCTGGGAATCAGAGGACCTGGATTCTAATCCTGCCTGCTGTGTGACCTTGGGTGACTCACCTAACTTCACTTTGCCTCAGTTTTCTCATCTGTAAAATGAGAAACCTGTTCGCCTCCTATTTAGACTGTGAGCCCCTTGTGGGACAGGGACTGCGTCCAACCTGATGATTTTGTATTTACACCAGGGCTAGGTACAGTGCTTGGCACATAAACATGTAGCTAATACCACAATTATTAAGGAGGTATGGATCGAGAACCTGCAAGAGTATGAGTCTAGATCCCATACGGAAAAAGCATGGGCCTGGGAATCAGAGGACCTGGGTTCTAATCCCGGCTCAGCCACTTGCCTTTTGTGAAACCTTGGGCAACTACACTTCTCTTTGCCTCAGTTTTCTCACCTGTAAAATAAAGAGTCAGCATCTGTTCTGCCTCCTACTAAGATTATGAGTCCTATGTGGGACAGGGACTGTGTCCAATCTGATGATCTTGTATCTGTCCCAGCGCTTGGTATATAAAAAGCATCTAACAAATACCACAATTATTAAGGAGGTATGGATCTAGAATCTGTAATAATAATGATGGCATTTGTTTGTCGCTTACTATGTGCAAAGCACTGTTCTAAGCGCTGGGGGGATACAAGGTGATCAGGTTATCCCACGTGGGGCTCACAGTCTTAATCCCCACTTTACAGATGAGGTAACTGAGGCTCCGAGAAGTTAAGTGACTTGCCCAAGGTCACACAGCAGACATGTGGCGGATCCAGGATTTGAACCCATGACCTCTGACTCCAAAGCCCATGCTCTTTCCACTGAGCCATGCTGCAACCTGTAAGACAATGGATCTGGCTTATTTCATACTAACACATTAGATGAAGAAATAACAAGAAACTTGAAGATAAATAATATTTCTCAATAATCCTATATTATTAGTCCAAGGCATAAAAAGAAGTCACTTCAAAGTTTACCATTTTGAAGTGGGGGAGTGGGGAGGAAGGCTTACCAAAATATAAACTATTTTAAAATACTGATAATCCAGATAACAGGAGTAAAGCAATTTTAATTGAAAGATGGATTTTAATCACACTATATATTTACACTTGAGACTGAGATAATTTATATTGTTCACTCAAAGAGAACAGGAGAAAATCACCTTACATTGCAGCAAGAGTATTTAGTTAGAAAATCTCCCTTACTATTTATTGATTAAATGCTGGAACAGTCTATCAAAGGACATTTTGGAAGTTCTACAACTGCTTTGGAAATAGGAATCATTTTCAAAATGATTTCAAGGTAATATGAAAATTAATGTACAAATAATACAGTAATCAACAAATCTTTACTATTTGAAGACTTTACACGCCATGGGAGTCCAAGCCTGTCTTGATAAGCATGTGTAAACCCTAATAGTTCAGATGTCCAGCTGCCTGAACTGGAGACAGGGAACTGGACAGGACAACCTTTAATTATCAGTTCTTTGATCGATACTAAAACACAGTGATCCAATCCAGTGATCTTTGGAACTTTTATAGCTTCAGGCATAAGGTTACAGCTTTAGACCTCTCAAAACTCTATCCATTTGACATAGCCATGAGCAAAGATTCATTTCTATTTCTTTTAATCAGCCAGTCGATCATACGTATTAATAAATAATAATAATGATGGCATTTATTAAGCACTTACTATGTGCAAAGCACTGTTCTAAGTGCTGGGGAGGATACAAGGTGATCAGGTTGTCCCACGTGGGACTCACAGGCTTAATCCCCATTTTACAGATGAGGTAACTGAGGCACAGAGAAGTTAAGTGACTTGCCCAAAGTCACGCAGCTGACAATTGGCAGAGCCGGAATTTGAACCCATGACCTCCGACTCCAAAGGCTGTGCTCTTTCCACTGAGCCATGCTGCTTATTCATTGAGCACTTACTGTGTGCAGAGTACTGTACTAAGAGTTTGGGAGAGTACAATATAACAATTAAAAATTCCCTATCCACAACGAGCTTACATCCTAGAGGGAGAGATCAAGGGCATGCTTAATGCCTGTAGTGATCATTCTGGCTCCAAATGGTATAGTGAATGAAAATACTTGTGGTCAGAGTTTGGAAATGACCTGGGTTCTGCCAAAATACCACCCGTATCTCAATACTCCCTTGATGTTCCTTTCTGGCTAAAGTAACACACAGTGCCTGGGGAGTTTGCATTGAAAAACAAACAGAAAACATGTTTAAAGCAGACCTGGCCACTCTGTTACTTCCACTGAAAATGGTGGGAAATTACCCCACTTGTCTTTAACTAGGAGAAGCAGCATGGCTCAATGGAAAGAGCATGGGCTTTGGAGTCAGAGGTCATGAGTTCAAATCCAGACTCCGCCAATTGTCAGCCATGTGACTTTGGGCAAGTCACTTAACTTCTCTGTACCTCAGTTTCCTCATCTGTAAAATGGGGATTAAAGACTGTGAGCCCCCCCATGGGATAACCTGATCACCTTGTAACTTCCCCAGCACTTAGAACAGTGCTTTGCACATAGTAAGTGCTTAATAAATGTCATCATTATTATTTAACTAAGGTAATGACACTGGGTCCTTGACTGGGAGAGAGTGCTGGGGAATGTTCATTCTGTCCTCCAATTACTCAACTTTCTTCAGCTCCAAGACTGTTCTATTCATCCCTCACTGACTCTCACAATCACCTACAACATTTCCAAACCTTCCACTTCCTCCTGAGGTCCCCAGTGTCCCTGCCACTTCCCTCTCTAATCCTCAGTGTCCTGGCCAACTACTCTCTTTGGCAAAATCAAAACCTCCAGGTATAAACGTCTCATAGGCCACCCCCCTTGCTTCCTTGCTGCTCTATCAACTCCTGCTTCCCAACAATGCCTTTAGTATTAGAAGACAACTCTGATGGTGAAATTCACCTGAGAGTGAATGTGCGGCTAACTAGGTCAAATTCAAGACCCACAGTCCCACACATAAAAAGGCTGTTTGCAGCACCTGATAGTTTTCTCTTGTGTCTCCTTTGCACTCTTTGTCCTTATGAAGTTTTTACTTGAAAATAACCACTCCTCTTTTAAGAGCAGAGTGCCAGGCTAGTCTACCCTCTGCAATTGACTCCTAGTTTTCAGCCCGGAGCATAGCATTGTCTGAAGCTTTGTTTCAATTTTTGGAAAACGTTTCCTCTGCTCTCACCTTCAGTTTCTCAAATCAACCCATCAATAGTATTTATTAAGTGCTTGCTATGTGCAGAGCACTGTTATAAGTGCTTAGGAGAGTACAACAGAGTTAGCACATATGTTCCCTGCCCATAACAAGCTTACAGTCTTTCAAATCCCCATAAAGGAGTTGTCCGGGTATTCTGTCACTCATTCTCTTCATTTGTTACTATCCAGCATAGCTGAGTTGAGGTGAGCTTAGCTGTGATGCTGGGAGACTCGCTATGTTACAGAGCTTCATTGTTCATGGTTACAGATGCTAAAATTGAGAAGAAAGGTTGTCATATTAACCCATGAGCTACCTCTGGCACATAGGGATTTACTTGTACCCTCCCTCAACACTTGTGTATATATGTAAAATCAATTGAAGGGTTTATATATTCTGATTACTCTTTTTGTAAATATTTCTGTGACTGTGGTTTCCTTGAGAGGGTAAGCTTCTTGTGAGCATAGAACATGTCTAATACTATTCCAAGTGCTTAGTTTAGTGCACTGCACTCAATGGGTGCTCAATACATATTATGATTATGAGTTCTACATGATGGTACAAAGTCACACAGGATCCAGGTCTCCTGATTGCTAACCCCATGCTCTTTCTATTAGACTACACTGCTTCTCAGTAGAATTAGCAGTGGGTAACCTGAACTCTTACTTAAAGTCATTGAATGGAAACTTGATATTCTCTTTTTTATTTTATTTTGTTTTTATGTGCCAGGCACTGCACTAAGCGCTGGGGTAGATACAAGATAATCACATTGGAAGCAGTCCATGCCCCAAATGGGGCTCCCAGTCTTAACCCCCATTTTACAAATAAGGTAATTGAGGCCCAGAGAAGTGAAGTGACTTGCCCAAGGTCATGTAGCAGACAAGCGGAGGGGACAGGATTAGAACCCAAGTCCTTCTGATTCCCCGGCCCGTGCTCTATCCATTGGGCCATGCTGCTTCCCATTAGCATATTTGCTCAATCTCTGATGTAACACAGGCTTCTCTCTCTCTCTCTCTGGGTTCTCCTTTCATTTCTAGCACCTCTGGAAGAACAAAGCTCAAAATCCTAACCAGAGTTGACACCAGTCTGGTTTAAGCCTCTAACTGTAGGAGCTATTTTCTGTTCCTACTCTCCTCCCTCTATATATCCATTCCTCTCAAGATTTGGGTGGCCGCACTGAGCTCCTTTCAGGACTCTGATATTAATGACATTCCTGATTAGCAAAAGCAAAAATGTAGAAGTTACTAAAGAATCAAATGCTTAGAGTAATAAGGAATATCATGCATTTTTGATGAAGTATCCATGGCGTGGAGATAAAATCATTCCTGAGGATGAAAACCAGAGCCTAGTGCAACAATGAAAAGAATCATAAAAAGACTCTTAATGCAACCAATGGATATTCATCATTTTGAAGAAGACAGTTCAAGATGTAAGATAGCTATCCTGGTGACTGCACTTGTATATTCAGTTAAGATATAGTCTCAGAAAGAAGATTGATATTAAATCTTCAAGCTAGAAGGCACATCGTTTAGGATACAGAGCTCTTGTGTCCTTCTCTTTTGAGATAAATATGAAATGGACTTAAAATGAAAAGCAGATGTTTGAAAATTGTTCCACAAAAATGGTTCCCCACTAGAAAATAAAGACATAAAAATCTGTGTCAATAGGAAAGTGGTATGCCTATTACATAAATCTTTTTTCTTGGTAGGGATTTTGGGAACTACTACATTGCCTATCCACTCCATATGGAAAAATGCTCACAATATTCATTCAATCGTATTTATTGAGTGCTTACTGTGTGCAGAGAACTGTACTAAGCACTTGGGAAGTACAAGTTGGCAACATATAGAGACAGTCCCTACCCAACAGCGGGCTCACAATATGGCAAACTTCTCCATTGCTTGGCAGCTGATTTCACCCCACATAATTTGTACCCATTATGGAATAATGACAATTATGATTAAAATAATAATAGTGATAATAATAGTGATTGTGGCATTTGTTAAAGGCTCACTAGTGCCACAGTGGGCCAAATACTGGGATGGGTACAATGCGATCAGTCTGTCTCCCTCACAGGACTCACAGTCTAAGGGAGTGGGGGAATAGGTATTTGATTCCCATTTTGCAGAAGAAGAAACTGAGGCACAGAAAACTAAGTGACTCAAGGCCACACAGTAGGCAGCCTTCTCATAGACCTCCCTACCTCCTGCCTCTGTCATCTCCAGTCATAGTTCCCTCAGCTGCTTGGGTCATTTTTCTAAAACTCATTCCTCTCCAGGTCAAGCAAAAATTTCTGACCACCAACTTCAAGGTCCTCAATAATTTCTTAGTTTTCCTCATTCTTCTCCAACAATACCCCCAGCCCCACCATTTCTCTTCTATCAAGCCAACTGGTTCACCGAACCTCACTCTCGCCTCTTTTGCCAACCATGTTTTGTTCGTGGCTTCCCTCCTACTTGACACCAAGAAAATCTCTTCTCTTCTCATCTTCAAGGCCTTTCAGACTCATCTCTTCTCCAGAAAACCTTACCTGATTGATTTTTCATCTCCCCACTCAATTTCTCCATCTTGTGATGCTTCAGCACTTTTGCTTCACCTAAGCACGTATATACTCGACCACCGCTCCACTCCCCAACCCCTGCAACCAAATCTTTAAACTCTCTTGCTTCCCCCAACTTGTAATTTACTTTAAGAGACAAACACACTAGGTTGTAAGCTCTTGAAGGAGAATTGTGTCGATTAAGTCTGTGGTAGTCACTCAAGAGATTAGTACAGTGTTTTGCAGCGGGTAAGTGTTCAATAAATGTCATTGATTGACAAAGCTACTAACAAACTCATACCTTTCCTGTGTGCTCTCTTGGAAGTATCAAGGTGCAATTTCCACTGGGGGCATCAGAGAAGAGGTGAACCTAACACAAGACTAAACTTTCTTTGAACAAAGAAATCAAGTTCTGAATACTCAAAATCTGGCTCAATTGTCAGAATCAGAATATGGAGTCCTGGGGCCCCAGTCTCTAGACTGTTAGCTCCCTTCTCTAAGTTATTTGTTAAGTACTTACTAAGTGCCAAGCACTGTTCTAGGTCCTGGGGTAAATACAAGTTAATCAGGGCAAATACAGTCCCCGTCTCACGTGGGACTCACAGTCTAAGTAGGAGTAGAACAGGTATTGAATCTTCATTTTGCAGTGGAAGAAACTGAGGTGCAGTGAAGTTAAGTGACTTGCCCAAGGTTACACAGCAGGCAAGTGGCAGAGCCAGGTTTAGAACCTAGGTTCTCTGACTCCCAGGCAGATCTTTATCCATTAGGTTATGCTGCTTCCCTGCCCAGCTGAATCAATCAATCGTATTTATTGAGCGCTTACTCTGTGCAGAGCACTGTACTAAGCACTTGGGAAGTACAAGTTGGCAACATATACAAGCTGAAGAAAGGGAACATTTCTACCGAGTCTACTGTACTCTCCCAAGCGCTGAGTACAGTGCTCTGCACACAGTAAGCATTCAAGAAACACAGTTGATTGATTGGGGCCATGCCAGGTGGTGAACCTTACACTGTTCCATTGTCCTCCTTCATATCATGTCACCCCAGTTTGCTCAAACGACCCCTTGGCCCTCCTCCTGAGGTGACTTTTTTTGGATGGGGAGTTGCACTTCCTGTTGGCCATCACACTACATACATTCTCCTTCCATTCCACTGCTTCAGTGCTGGAATAGGGTCTATTAGCCAGAAGACAGTGGGAAGAGTTGGTTATATGAAGTTTCCTTCCACAATGTATCGTCTGTTGTTCATTAAAGACAGCAGCTCCAGTGAGAGTTACACCCTAGGATCAAGCAAGTTACGATCCAGGATCATACAGAATCATTTCATTCCACATTTTAAATAGAATACAAAGGCAGAAATATGGAACATTCTTCAGACAACATGGGCCTACCTGGAGAGACTTAATGCAGTGTTGGACGAAACAGATATACACACACAGTGTAGCACTATGACTGGGGTGAGTACTACAATATCAGTTTTCCTTAGCTGGGATTCTCCAAGAATATAAATCCTGGACTGTAGGAAACCTGACTCCATATATAACTGGTAGAGTGGAGGGAGGGTGAGTCCTTAGTGATAATTCCCTTTCAGCTGGAGTGTAGAAAAAATGGCCACCTCCAATGACCAAAAGCTCTATTCCCTGCTTTCCTTCAGCCTCATCACTTGAACAAAGAAACTCCCACTCTACTCCCAAGATGGTCAGTCAGAATCTGACTGAACAGCTCCGGTTGTTTTAGCTTAAACTCCCTTGCCATAAGCAAAAGCACCAATAGAATGGTCTGTACAAAGTTTTTGGTTTCTCTGAGCCAGGCAGTCCTTTATTAATGACTGTCAAACTTTGTATTGTGCTCAGATTGGAAGGGGAAGATTCATGCTCATGCGAATGTAATTCAAGAACCAATAAAAGTTGATTGCATACATATGAAGCGTATGGATTGGGGGGTAGGATTCTTGGATTGCTTACAAAGCAAGTGTCATGTTTCATCTTCTGTGTGGGGTTTTATGGGATGCCCGCACGAAGCCACAGAAATCCACATAGTCCTTTTCACTAAGCGTCACGTAAACAGAATAATGTTCTCATTCAAGAATACATCTGTGAGATCACAGTTCAGAAGGAGGTCTTGTTTTCTTTTTATCTTTCATTCCAACTGGAGGATCTCATCAGAAATGAAGTGATTAATTAACAGGTTCTGTAGAGAGACCCAACCACCTTCAATGGGGGGGGGACATAGTCCTTTTGATGATTGAAATATTGGCAGCTGGGGTATAGGATTGGCAGCTGGGGTGCAGGATCATACTTAATAATAATAATAATAATGATGGCATTTATTAAGCACTTACTATGTACAAAGCACTGTTCTAACTGCTGGGGAGGTTACAAGGTGATCAGGTTGTCCCATGGGGGGCTCACAGTTTTAATCCCCATTTTACAGATGAGGTAACTGAGGCACAGAGAAGTTAAGTGAGTTGCCTAAAGTCACACAGCTGAAAATTGGCGGAGCCGGGATTTGAACCCTTGACCTCTGGCTCTAAAGCCCGTTCTTTTTCCACTGAGCCACGCTGTTCTCCACTTGACTTTGCATTTGGAGCATACTATTCATTAAAAATTACAGGACTTAAGGATAAATTTTATTCTATTGGATCAAACATTGTGGTGAAAGATAACATCTCAATATTCTGTCGGCTTCCCAGTACAGTAATAGACAGGGATTGCTTCCACCAGTATTGAAATGCAGCCACCTCTGGGGTAAATATAGGCAGCTGTTCAACAACCACACAACCCAGCTGTTTTTGAACAGGAAATGAGGGATACCCTATCCAGTTAAAACTACAGGGAGTTTTTGGTGAGCAGAATGCAATTACCCAGGCTGGAAACTTGCCAGCCTAACAATGGTAAACACCCTTACGCTTGCGAAAGTACCAAGGAGACATTTTCCCATGTAGGCTGTTTTTTAAACAGTAGCTGTAATGAGAATATAATTATGATCATTGTAATAACTATAAGATACTTATGATAATGTTAATACCTATTACATTTTTCAATAAAGACTCTCCCCCTTTCCAAGAACAAAACCAAACCAAACATTGGACAGAAAAACAGAGGGAGAGAGGACAACTGTGACTTTTACAGAGTCACTCTACTCAGCTCACTGGGAAAAAAAATGTTTTTTAAAAGACTGCATAGTCTCCTGGTATAAAAGGACATTGGTTCTAGGACTTGTTTATTAGACAAATTATTGAAGTCCGTCTGTGTGAACATCCAATCCCTACAAATCACCATAGGCAGAAGGTCAAACTGTAATCTGTTGAGTAAGTGTTCATCTTGTTTTCTAAAGCAGTAGATGTGGACAAAAAAAGGCAAAAAAAACGGACCAAGTTGTTGTCCTTATTTTAATGGCAGAGGCAAGTCTGCATAACTGCCTTCATGGGCTCATTTTTTACGTGCAACATTTCCTTATTCTTAACCATACTTTCAGACACAGTCCCCTCTCGAGTCTCCAGAAATGCAAGACAGGCAACTGTGCATTCTGAGCCTCATACTTTGCCCAGTTGCTCTAAGTTCTCTACCTGATCAGCCATTTCAAAGAATGCCCTTTTCTTTAGGAGGATGGAAGTGCTTTCTGATTCACTTTTCTTCTCTTTTTAAGATTTCCATAAAGATGTAGTTCTGAAGTTCAAATCATCAAAAAGTTCAAATATGACTAGAAAATATTTTTGATCCTAATAAAAATTCTGTTCCAATGAAATGTGGATGTGATTGCATAACCCATTAAGCTAAACATAGCCCAACTATCTAGTGGGAACATCACACAAGTATCTGAAATCAATCACTGTGGAAACAAAATTGTTAAAGTTTTTTGGAAATAATTTTCTGATAATGACATTCTCTGACAGAAACATCTGGGTAAAGACAATGTACAAACGATCGGTCCCCTGCAATCATCAGATCTGTTAAACCAAATATTCAAGCCCTTCTCAGGTAGCTGGCAATTTTGGAAGAGAATCTGCTCCAATAAATCTTCCTACATTAAAATATTTGCTTCCATCATGATTCTTTCTTAAGATTTTGTGAAACGAGGGAGAAACATATATACTATGTAGCAATTCCATTATTCTCCTTTCCCATTTGATTTTAGTCTTCAACCTAAAAATCCAAACAAAATTAACCAGATTCCCATTTAATATAGCCAGCAAAAGTGTCATAATGAGAACACAGAGGCAATAAAAGTACCAAACTGCAAACTTCTATCGATATTTACTGAACACAGTGCTGTGCACATGGTGAGTAAATACTACTGATTGCTTGAAAACATCACTAAAATACACCATTTCCTTTCCATCCAAACTGCTACCACATTAATCCAAGCACTTACCCTATCCCATCTTGATTACTGCATAAGCTCCTTGCTGACCTCCCTGCCTCCTGCCTCTCCCAACTTTGACCCATACTTCATTCTGTAGCCTGGATCATTTTTCTACAAAACCGTTCAGTCCATGTTTCCCCCATTTTTCAAGAACTTCCACCTCCTCATCCAACAAAATGTCCATAAGAGCACTTTTAAGCACTCAATCACCTTGCTCCCTCCTACCTCACCTGATTCCCTCAATAATAATAATAATAATGATGGTATTTGTTAAGAACTTACTATATGCCAAACGTTGTTCTAAGCACTGGGGTAGATACAAGCTAATCAGGTTGTCCCACGTGGGGCTCACAGTCTTAATCCCCATTTTACAGGTGAGGTAACTAAGGCACAGAGAAGTTAAGTGACTTGCCTAAGATCACACAGCAGGCAAGTGGCACAGCCAGGATTAGAACCCACAACCTCTGAGTCCCAAGCCCGTGCTCTTGCCACTAAGCCACACTGCTTCTCTGTTTCCTTCTGTGACTCAACCCACACAGTTTGCTCCTCTAATGCCAATCTACTTATTGTATCTTGATCTCCTCTATCTCACTACTGATCCCTCACCCAATTCCTGCCTCTGGCCTGGAATGCCCTCCCTCTTCATATCTGACAGCCGATCACTCTCCCCACCTTCCATTCCTTACTAAAAACACATCTCCTCTAAGAGGCCTTCCCCAATTCAGCCTTCACTTCCTCTTCTCTGGCTCCTTCCTGCATAGCCCTTGCACTGATTTGCACCTTTTATTCACCCCTTCCTCAGCCCCACAGCACTTATTTACATATCCATAGTTTATCAGTTAATGTCTGTCTCCCCCCTCTAGACTGTGAGCTACTTGTGGGTAGGAAACATGTCTACCAATTCTATTATTTTGTACTCTCCGATGGCTTAGTACGGAGATCTGCACATGGTAAGCACTCAGTAAATACCATTGTTTGACTGATTGACTGGACATGTCCAAACCACCCAAACTTTGTGATCTGTGAGAGTGTGAAGAGAGGGAAAAAGCATCTAAGTCATTTGTAGAGAGACACCCTTCTAACTTCTACAGCATCTTGTGTTTTTCTGTTTTTTTGATATTGGAGTAATCACAGGACATTCACATGGTGAAGAGGATGAAAATATATTTATGACACCCCCAAATACTTCTCTAGTTCTTCATTTCTGTAGAAATGGAAAAAAAAGTTGAACTATCCATATTGGTTTGGGTAATTTAGAGATAATATAGGAGATGCCAAACACGGACCTTGAAGGATTGAACAAAACCAGATTTGAACAGAAAAGGTCTGGCCAAGACTCCCAAATTTTCATCCCAACCAATCAGTTTTTAATCTATTTGCAATGATCAACTTGCACTTGATTTTCAATGCTTACAGTGCCTTCCTGGAAAGTTCCATAGCTTGGCAAATTCCTTTTACTTCTTTGGAATGGTCTAAGCAGCAGATCTTTGTGAGTGTCATCGATGTTGCCATCCTATTAAGTCTGGGGCAGCTCTTCTCTGTGAAGATAATGATATGGTTCTGATTCTCTTTTCTTCTGAACTTCTCGGGGGCCAAGATTTTGCATATGCCAGTGAAGTTCTCATTGTGAAATGGCATGTGGGGGAGGCCGGAATGAAATTAAATACAGTTTGGGAAAGAGTTCTTACGTAACCTTTCAATACTGATATGCAGCCCATAATAGGCATCCTCACACCAGCATGTAATAGGGATCATTGGCTTCTCACAGTTCAGAAATAGAACCCCAAGTTCCTTTCCTGGAAAAATTCCCTTTTCCATAAATATTCGAAGGCTGGGGGGAAGCTAGTTCCCCTTCAGCACCTAACATCAGGCCACACCTCTACACCCTTCCTGTAAGAAGGCACCATATTTTTTATTTCTTCAACTTGTGTTCGCAATCTGTCTTAACATAATTTACACATTACACATTTTAGGGAGGAAAGCACAGTCATGCAACTTAATTCCAAAAAGCATAAGCAGAGAAGACTGTGCCTCTGCCCATTAGATTTGCAAAGCATTTAAAATAATTTTGCCAATATGATAGCACAGACACATGGATTTATTATTAATAATAATTGTGGTATTTGTTAAGAGCTTACTATGTGCCAAGCACTGTGCTAAACACTGGGGTGGATACAAGTAAATCAGGTTGGACCCAATCCCTGTCCCACATGGAGCTCACAGTCTCAATCCCCATTTTACAGATGAGGTAACTGAAGCCCAGAGAAGTGAAGTGACTTACCCAGTGTCGCAGAGCAGACATGCGGCAGAGCTGGTATTTTAACCCATGGTCTTCTGACTCCCAGGGCCATTCCTAAATGCATTTCTGGCTCTTTTTTTAATGGCATTTATTAAATGCTTACTATCTGCAAAGCACTGTTCTAAGCGCTGGGGACGTTACAAGGTGATCAGGTTATCCCATGTGGGGCTCACAGTCTTAATCCCCATTTTACAGATGAGGTAACTGAGGCCCAGAGAAGTGAAGTGACTTGCCAAAAGTCACACAGCTGACAATTGGTGGAGCCGGAATTTGAACGCATGACCTCTGACTCCAAAGCCCGGGCTCTTTCCACTGAGCCATGCTGTTTCTCTTCAGTCTCACACACTAAATGTGCCAATGTACTAGCCCCCTATTCCCACATTTAAATACAGAGTTTGAGGTCTCCAGGATTCTGACCTCTGAAAAAATACTTTTCTATTCCTGCTTAAAAGAAATAATGGTATTTGTGATGCACTTACTATGTGCCAGTCACTGTTCATTCATTCATTCAATCGTATTTATTGAGTGCTTACTGTGTGCCAAGCACTGTACTAAGCGCTTGGGAAGTACAAGTTGGCAACATATAGAGACGGTCCCTACCCAACAGTGGGCTCACAGTCTAGAAATAATAATGATAATGGCATTTATTAAGTGCTTACTATATGCAAAGCACTGCTCTATGCGCTGGGGAGGTTACAAGGTGATCAGGTTGTCCCACGTGGGACTCACAGTCTTAATCCCCATTTTACAGATGAGGTAACTGAGGCATAGAGAAGTGAAGTGATTTGGCCAAAGTCACACAGCTGACAAGTGGCAGAGCCAGGATTTGAACCCATGACCTCTGACTCCAAAGCCCAGGCTCTTTCCATTGAACCATGCTGCTTCACTCTTCCAAGCACTGGGTAGATACAAGGTAATCAGGTTGGACACAGTCCCTGTCCCACATGGGGCTCACAGTCTTAATCCCCATTTTACAGATAAGGTCACCGAGGTACAGAGAAGTGACGTGACTTGCCCAAGGTCACACAGCAGACAAGTGGCAGAGCTGGGATTAGAACCCACGTCCTCTGACTCCCAAACCCATGATTTTGCCACCAGGCAGTGCTGCTTCTGCTTCCAATATGACACATCTTGATCACCTTTAGGTGCCACTACAAACATGCCTAAGTGACATGTAGAGAAAGTCAATGCTGAAGAAAGATGTAGTTGCTGTTCCATTTGTGATGAAGCTACGCTCATTAGTGGAATCTTTGTAAATGGCAATTAAGGGTCTGTAAGAAAGAACTAAACATCTGCATACAAATTACTATTGAAGAGGGATGCTTTCAAACAGCTCTCTTAACTCTAGGTGTTCTTGTTTTTCAGGCACAAAGTGTCAAGGGTGATTCTTCTGAAGTTATAAAGAACTATTCATTGATTCAATTGTATTTATTGAACACTTACTGTGTGCAAAGCAATGTACTAAGTGCTTGGAAGAGTACAGTAAAAATTATGGACAAGCGAAATTAAGCCACCTGCTGTTCATAACAATCAAATACCCCAACTATTTAAATGATTATATTTCTTTAAAAGTTGTGATTAAACAGTTTTACTAGAGGATGAGTTAACATTCACGTAGTCTAATTTAATTTAGGGAATTATTTTTCATTAAATGAAAACCAGTAATTAGAAGGAATAGTCTTACAGCTGGCATCTTCTTAGACAGTATTTAAAAAAATGAAGATGAAGAGGAATTTAGCATTTGGAGGAAGTCAGGGTGTGGTTGTTTCTTACATTTGTTTTTAGTAGTTAGTGATAATGTCATTTTAGTTCAGATGTTGTAGAAAGGAGGAAAACACTTTAAAGTGATAAAATACAGTAAGACTCCTTTCTCATATAACTTTTGTGAGATGAAACTACTGACCTAAAATAAAACAAAAATCAAACATTCAATCAATCAGTGATATTTATGGGAGTACTTACTGTATGCAGAGCACTGTACTAAGCCCTTGTAAGAGTACAATATAATAGTATTGTTAGACCTGATCCTTGCCTACAAGGAACTGGCAGTCTAGAAAAGGAGACAGACATTAAAATAAATTCCAGGTAAGGGAATTGGGAGGGCATAAGGATATGCACCTAAGTGACATGGAGCTGGATATGGGGTAAATATCAAGTGCTTAAGGGTCCCTAAAATAATAAATTATAAAAAGAAAAGCAGAATGAGAAGACTTTCTGCCATGTCGACTCTATCTTTTGGAAAACCATCAGACTAGTTACATTTTTGGAATCTTCAAAAATGGCATTTTCTAGGTGATTTAGTGATCAGTGTTATTTATTGAGGGCTTACTATGTGCAGAACACTGTACTAAGCACTTGGGAGAGTACAGTACTACAACAGAATTAGCAGACTACAATAAGCTTATAGTCCATTTGCTTAGATTTAGATAATTTGCCATCAAGTTATGCTGCATCGAGGGCCAGGTATGTCCAGGATGCCTGTGACATTTTCAAAGTTTAACTCACGATGGAGTGAATCAATATGTTTTTGAAGGGAATAAGATGAGCAATTCACTGTACATTATAGCCTACAGCTAACCCTAAATGGCTGACAAGAGGAACCG
This sequence comes from Tachyglossus aculeatus, assembly GCF_015852505.1. Classification (NCBI taxonomy): domain Eukaryota; kingdom Metazoa; phylum Chordata; class Mammalia; order Monotremata; family Tachyglossidae; genus Tachyglossus; species Tachyglossus aculeatus. The sequence goes on along the minus strand of NC_052066.1, from coordinate 151,868,394 downwards.
AAAGAGACAATTAACTTCATTAACTCTATCAATGTGACCATATGGGAGAATGCAAATTTAGACCAATGTGAAATATGTGAGATGACATTTTTTCTTGAACAGTCTACATCATAAGAGCATAAAAATACCTTTCAAAACCCTGCAGGATTTTTTTTTAGTAAAGCCACTCAAAGCAAACAAAGGTTTTAGTTTACACATGTAAAATAATAAGAAATGAAATAGAAACATAGTGGGAGCCATATATACACCTGTGCATATACAGTATGATTAACCTGAACATTTTATCTATTTTTGTTATACTCTTCTCTTGGAATTTCAGTCTTGTGGCAAATTCTCAGTGGGATCATGTGAGGTGGTGCCTTAAAAATCCTTCATTTTTACCCCTTTTGAGCTAAGGGCACCTTAGTGCTTCGAAATCACACTGCCCTATCAGTTTCCTTCTCCAGCATGAGGTGAATGAGCCCTTTCCAATGCAGCCACTGGCTGGAAGCCCAACAATTCACTAAGGAGCTTTTTCTTCAGTTTCCCCAAATGCTAACTTGAGCAAAGAACTCTCCCAATCCAAGATCCGCTTCCATCTCCCATCTGATCAAACATGCAGGATTCTTCTCAAGGTCCAGGGAGGCTCAGAATATCATTTGATCGAATAGTAGTATTTGACTCAGAGAATAGGAATTCTCTTGGTGAAGTATGCTACTTTGTAGTATACAAACACAATTTTTTTTTCTAAAAACACAGGATATATCAGGAAGACTTATATTACTCACAACATTCATTTGAAATGAGAGTTCCAAATGTGAAATTTTCATTTTTACTTTTCGTTCCTTCTTTTTTAATTAACTTAGGCTGTTTGCTTGTATCTGAGCAATGAATCTTACAAGGGATGTGATAAGTATTTTTCTATATAGCATCCCAAGACTTGCTAGCCAGAACCAAGCAGAAACAGCAACAGAAAAGATCTGGCCAGTTCTACATTTTTCAAACAAATTTGCTTCCTCAAACATAAAATCCTGCATCTCCACTCTCCGGATTTCTGGAAGGTGACCAAAATCTGTTCAGTAATATTAACTGCACTTGGAAAAAAAGAAGAGAACATATTGAAGTAGATTACTTATGGTCTGGATGCTTACACATAATCAGTTGGTGAATATAAAAAGTGATGACATGCATGTTGTTATTTGCATTTCTAAAACTGACAGATAATTTAAAGAATAAGAATTTACATGTTTTCCATAATAAAAGAGCAGAAAAGCCCAAGGGGCTCTCTCTCAGAGAATCCAGACCCAAATGCAATATTTTTTGAGGTAAATATGTATTTCATTATTGACTATCAGGTAAATACATGTGAAACTCGTGACTGTAAAAAGAGAAAATATCTAATAGGTATTTGAATAAAATTACATATTCAAAGATGTAACTGCAGAAAGAAGTAGCTCCTTCAACAGACTACCCCGTTTAATAAGCAACATTCATTATTTCAAATATTACCGTTCCTTTGTCTGCCTTCATCAGATTATCTTTAGTGTGAAGTATTCAGGACAATACTTAAACAATGTGCAATGTATCTAAACAAATTATACCGGTCCAAAAAATACCTGAAAGAACTTTCCAGAAAGATGCTCTTTAATTGATCTGGTAATAGCTAAATGACTGTTTGAAGATACTCATTTAGCAGATTATTTTGCACTGAACTACTGTGTCAGAGAGGAAATCACAAAGAAGGGTTTTAAAAGATGTTTTTAAGCTGTTACCTTCTAATTAATATACTAAGTAATGTTTTGAGGAAAAATCATATTCTAGGAGTCTTTAAAACAAAATTAACAGTTTTTGTCACAGGAAAATCATGCACAAATGAAATTAAAACTCCACCCCCTTCAACACCCAAAGAAACCTGATTTTATTTTGGAAAATTGCTTGACTATTTCAGACTACATTTTATGTTGCTGCAAAAATATCTTTTGAAATGTATTTAACAAATGTCTCTAAAGACAGCTTTTTTAACAGATGAACCTTTTTTAAATGGCTGTAAGATAGGTGAAGCATTTCTTATAGTCTTCATTTCTGTTTAGGTTTTTATCCAAAAGAGTAACTAGGCTCATTTATCTATTCAAAGAGGGTTTTACATTTATATTTCAGATATACCGTGATGCAAGTTTTGCTTAGTTTGGGGAAAATCTCTCTCTCTATAAAATAATAATAATAATAATAATAATAATGGCATTTATTAAGTGCTTACTATGTGCAAAGCACCGTTCTAAGCACTGGGGAGGTCACAAGGTGATCAGGTTGTCCCTCAGGGGGCCTCACAGTCTTAATCCCCACTTTATGGATGAGGTAACTGAGACACAGAGAAGTTATATATACAAATGTTATTTATGATTTTCAATCCAGTGATTTAGAATCAGCTCCCTTTAAAAAAAAAATTGTGCTCTCATCGAACGTGGCACTGTGATTTGACACAAGTTGTAAGATCTTCAAAGTCCTATGATACTTTTCCTATCTGAGCTTTAGTGTATGTTAAACTGTTCTCAGAGCTCAACCCTCCCCCCACCCCAACACACATGATCTTTTTCTCAGCCCCTTCATCTGTAACCTTTCTCCAAGTAAATGCTAATTGAAAAAGAAAGAACACCACTAATCTTGGAATTTAAATGCATTTAACAAAACCAATCTCAATCTAAATTGTTGTTTCACCATTCCCTTTTCCCCAACAGATGTCGAGAAACTGCAATTCCTATTAAGAACACTTGACTGTTTACTCAGCAAGAGAACTTCAGACTCAGCCTGCATCAATCTAAATGCGTTTCAAGACGTCAGCCCCCTGAAAAGTGCAGACTGTTAGTTGGTTATTTTTAAATGTAATCTTCACATAAAAGAATCACTGCATTTTTTCTTTTCACTTTGTCATTCCTCCCCTCTTATTTTAATGATGGCATCAAACATAGACAGAGCAGAATTTTTATGACCCTTTCCATTTAAGTTTCCTGCAACTTTGGGGCTTTTTTTCCCCTTGCAGTGAATTATATTATTAGTTAACCTTCTAAAGATGATTGAACAAAAAGTGCTGTCAAATATTCTGTAGACAAAATGTGACCTTGCTAAAGGATAAATATGTTTTCTTGCTAATGGGTACAGCACAGACCCCGTGGTCCTGACCACAGACTGTGTAAGGTGATGGTATCGGAGTAGATGAAGGGGAACTGGTGTGGTTTGTTGTTTGGCTCCAGGACGTCTTCAAGCCAAACCCAAATCAGGAGAGTGTGTTTTCTCATCTTTATTTCACACCATCCAATCTTTGTCAATTTAACCTTCCAAGGCTCTTATTAAAAGAGTAGTTTCTGACTTATTTGGCCCGTGTGTGTGTGTGTGTGTGTGTGTGTGTGTGTGTGTGCGTGTGTGTACACACGCATGAGTGCGCGTGTGTGTGCGTAACATGCATTATGGATAGGAGTTTTGTCCCATTAGAACACATTCATGGCCTGGGTTTCAAATTCCCCATTCTCTGTTCGAAAGTATTTATAGTCCCCTGGGCAATTGGGAATGGGCTGTCTTTGAGGCAGAGGTTATTAACTGCTCCCTCCCCCATTCTAATCTCAGGTGCAGAAAAAAAAATTCAGATGGAAGAAGATTCTCTTCTGATGTTGGGTCTGGTATCCTAGATCTATGTTTGGATTTATTAATTACAACTGCTATTTAAGCACCATTTCCCAGCTACTGTTGGCAGATGTGAATTTGCAGCTACCTACCTCATATTCAAAGCTTCCGGATCTGTTATGTAATGGTTCGTGGTTCAGTTGGTATGGCTTGTTCTAAATGAGATACACAATAATCATGATCCTATGGAGTATTTGATTCATTTCCACATTATTGGTTGTAGCTATAGGGCAAAATCTCAGGATAAAGGGGAAAAAGTACCAATTCATAGATTGTGTGCATAAAAATAGGTAAATAATAGGATGGTGGTTTGCTAATGTATGCCTCTCACAACAAATGATAGGCTTCTGGAAAACCTTTGCTGTTTGGATTCTTCCAATTAAAACATTGGTTTATGATCTGCCCCTCCTGCCCCCTCCTCTGATGGGTTTCCCCAGGGATAACTGATTGGTGGGCAAATCTGCCAGTTGAGTGCTTGCCAACCTGAACACCAAACCACCTGCCCCTGATCTGGCTTTGGGGGAAGAATCATTCTGCCTCCTCCCTCTGTCCCACCTCCTCTTCACTAGCAGTGCCCAAAACTAGCCATAGAAGACTCAATAAAGTGTATTAGTCACTTTGATAAACTGGTTTAAAAATAGGCAATCAGTCAACCTTTTTACCAATAAATTACCAAACAGGAAGATCTCTGTTCATAAAGTCAGATTGACTTCATGGTACTGTCAAATACACACAGGTAACAAATTTTGATTGAATAAAGACCACTGTCAATCTGCGTCTTTGTTCTTCGGTTTTTCTCTCTCTCCCCTCCCCATCTATTTCATTTATTTGTAATTAGTCTTGCAATTTTTCCAGAAATATGTTCATTCTTAGTTCATGTAAAGAACAGTTTATCTTCCATTATAAGTCAAGCCCACTTTGTTTTTTTAAAAAAACCCTCAATTCTAAAGGGATTAAAAATACACCATTCATGCCCTCAAGGGGCTTTTGGACTAATGGGTGAGACCAGCTGGTATAAGTGTTCAAAAGATAATAGGTAAAATAGTGAGAGAATACATACAATTACAAACACAAGACAGTAAGAAAATTAAATCAAATGCTATGTGCTGAGGCAATTCATGGCGTAGTGGATAGGGCATGGGCCTAGGAGTTGGAAGGACCTGGGTTCTAATTCTGGCTCCTCCACTTATTGTGTGACCCTGGGCAAGTCACTTCATTTCTTTGTGCCTCAGTTACCTCATCTGTAAAATGGGGATCAAGACCATGAGCCCTATGTGGAACAGTGACTGTGCCCAACCCAATTTGCTCATGTCCACATCAGTGCTTAGTAAAGTGCCCGGCACATAGTAAGCTTTTAACATATACCACAGTTATTATGAGAGAATATGACCAAGAAGATGGGAGGTTAGTTTGAGAATGATGCTTGTGTAGGGTTTATTAGAACTCCGTTAGACTAAAAAGGACAGGCATCATTAGATTGAGAATGTTTAACTGCATGATGGAATAGACACAATATTACAAAAGCATAGATCTTCCTATATTCAGAGCAGCCCAGTGCAGAGGCATTAGCAAATCTGAGTTAGTAAAAGCAGCCCAGATCCCAGGGCTAACTCCGCGAAGGCCTCAACCACCAACTCTCAAACTGATTTGTGACCCCGTCAATCCGTATCACAGTTGGAAAGTATATCAACAGAGAGATACATAGGTTGGGAATGCCAATCCAGAGCACAGGCCTGAGAGTCAGGTCATGGGTTCTAATCCCAGCTCCTCCACTTGTCTGCTGTGTGGCCTTGTGCAAGTCACTTCACTTCCGTGTGCCTCAGTTACCTCTTCTGTGAAATAGGGATTAAAGACTGCGAGACCCATGCGAGAAAGGGACTGGGTCCAACCCAATTTGCTTGTATACACCCCAGTGCTTAGTACATTGCATAGGACAAAGTGTTTAAATACCACAATACCAGAATTATTATACAAAAAAAATTTAAAAAACCCTCTTTCCACAAAGTACCAATGGTCTCTTGGAAGTGTAGGCAAACTAGCTCATTTTCTGTAGTATTTCTCAGTGTCCTTCACTTCACTTGCCAGCTTTAGCCAGACCAGTTTGATAGGGTTTTTAAAGCACACCCCTTTGGTTGTGATCTGGCTGGCTAACAAATCTAATGCTGTCACTTCCACCCACCCACAGTGAACTAGAAGGAAAATGCAAATACACTTGAGTGGTGTTTTTATTCCCCAATTTCACCCTAAAGTATGTGGTCAATCTATTCACGCAGCATGTTCTAGACACCCACAGTTACTGAATCAATCTCACTATTTTTCATCTAATATTGAAATTTCTTTCCCTAAGATTACCTTGGAATGTATTATGATTCCCACTAAATAAATAATGGAAGTAATATACTGTACCAAGATTTTATGAAGCCTAGTTCCCAGATGAAATGAAAGTATCCATTTCGAGTTCCAAAAATGCAAGTGGGTAAATTTATCAAAAAACCAAGTAATATATTATAAAATCCTGTTGGATATGAGGTATTAACCTGTCTTTCTACCTCTTCATTCTCAAACTTCTTCTTTCAGAATATCTGACAAACATTTCCTCTGGAGCCTAATGATAATTTTGGAGGTTGCAGTTTTGGGTAAATCTAGGTTTTCTCTAGGATATTTCAGATATCCTGGAAGTTTTCTTCATCATCATTATTATCACCGCCTCCACGTTTTTTAGGTTTATAACTGCATATGAGACTACAGAATTTAACACAAGTTCAAACAAACAGGTGGCGAAAGTCTGGTTGCAGCTAATTACATTTTGACTTAATGGATATCCTCAAGTACCTGGTTCAGGAGGCTAATAAAATGCTTTTTGATTTTAAAATGCCAGAAGTAGTTATGTGGCATGTCAACTCTGGGTTTATCTTGAGATTTATGTTTAGCTTTAGATTTGTTATTTTTCTTTCTTTATCATGGAGACCGACTTCCAGTGAACTGAATATTGAAATGATATCACCTGGAAAAAAAGTACTTGCCTGATTATTCTTTTCTAAAATGGATCTGATGATGAGAAAAGTCATTCATTTACATAGACAATAAGCTGAAAGACTCTACAAAATTGGCACATTCATATTTGATGACATTCTGATTGTAACCATAAATAAAAATGTGATTGGTGGATAATAAAAATCATAACACAAGATGTTTTAGGTGGGTGAACAGTAAATGGGGTAAAAAGAAGATGATCAAAAAGATTAAAGATAGTCCTTAAAAATGTAAGATTCTTTTCTCTCACATTCCTGAGTCCCTTTTTAAACAATACATTTATGAGAAGACTTAGGGGTGCTTTTATATTTTGGAATTTATTAGTTTAAATTTGCTGTGAATCTACCTATGAACATGTATGCATACTGTTGAACATTGAAAAATTTCATAGTCATGAGCCCTGTTTGTCTAGGTGACGCATTTTAGCCAATGTTGATGATATACTCTTTCCTCAGTCGTCAAGAGGACAAACAATGCTTGTAAAGAGATTTCTCAAGCTAAATTCCAATCTTCATTTTTTTTTCCATTCTTAACCTGACACTCCACGTTGGAATTTGTGGGCTAATTTATAGCCTGAAAGCAAATAGGTTCATTCAGTTGTCTAATTTAAAAACCTACACGGACAAGGTGCATCCTCCACTTAAGACTGACTTTAAAATCCAGAATGCTGTTAAAAGCACAGCTCAAGAGCAAGAACTTATATAAATATACTTGACTTGGATACGTGATGACGAACTGGTTGGAAAATAAGGAATGATTATTAAAAATGCACTATTGGTTCATTTTCAGGGTGCAATTGGACTGCTATAAACAAAATCACCCAGAAGGATTTATTGAAAATTTTTGTGCATGTTTCCAAAACAAAGAATGGACAGCACTTACTAAACTAATCATCATAATCATAACATTAGTAGTATTTCATTGCTTAATATATGCCCAGCACTATACTGATCATGGCAGTAGATACAAAATAATCTGAAAATGATTAAATGATTACAAAATGATCAGAACATTACTGTTTTATATTGGGCTCACAATCTAAGAGGAATAGCGACTGAGTCTTTTATTCCCATTTTACAGATGAGGAAATCACAAAGTTTAAATGACTGGTCCAAGATAATTGTTCAGCAGAAAAGTGGGAGAGCAAGGACTAGAACCCATGTCTCCAGACTCCCAGTTCTCTTTCCATTTGGCCACGCTGACTCCTAGCTCTTAATAATAATAATAATGATGATAATAATAATAACTGTGGTATTTGTTAAGCTCTATGTGCCAGGCACTGTACTAAGCGCTAGGGTGGATACACACAAATCGTGTTGGATACATTCCCTGTCCCAATGTGGTGCTCACAGTCTCAATCCCCATTTGAGAGATGAGGTAACAGACACAGAGTAGTTAAGCGACTTGCCCAGAATACACAGGAGAAAAGTGGTAGAGCCAGGATTAGAGCCAATGACCTTCTGATTCCCAGGCCCATGCTCTAACCACTAAGCCATGCTGCTCCAACCACCCTTCTAAACGCTGATGTGGATAGGAATTAATCAGATTCCTGCATTCAAAAGCACCTTTGCCATCTACTATATAGATCAACAAACAAACAAAACGAACAATCTTGGCAACACTGCTTTGCTTCTCAAAGAGATCCAAAGATGAAAGAAGGGGATTCAACTCCTCTAGACTCTAAGCTCATTGTGGGCAGGGAATCTGTCTACCAATTCTGTTGTATTGCAATCTCCCAAGTACTTTATACAGTGCTTGGCACATGGTAAGCGCTCAATAAATAGCAATGACTGATTCATTCATTCAGCTGTTGCAAGAATTGGTTAAATGTATGGGTATGGTTCTTGATGGCAGGAAGTTTGTGGACTGTCCATTTCTATAATTCTATTTAAGAAATGAATCAACCCCAATCTCTTCTGAGTGGTTCTGCTAGATTGTATTCTCCTCAAGGGTAGAGATCTCACCTACTACCTCTAGTGTACTTTCCCAAGTACTTAGTACAGTGTACAATACACTCCTTATCTTTCCACCCAAATCCTGTCCTTCCCTTGACTTTCCTATCATTTAGATGGCACCACCATCCTTACTGTCTCACAAGCCTGTAACCCTGGTGTTTTCCTAGATTCTTCTCTCTCCTTCAACCCACGTATTCAGTCCATCACTAAATCCTGTTGGTCCCACCTTCACAACAATGCTAAAATCCACCCTTTTCTCTCCATCCAAACTGCTACCACGTTAATGCAATCACTTATCCTATCCCAACTGGATTACTGCATTGGCCTCCTTGTTGATCTCCATGCCTCTTGCCTCTCCCCACTCCAGTCCATACTTCACTCTGATGCCTGGATCATTTTTCTACAAAAATGTTCAAGATATGTTCACCCCACTCCTCAAATAATTCCAGTGGTTGGTCATCCACCTCTGAATCACACAAAAACTCCTTACCATTGGCTTTAAAGCACTCATCACTTTGCCCCCTCCTATCTCACCTCACTACTCTCCTACTACAACCCAGCCCACACTATTTGCTCCTCTAACGTCAACTTTCTCACTGTGCCTCTATCTCACCTACCTCGCCATCAACCACTTGTCCACATCCTGCCTCTGTCCTGGAATGCCCTCTCTCCTCAAATCTGACAGACAATTACTCTCCCCACTTTCAAGTCCTTTTTGAAGGCACATCTCCTCCAGGAGGCCTTCCCTGACTAAGCACCCCCTTTCCTCTTCTCCCACTCCCTTCTGTGTCACCCTGCTTGATCCTTTTGTTCTTCCCCCCTCCTAGCCCCATAGCACTCTTGCACATATCTGTAATTTATTTACTTATATGAATGGCTGTCTCCCCCCATCTTGACTGTAAACTCGTTGAGCAGGGAATGGGCCTGCTTATTGTTGTATTGTACTCTTCCAAGTGCTAGTACAGTGCTCTGCACAAAGTAAGTGCCCAATAAATATGAATGAATTGAATTGATTGGAACAGAGTAAGCACTCAATAAATATGACTGACTGACTGGTCTAGATTGTCAATTGCTTTGAGGGAGGAGAATGCCCCAAATGACTTCAGAAGATTCCTTCTTGTTGAAAGAGTCTATCATTTATGTTTACCCTGTGAATCATCACCTTCTTCAATCAGTTCCCCAACTTGGGTATCTCTGCATCTTTTGAAAACAATGGGCCAGCTTAGGTATCATAAACAGTGTACAGTTTGCTTGGTTCATTTTCAGCTCGGTGGCGTTCTTTATATGTACGCTGGACATAGGCAGCTGTTTACAGCTCAATGCAATCTTATTTTGCCCTTCACAATGCCCTTTTCCTCACATGTATGTGTCTATCACAAAAATGGTCCTTGGCAGGTATAGTCTGTGAGAGGAAGCACTAGGATTCAGTAAGCTACTTCTTTTGTGCAGGTAAAATCCCCGCTTCTTTCTCATAAGGGCCTTCCTATGTGGTAGATATGTGTGTGGTGACTCAAGCCCCAAATCCCTTGCTTTATTTCAATTTTCTCTCAAGACTCTAGCCCCTGGACAAGCACCATCAGAAATTAGTCACACATTTTATGGCTTGAGAAAGGATTATAGTTAAAGGAAAGAAAGGTTTAAATAAGGGACAACAAACAGTTACATTATATGTTGTCTGGTTATAGATATCTCTTTTCCACCCCAGTGACTTGATGGGCCTGTTACCCGACATTTGGTTGTTTTATAACTGGCACAATTATTTTGTCAAAGGTTATAGCTTTTTCTTTTTTAATCTTTTTAAAAAGTTAGTTTACAGTTTATTAACTTAGATGACTGCAAATAGCTCCCATGAGTACTCCTGATGCAAAAAGAGCACAGAAAGCTGATGTTTCAAGACCAATCTGGAAGACTTTAAAAAACATTACCAGCTATCATTGAAACAGCAGGGGGAAAAATACTCTGAAAGGTTCCCCCGCCCCGCAGTATTTTAGAAGACACCTTTCCCCAAGACTCCCCACCATCTAATTTTTAATCTCCCTTTCTTTCTTGTAAAAAGTAGAAATGATCTAATTTGCGGTGAATGAATGCATTAAACATTTTAAAAACCAAAAATACCTAGAACCCTCAGCTCTTTCACTGTAGGGGCAATAATGGAACTTTGGATTCTCACTATTACTGCTACATGGTTTCTTTTGCATTCAATCAATCCTATTTATTGAGTACTTAGTGTGTGCAGAGCCCTGTACTAAGCACTTGTGAGAGTACAATACAACAGAGTTGGTAGACATGTTCCCTCCCTACAACAACTTTACAGTTTAGATGGGGAGACTGACATTAAAATAAATTACAGGTATGTACGTAAGTGCTGTGCAGCTGAGGGTGGGGTGAATGCCAAGTGCTTGAAGGGTACAAATTCCAAGTGTAAGGGTGATGCAGAAGGGAGAGGGAGTTGGGAAAATGAGGGCTTTGTAGAAGAAGAAGGCCTCCTGGAAGAGATGTGATTTTAATAAGGCTTTGAAGATGGGAAGCGTGATATGAAAGGGTAGGAGGTACCAGGCCAGAGGTAGGATGAGGACAAAGCATCAGCACTGAGATGGACAAGATCAAGGCACAGGGAGTAAATTGGCATCAAAGAAGGGAAATGTGCAGGCTGGGTTGTAAAAGGAAATCAGGGCAGTAAAGTAAGGAGGGCAAGCTGATTGAGTGATTTAAAGCCAGTGGGTAAGGAGCTTCACTTTGATGAAGAGATGGATGGGCAACAACTTGGGGGTTCTTGAGGAGTGGGGAAACATGAACTGAATTCTTTTTAGAAAAATGATCCGGGCAGCAGAGTTAAGTACATACTCGAGTGGAGAGAGACAGGAGTGAGGGAGGTCAGGAAGAAGGCTAATGCAGTAATCAAGGTGGCATAGGATAATAATAATAACTGTATTTTTTAAGCTCTTACTATGTGCCAGGCACTGTACTAAGTGCTAGAGTGTGTACAAGCAAATTGAGTTGGACACCGTCCCTTCCCAGTGGGGCTCACAGTTTTGATCCCCATTTTACAGATGAGGAAACAGACACAGAGAGATGAAGTGACTTGCCCAAGGTCACTCAGCAGTCAAGTGGCGGGGCTGAGATTAGAACCCATGACTTTTGAGTCACAGGCCCATGCTCTATTCACTATATTCTGCTGCTTCTCCATAAGTGCTTGGATCAGTGTAGTATCTCACAGAGAGGAAAGGGGAGATTAAATGATGTTATGAAGATAGAACCAACAGAATTTGGTGACAGACTGAATACATGGACTGAATGAAAGAAATCTGTCAAGTATAACACCGAGGTCATTTTTAGGGCACCTAACTCTGCACTGTAGTGAGAGATTCCTGACTGGGCAGCCAATATTCGTATATTTTAACTAGGCCTAAGTGGTGAGAATGGACATGGATAAAAGCTACTAATGGATTCGTATGACACTGAGGTGCTGAAAACTAGTCAGGTTAGCAAGAAGTGAGCCAGGCTATGACATGGGATTCTATGTGATTAGAACCCAATGCCTCTAACTCCTAGAGCTGTCCTCTTTTCACTAGGCCACACTGCCTCCCTAGACCTAGACAGCATGTTAAAGAAAATAGGTAGCGTGGGAAGCAAACACAATAGGGGTGTCTGTAGGAGAGGCAGGAATAATCATAGAATTTATTCAGTGACCCCTGGATGTAATGCACTGTATTCAGCATTTGGAAAATAAAAAACACAGAAATAGCATGTTTCTCAAACACAGGAAGCATAGATTCTAAAGCAGGAGTCTGACATAAAAATATTTTAAATAATAAAATCACAATAAACAAATACTTGAACATACATTTGAATAAACACATATCCATAAGTGGTGAGAATGGACATGGACAAAAGCTACTAATGGATTTGTATGACATTGAGGTGCTGAAAATTAGTCAGGTTAGCAAGAAGTGAGCCAGGCTATGATATGGGATTCTATGTGATAATAGCCCAGTGGTCAGTAGTTGCAGAAAGTTTTGCTCTAAAATGATTCCACATTTTAAATCATTCCTAGAAATGTTTAAAGTAGTTTTTGGACTCAATATCAAAGATTTGTAGCTATTTTATGTACTCATTTTCTGCCTTTTTTTGTTGTTTAAGAACCTAAGAGCCAAAACCTGAAAATTTTGAATATAGGTTTCTATTTTCTCTCTAATTTTTTTTCATCATTTCAGACATCTAAGCCCACCCGAAGCATTTAAACAAAGAAAATTTCAATTAGCCTTTGCCTGGGCTGTGATTTTTAAATATTACTTTTGCTGGTTCCTTGTGCACAGATTCCTTGTTAGAGTATTTACAGAAATGAGTTTTCACTGGACATCTAGTTCCTCCGTATTTTTGTCAAAAGTTTCAGGCCTGATTTGCAATGCATAATAAAATATTGTGAACTTCTAGATTTGTGGAGGGTCAAATCATTGTCTTCTGAAGCATCTGAAGATAAAGACATCATAAGCGCAACAGAAGCCTGCATGAAAAGAATCCCTATTATCTGCTCATGAAATTATGACACAAATCTCATGTTTCAAAATGCAGTGTGCATTAGCATCTGCGGTAAGAATAAAACGATTCACTTTTATAGCAACATCTTTTATACAATCTTTTCTTCAATGATGAAAAATAATTCCATCCAATATGATTATTGGGGAAATATCCCCATGTTATTTTCTACTTTCCGTCTCTTTTAACATCCAGGAGCTGATTTTCCACTACTAATGCAGTAAAAATGAGTAAAATGTATGACAGATAGTATGGTAATGAAATGGCAGATTTTCTGTTACACTGGAATTTCAATAAGGATGGAATTTGCCTCAGAAAGAGGACAGTGATCTTTTCACAAATACTGTCCTTTGTCCTGAGGCACACAAAATCCCTAAATCCCTAAAATATTTCATCTAAAGATAAGATAATTTTGCTTCAGCTCACAGACAGGAAAAAAAGAACCTTATATCAGATGCAGCCGGAAAAGTCCCATTGCTTAGGGAGAAGGTAAATTAAAGGTTTCTATCTTATCTGTATTTCAATTAAAATTTTATTTTTGGTCCCTGGCAGTGCAGAGAGTTGAAGTCTTTCGGAGTGGAAACACTCATACAGTAGGTGTATGAAAAAGGAATCTTTAATGGGGATGTTATACATTTGATCTGGTTTGCTTTTCATGTGGGGTATACATGACATTTGAAAAGATGTGGAATTTAGGAGGGTGGGGACAGCAGAGCTCACCCCCTACCCCCAATTTGTGCATTTCCTCCTTGCTGTCTTCCTTTTTTCCAACCCTCTTGACCCCTCCATTCTAGCAGAGTTGAGAAAACAGACGGTATAGACAGTTGTTGGTCATCAAAACCTCTTTTTATTCCCAAATCAGAATTTTTCAAACCTACAAGGAGAGTATGCCGAATGCCTTACCCAGGCCGACCCTACTGGAGGGAAGAAAAATGTCAATCCTTAGATGAACAGGAAGCTTTCCCTTTTGAGGCAGGCTGGTGCCTGGCAGCTATGTAAATAAGCTCAGGGCCAGAAAGAAATTAGACTGGGCCTATAAGAAATTGGGCTACAGAAACCAAAGCATTTAAAAAAAAAAGTGAAGATAAAGCCCAGATTGTTAACAGATTGCTTTTTCGGGCTACTGATCATCTAAAATGCCATGGACTTCACACCATCCCATCCCCACCATCCCTCTCTCTTCCTCAAGCTCTTTTCCATCTGTCTCTACTATCTACTTCAATTAGTAGTTGCCATCTACCGTCAGCCTGGCCCCACCTTCAATTTCCTGAGGGACTTTGATGACGTTCTTACCTTCCTGCTCCTCTGCTCAGTCCTATACTGATCCTCTTGGATTTCAGTATCCATAGGGACATTCTGTCGACCTCACAGTCACCCACTTCTTCTCCCTTCTAAACTCCACCAACCTCCTCCTCCACCCCACCTCACTTACCAACAAGGATACACGCTGGCCTGCATCATCACTAGACATCATACAATCTCTAACCTCACCAACCTCACCAAGCAGCGTGGCTCAGTGGAAAGAGCATGGGCTTTGAAGTCAGAGGTCATGGGTTCAAATCCCGGCTCCACCACATGCCTGCTGTGTGACCTTGGGCAAGTCACTTAACTTCTCTGGGCCACAGTTACCTCATCTGTAAAATGGGGATGAGGATTGTGAGCCCCCCCTGAGGGACAGCCTGATCACCTTGTAACCTTCCCAGCGCTTAGAACAGTGCTTTGCACATAGTAAGCACTTAATAAATGCCATAAAAAACTCTGAAATTCCACCCTTTGACCACATGCTCCCCACTTGCCTTCTCTCCCACACTCCTCTTCCCCACAAAACTGTCCTGTCCCCTCACAGAGACCTCCGATCTCTTGACCCCCTCCATTTATTCCAGGCGAGCATACGTTTTATGGACTCCCTATCTGACCTCCCATTATCTCAAAGCACAAGACTACATCCTCAACCCTACCCTTTCACACTCCTGATCCTCTGTCCATCTTGCAACACCCATCTGCAGTCCTGGATCACTTCCACAGTATGCTTCTCCACCCTTGCACTTGAGATGCAGAGCGCCATTAACAGAAATCCAGACACCAGGCCTATCTGGGCTGTCTCAAACTCATCCTTGCTTGCTATAACTCTACCTCTGCTTCCCTCAGCAACACCACTCCTCCCTTATTGACCCCCATGCCCACTGCTCACACCATCTACTCTAAACCTCAAATCTCTCTTTACCCCAACACCGATGATCTTGCTAACCACTTCATTGGCACAATCAAAGCCATTAATTGTGAATCCACAAAAATCTCCCTGCCCCCATCCACTCTCTTATGCTTCCTGTTCCTCTTAGGAAGAAATCTCCTGTTTGCTTTCAAAATCTACTCTCTGTAATATGCCAGGAAACCCTCAGCCCTAAATTCCTGCAGAAATTGCCACCACAGCCATTTAGGAGAGTCCATATCTCTGTTGTTTGCTAAGTCCTAAAGACAATCCATTATTCTCTTCTGGGGATGGACAAGATTTGTGCTCCCCACTGAACGAACCCCACTCCTACACCACTTTTGTCACTACTGCCACCTATAGTTTTTCATATAAGTACCCCTCAGAACAGCAAGGGGATCATTTGGGATTAAGCCAGATATCCTTCCTTCCAAGGTTGGCTACAGAAGGCTTGGGGGAGCCTTCTCTCCCTCCCCTCAGCTTTCTAGATAAAGACATCACCTCAGGTACTCTGGAATTTTCTGAGCTCAAACCATAGGCGACACAAAGGCTAGAGCTGTCAATGGGATTTTAGTAGATGAGCTGACAAGTAGATGAACTGTTAGGCATCAAACAAGATGCCAATCCAAAACACCCTTCCCTTTCTTCTAACACTTTTTCCCTTCCTACTTTCCTGTAGATGTCCTGATGCATATATCCTTCTGGTCCTTTCCCCTCATCCTTTGGGGAGTCCTGGGTTCCAGGTTTCCCCCCTTTGAATCCTTCTCTCCAGATGTATGGATGCCAAGGTTAATCCACTGCCTAGCTGCATGATCGTTTTCCCCTGTCAGTGTTAAGAGCCTCGCTTCTCACCTCTGGATCCCAGCACAGAGATCCCAGTTTCCCAAAATTCTCCTGAGATCTGATCCTGCAGATGTTTCTCAATTCCTTCTGTTCCCAAATAGCTGAGGGAACCTATTCCCAATGAACTCGCTCCCCTCCTCCTTTCCCCCAACCTTCCCCAGGATTGACTGTGGAGGCATGAGATATGGAGGTATTTTATAAGCACCTACTACTATTCTAATAAGTCTTCCCTCAGGGAGGGGGTCACCAGAAGTGATTTTCCTCCTATTCTAGAGATTCTCATCCCCTCTTCTCTGAGCTTGGAGTTAAGGCTGTGTGACTGTCACATGCCCTCTATCAGCACCTCCAACCTCATCTCTTCACACTTTATAAAAACACTTATACTCACTTTTTCCTTCCTTCCCTGACTTCCATACTCAATAAGTCCTCTCTGCCTTCAAACACAAGCGTAGTTTCCCTTTCCCCCCAAAAAAAATCTCTCTTGACCTCACTGCACAATCAGCTATCAGTCCATCTCCCTCCAATCATTCTTGCCCCAATTCCCTGGTGTTAACATACCACTACCTCAATCTCCCTCCTTGATCCACTTCAATTTGTTTCTCACCCCATTTAGTTTACTGAGCCCACTCTCTCTAAAGTCTCTAGTGACCTCCTACTTGCCCTAGCTATGGCATCCTATCCTCTTTGACCCCTCAGCTATTTGGCACTGTGGACCACCCCTTTCTCCTGGAAACACAAACCAATCCTTGATTTTTCTGACACAGTCCTCTCCTGGTTCTCTTCTTATCTCTCTGGCCAAGCTTAGGTCTCTTTCGCTGGCTCTCCCTCAGTCTCCCACTGTGGGTGCCTCCAAGGCTCAGTTCTACATCCCCTTTCTATTCTCAATCTATACTCATCTGCTTCCACAGTTTCAACTTCTACCTATCTTTATGTGGATAGTTCCCCAAGCAGAAACATCTGACCAATGGATTTAAGAAACTTAATGATCTTTCCACACTACTTATCCTCACTCTTCCTCCAATAAGGATATGCTATGTCCTTCTCAAGTCAACCTTATTATCTCTCTTTCTGTCTCTTTCCCTCTCTCCCCGCCTCTTCCTCACACTGTCCCTTCAGCCTGGTGTTCCAGCCTACTTGATATCTGACAGACCACTGCTCTCTCCATCATCAAAGCTCTTCTGAAATTCCCTGATGCATTACTCATGACCCCAATCTTTCCCCCAACTCCTATTGTCGCTTTGGTACTTCCATGTGACCTAAGCACTTAGTGCTCAAACTCCCCTTGTGTTTATATTCTTTTGCTTCCCCATCCTGTAATTGATTTTAGTGTCTGACCACTCCATGAGATTTAAGATCCTCGAAGGCAGAGATTATGTCTAGTAACCCTACTCTCCCAAGCCCTTAGTACGGTGCTGTACACATAGTAAACACTCAATCAATACTACTGAATGATGTGTGGGGATAGGTGGTGAACAGCTTGTATTAAGAATCATTTCAGTTTTTCTATAAGAAGGTCTGTTGTGACCCACTCTCTATCTTCAAATCTAAAATCCCTGTCAATCAGACTTTCAATGGCTAGATTGAAATGCAGTGCCTAGGACCTACTTTTTCAGCAAATCCTTAATGAATGTATGAAAGAATGGAATGACAGTGCTAATTTGGATGTGGCAGTTTTCCAGAGCTCTCACCCACTTTGTGTAACAAACCCAAAACATATATAAATAAAAAGGAATATATGTGAAATATGACCATTTTTGAGGCTGAAAATATCCACAAGTTCAAGTTTGGATAAATTCATGGATGAAAAATCCATATTGACTTTGGGGAGAATGAAATTATGGTTGTAGAGGGGAAAAGTTAGGGATGTTAGATGGTAAATCACTAAACATTAGTGTGGCTGTCAAGAAGGGCAACCATAATACAGTTCTTCCAAGCATCCTGTTACCTCTCTTGGAGGCTAAATGGTGGACTGGATGGGCCAATGGTAAAAGGAATCATGTGAACTTACTCTATTATAATAATAATGGTAACAACTGTGGTATTTGCTAAGCACTTACTATGTGCCAGGCACTGTTCTAGATGTTGGGGTAGATACATGAGAAGCAGCGTGGCTCAGTGGAAAGAGTGCAGGCTTGGGAGTCAGAGGTCATGGGTTCTAATCCTGGGTCCGCCACTTATCAGCTGTGTGACTTTTGGGCAAGTCACTTAACTTCTCTGTGCTTCACTTACCTCATCTGTAAAACAGGGATTAAGACTGTGAGCTTCATGTGGGACAACCTGATTACCTTGTATCCCCCCCTTAGTGCTTTGAACAGTGCTTGGCACATAATAAGCACTTAACAAATGCCATCATAATTTTTTTTCCAGCGCTTAGAACAGTGGTTGGCACATAGTAAACGCTTGACAAATACCATCATTATTATAAAAGATAATCAGCTCACAGTCTTAATCCCCATTTTACAGATGAAGGAACTAAGGCACAGAGAAGTTAAATGACTTGCCCAAGGTCACACAGCAGATAAATAATGGAGCTGGAGTTAGAACCCAGGTCCTTCTGACTCCCAGGCCTGTGATCTCTCCACTAGGCCACACTGCTTCCCCATCATCCTCTGCCAGGTGCTTATTGCAGTGATCGGCACACAATAAGTACTCAATATGTACCACTAATTGATTGGCCCGGGAATGGGAGTGCTTATATTCTTATGTCAAGTGGTCTACTTGATTTGAATGAAATGTCATAAAATTATGGAATTTTTTGCCATTTGTATTAAATTACAAATGCTTTGAACTTGGTCAGTCTTGAAATCTTTGAATTGCATATCATTGCTTCCTTCATAATATTCATTCATTTTTTCATTCTCCAAATTAACAGGACACACACACACTTTCATTATTTCAATTGCTAAGATAATTCTTTCTGATGAGAGTGATAGTATAAAAGTAGGTTTTATGAACCATAAAAATATGGCTGGTTGGGATAGGTGATGACCCCACATCCAAGTCATTCACAATCACCAATGTTGTGTTGCAAAATTCGGACATAGCAAAGTTTATTCTAAAATTTTATTTTATTCTAATTTTATTCTAAAATTTTATTCTAAAATTCAGTTTATTCGTAACGGAGAACACCGCAATTAAGTCTTGAAAAAATCTTGTTTTGGAGCCTTCTGAGAAACGCTTTCAGCTCAGCAGCCCGGGAACATTACCAAAAATCCTTGAGAAAATCATCCAGAAATTGAAATATGCCAATGTTGGAGCCCCTGGAAGAGATTCCAGCCATCTTGGCACTTGACACAGAGTTATGGACTGATAACCTGGCAACATGCCCACGAAAATCCTGCCCAGAGTCAGTTAGCCTGGTCACTTCCACTCAATACCTTCTTGTCTACTACTGTCAGGAAAACAGAGCTGTAGAAAAGCAGCATGGTTGTAGTGGATAGAGCATGGGCCTGGGAATCAGAAGGTCATGGGTTCTAGTCCTGGCTCTTCCACATGTCTGCTTTGTGACCTTGGGCAAGTCATTTCACTTCTCTGGGCCTCAGTAACTCATCTGTAAAGTGAGGATTAAGGCCCAGAGAAGTGAAGTGACTTGCTCAAGGTCACACAGCAGACATGTGACAGAGCCAGAATTAGAAACCAGGTCCTTCTGACTTTCAGGCCTGTGCTCTATCCACTAAGCCATGTTGCTTCTCTGATTAATTTATGTCTGCCCCAGCACTTAGAACTCTGCTCAACATATAGTAGGCACTTAAATATAGTAATGATAATAATTATAGTAATATCCACCACTACAATAGAAATGATGATAATAATAATAAGGAGAATAAAAATTATTGTATTTGAAAAGTGCTATTTGCCAGGCACTAAGCGCTGGAGTGGATATAGGCAAATTGGGTTGGACCCAGTCTCTATCTCACATGGGGCTCACAGTCTCAATCCCCATTTAACAGATGAGGTATCTGAGGCCCAGAGATTATAATAATAATAATAGTAATAATAACAATAGTAGCATTTATTAAGCACTTATTGTGTGCAAAGCACTGTTCTAAGTGTTAGGGAGGTTACAAGGTGATCAGGTTGTCCCACGGCGGGCTCACAGTCTTCATCCCCATTTTACAGGTGAGGGAACTGAGTCCCAGAGAAGTAAAGTGACTTTCCCAAAGTCACACAGCTGGCAATTGGCAGAGCCGGGATTTGAACCCCTGACCTCAGACTCTGAAGTGACTTCCCCAAGGTCATGCAGCAGACAAGTGGTGGAGCTAGGATTAGAACCCACAACCTTCTTACTCCCAAGTCCGTTCTCTATCCATCACCCCAAGCGGCTGGATAGAGAACGGACTTGGGAGTAAGAACACTGTGGGTTCTAATTTTCATTTCATTCCCTACCAAGGGGAGTTATGAGGAAGCCTGGGAAACTCCTAGTGTAGGATATATTTGTTGTTGGCTTTTTTGAAGAAGACTAAGCTTCTTGACATCAGGGATCACATCTCCCAACTTGTATTGTGCTCTCCCAAGTGCTTAGTACAGTGCTTTGTAAAAAGCAAGCCCTTAGTAAAAACCATTGATTGATTGATATGTTTTATTACAGAACGGTATGCTGATATAACTACATGACTTTTAAATCCACTGTACATCACTGCCCAAAATTGTCTCAAAATCTCAGTTTGCATTTAGCGGGGAAAGATCAAGTGTTAATATCATTATTTATACTTAGATCCATGGGCAGGAAGGGACCACAGAGGTTCCTAGTGAGAAGGGAACATGTCTACCAATGCTGTTATATTGTACTCTCCAAAGTGCTTAGTACAGTGCTCTGAACATGGTAAGTACTCAGTAAATACAACTGACTGATTAACATGTCCATCCTCCTCCCTCGAGGAAGTTTTCTAGGATGCTTGACACAAACAATCAATGAGACTACATAAAGAGACCACATCAATGCTAAGAGCTTAGTGCAGTGCTTTGCACACACAGTAAGCACTCAATAAATATGATTGAACAATTGAATGAATCCGGTCCCTTGAGTGGTTCCATAAGCATTATTTATGGGCCCTAACAATATCAAATGGCAAGGTAGTTTCAAAAATAATGACATCATAGACTGGAGCCTGTCTTCTAGCACTGGAACTATGCTCTCCTCATCCAAGCCATACAGGGCGAGACGTTGTGAGGAGAATGGAAAACTGTTTTTGCATGGTGAGCTGAGATTGGGAATGAAATCAAAGGTGGACAGAAAAAATATTCTAAACATCCAGAAAACAAAGCATCAGACAATCCTGCATCTCAGGCAAATAGACCATCATGGAAGTCGGGAGAGGAATGACTCTTTAAGAGTAGAAACTTCCTAAGGACTATGATAGGAGGAAACAAGAGTTAAGGTAGTGCAAAGTGCTTCAGACAATAATGATAGCACAGCATGGGGCTTTCTTTGCTTGGGCAAAGTTAAACTGGGACTCTTGTTCCAACTTTTATACCTGTAATTCATTTATTATACCTGTAATTTATTTATTCATATTAATGTCTATCTCCCACTCAAGACTGTAAACTCATTGTGAGCAGGGAATGTACGTGTTTATTGTTATCTTATACTATCCCAAGCACTTAGTACAATGCTCTGAACACAGTAAGTGCTCAGTAAATACAACTGAGTGAATGAACTTTTCACCACCCATGCACCCTGGGTGAATTTCACCATTTTCTCCAGCTATGAAGGACAGGCAGATAGAAAGATAGTTATATAGATAGCTAGCTAGATAGATCTAAAGCTAGATAAATATTTACTTATTCACATAAAGCATATTTACGAAATCAATGAAAGTGGAGAATTGTTGCATTCTCATTAATGTGTATTTCTGCTTAGAGTGGGAGCAAAGCACATTAGTGCTTCCATACCATGTGGTTAAAATTCACAGAACATTTCCACAGTCATTCCAGCAAAATGTTTCAGGGTCTGTTGGTATCCTGTGGAGAGAGGCCTGCAAAACTGCCACAGTGTAGTGATGAATGAATTCTGGATTTTATTGCAATTGAAAAGTAGCAGAAAGCTGTCTAATAGATCTTCTACTGTTTAGTGAACAGGACTCACATTAGGTAATGGCAGCAGAAAACATTAAAGACAATTGTACTTGATGTAGGGTTTGGTCAGATTCATTCACAGTGTATAGTCATTTTCAAATGGCAGTCCTGCTCTTTGTTCTGGAGTGGTGTCTAATATTTCTAAACATTTTTAGGCTCTGTGACACCTTAATGGTATACAATAACAGTATGCCTCCCTCTTAGAAAAATGGATACTCTCATTTTTCTAAACACTGCGCTTTTACCTTTAACCATTTCCATTTAAATGCAAATTTCAATCATGTCCACCTTTCTGTATTTCAACGTCAGAAAAGGCAAAAGACGACACCTTAAATCCAAATATCCCGGGAATGAAAGCTGTTCCCTGAAGGAATGTCTTGCTACATTTATCTGTTCTCGCCTCCCTTTCTATAATTTAGGCCCTGTCCAGTGATAAGGAATAAGGAGGTTGGGTAGGTGGGCATAGAGGGGTGGGGTGGTGGGGGGTTAGTAAGAGTCTTGGCATAGAGTAAGCACTTAAATACCATCATTATTATCATTATTATTATTATTATTACTACAACAGCAGCAGGGCAGAGGTGGTGGGAAAGGTAGCTAAGAGGTCTCTGTCAAGGGCACTAAGGCAGGAGGGAGACAGCAAGCGGGGTTAGTGGCTCATCTCCAGAAGCACCGCACTAAATCACCTCTGATCCTTCCGTAGAGAAGCAGCATGTCCCAGTAGATAAAGCACGGCCTGGGAATCACAAGGTATAATCCTGGCTCCGCCAGTTGTCTGCTGTGGGACCTTGGGAAAGTTGCTTCACTTCTCTAAGACTCAATTACCTCATCTGTAAAATGGGGATTGAGACTGTGAGCCCCACGCAGGACACCAGCTGTGTCCAACCCAATTTGCTTGTATCCACCCCAGCACTTAGTACAGTGCCTGCCGCATAGTAAGCGCTTAACAAATGCCATAATAATTATTACTATTATTATAGCTTCTTGAGGAGAGGACAGGATGGATTTCTATTGGTTAAAAACCTGATGCAGGCATGGTTGTTTCTGATTAACAGCTAATATCCCAACTCATAGTAATTTGTCATGGACAATTTAAAGAAGAGCCAATTTCCCAGATAAAATATTCTGGGTTTTTTTTTTATTTTATTTTCCAAGACAGTTCTTTGGCTTTAACTAAGAGTAATAATAATAATTTTGGTATTTGTTAATCAATCAATCATATTTATTGAGCACTTACTGTGTGCAGAGCACTGCCAAGCACTGTTCTAAGTGCTGGGGGAGATACAAGGTAATCAGGTTGTCCCACATGGGGTTCACAGTCTTAATCCCCATTTTCCAGATGAGGTAACTGAGGCACAGAGCAGTTAAGTGACTTGCCCAAAGTCACACAGCTGATAAGTGGTGGAGTTGGGATTAGAACCCATGACCTCTGACTCCGAACCCTGCGTTTTTTCTAGTGAGCCACACTGCTTCTCTAATGTTTCCCTTAAACAAGTGTTCCCCCTCTAGAGTGTAAGCTCTCTGTGGGTAGGGAATGTATCTACTGACCCTGTTGTACTCTCATCATCAATGGTATTTATTGAGTGCTTACTGTCTACAAGGCACTGTATCAAATGCTTGGGTGAATACAAAACAACGGAGTTAGTAGACCTGTTCCCTGTCCACAATGAGTTTACAGTTTAGGCAGCAAGAGGGACATTAATATAAATAATGCTTACTATAAATTTATAGCTATGTACTTCCCAAGAGCTTAAAATAGTGCAAAGCACACAGTAAGCATTCAATAAATGCCACTGATTGAGATAATCTTTATTATAAATTATTGTATTTTCCCACCTACCTGACATCACCTAATGCCTTTCATTTTGCTTGAATTCTTCAATCAAGCTGCGTTTCCCCAGGAAAATTCAATTGATTTTGAATGTTACATAAAATGCATATTTAGGACCCTTGTCACTGCTAGAACAAAGAAAACAAACGTTCTTAAGCAAATTGGCTAACCCTGGGAACCAAGATGAATAGATTCTCCATAGTCCCAACTGTCCTACAGTCAACATAAAGCTGACCACAAGAAAATCCAGTAGTTTTCCGAGGAATGTCGGCAGAGCCGAGAAACACCTCCTGGGTGGAAGGGAAGCTGTGTCAATTTGGATGCCCTCGCTCCCATAAAGACTGGATGCCTAAGGGGACAAGCAGACCATAATAGTAATAATAATATTATTTATTCAGCACTTTCTATATGCATTGTGCTAAACTCTTGGGCAGATACAAAATAATCAGATCTGAATACAGTCCTTGCTCCACATGGGGCTCCCAATCCAAAAGGGAGGGGAGCAAGTATTCCAGGTTTCCAAATGAGGAACCTGAGTCTCAGAGAAGTTAAGTAGCTTGCCCAAGGTCACACATGAGGTAAGTGGTGGAGTCTGGACTAGAACTCAGATCTCCTTATCCCTAGTCCTGGGCTATTTCCACCTAGACAGGTTACTTAAAAATATATTAGCTGTTTTCATTATCTTTAATTTTTCTGCAATTTATTTCTGTTATCTGGGTGTCTCTTCCCTCCCACTTAGAGAGTGAAACTTTTATGGTAGAAAGATTGTATCTATACTGATTATCTTGTAGCTACCTCAAAGCTTAGCACACTGTCAAGCAGTGTATAAACACTTAATGGATAACATAACCAGCATTAAAGGTGAAACCTATGCATTTTCAAGACTTAGAATTATAGCAAGCACACTCAGTTCTATCAGAATGCATGTTTTTACTATGTGTTTCTGGAATACCATGACTGCAGTATTAGGGAATGTTCTTTTGACAACATGTGTCCACATGGCAAGCATGTGATGGGGAGTACGTGTTAGCTTGGTGTGGGACACAGGATAAACACTACAATGCAAGTTTTCCTTAATCCGGGGTTCTGTAAAAATAAAATCCCATGTTATTGCATAATTGGGCATATTTGCATATCTTTAATTAAAGGGGTCTAATTTCCTTAGGACTAATGAAGTGATTTTCAGTCCTTAGACCTGGATTTGCTAGGAACACAATTATCTTATTAAAAATATGAATTAAGGAGTTAAAAATAGAAGAGGATAATAAGACATAAATGCTAATACTTGTTTGCTTGGGTCTTTGTTTACTGTGTGGGTTGGTTTTCACTAGTCTTTTTTATCTGTTCATTATGGTGCCCCTACTTAAGGAACTTCAGAGGAAAAGTTTCTAACCATTTGAATCTGGGTGGTGAACAGAAACAAACTGAAACCCCTTCATCTAAGGCTAGTCCCTCCTGGTTTACTTTTTGACAAGAGAGGGCACTGTGATAACATTGTAAAGAGTGGACTCACGTGTACACACTTGCCTCTGAGCCCATAAGAGCCAGAGATTAACCTGAATCCAATTTACACTTTAGTACAGTAACTACTTCAAAACAAAGGAAACAACACCACAACAATTTAACCAATTAGTGCCACTGGCTGCTTGGATGAGAGAAAGGGAGCTTCTCAAAATAGCCTTTTCTCTTGCTGTAAACTCTTAGAGAGTTGTTCACTAGTGAAACTGGCTTCAGGTTCTGCTGCAGTCGGTCCATCAGTGGTATTTATTAAACACTTACTGTGTGCAGAACACTGTAGGAAGGACTTGGAAGAGTACAAGATCATAGAGTCGTTCGACATAATCTCCCAAACGCTTAGTACAGTGCTCTGCACACAGTAAGTGCTCAATCAATATGACTGAATGAAAGGAGGTTACAGGAGCAATGTCAACCCTATATGGAGCCCTTACCAATTCTACAGAACAAACATTCCAAAGATTTCCCTTGAGCCAGAGTTTGCCTTATGTAAAAACATGATTATGAAGCATCTATCATCATCATCAATCGTATTTATTGAGCGCTTACTATGTGCAGAGCACTGTACTAAGCGCTTTCCTCCATTTGGCCAGTTGGCATATTGATTCTTCCCCTGGTTTGGATGTATCAAGATCAAGATGACCCTACTTGGTCCTGAGGTAAGAAATTTGGACCCAAGAATATAGAAGGGAGTCAACCTCAGCTCCGTCTCATTAGTCACTAATTATTCATTCATTCATTCAATCGTATTTATTGAGCGCTTACTGTGTGCAGAGCACTGTACTAAGCTCTTGGGAAGTCAAGTTGGCAACACACAGAGACGGTTCCTACCCAACAGCGGGCTCACAGTCTAGAACTCTGGCCTTGGGGGTCTCCCTTCCCCAAACCTGCATTGCTCTTACATTCTTCCACATGTCCCAGTCAGAACCACCAATGGACTAACGACTAAATAGTTTAACTTCCTGCACTTTGGAATGCAATCTATCTCAGAGCTGGCTTTTCCTGACGTTCAATGAGGCAGACTAGCTGCAAAGGGCTCTGACCAATACATTACTGCCACTCAGGCTCAGGAAGAAAGTTGTATGTATACAGGAAGCCTGGGTGCCCTATTTTCAGTAGTGGTTGCCAGGTGGTATTGATCAGGCATATTTCAAGGCAAACAAATGTGTTTCATTTTTCTATTTTAACAAACTGATCTGACAATACTTAAATGAGTAGAGGGTATAGAAGAAGATAGAGATTAGGGCTGAGAAACACACACACGCACCCCTCCCCCTCCATTTATATGGCAACTAGGATACCGTTTTCACATAGCCATTAGCTTTTACATTCTAGTGTGTGGTTGATTGATATTACTGAATTTTGCTATGATTTCAAGTTTTAAGGCAAGCTCACTCTTGGCCAAAAACAATGTCTAGCTTTTCTACCCACATGCCAGGGTTGTAGGGAAGTAGGAGTTCACAGGAGACAGTCCCTTGGTCCATAATCGCCATGTTTGTTACTCCTGTCGTTATGTCAGTGACTGCAATCAGGTGAAAATACTTTTATTCTTTTATCAGAAACAAAAAAATGACTTTTTCCAACTTATGTTGAAGAGAGCAAAGGGCACAGATGCACAACTCATCACGTCAGAAGGCTTTTAAGAAGCAAAACTATCCCATAAAATAAAGTCAATAGTTTGACCTAGTGGAAGTCAGGAGATCTGGATCCTAATCCTAGTTTTGGCACTTGTCTGCTGTGTGACTTGAACAAGTCACTTCACTGCTCTGTACCACAGTTTTCTCATCTAGAAAATGGGAATTAAATACTTGTTCTCCTTCCCCCTAAGACTGTGAATTCCATGTGGGACAGAGACTGTCTCTGGTGTGACTGTCTCTACTATAGTGCTTAACACAGTGTTTAGGACAAAGTAAGTGCTTAATAGCATTGCTATGTTTAGTATTGTTATTACTATTATTAAACATCTACATCTCCAGCCCTGACCTCGCTCCTTCCTGCAATCTCGCATTTTCTGCTGCCTTCAAATCATATCTACTTGGATGTCTGCTGATACCTCAAATTAAACATGTCCAAAACTGAACTCCTTATCTTCTCACCCAAACCCTTTCCTCCCCTTGTCTTTCCCATCACTGTAGACAACATCATTATCCTCCCTATCTCACAAGCCTATAACCTTGGCATTGTTCTTAACTCACCACTCTCATTCCACCTACATATTCAATCCGACACGAAATCCTATCGGCTCTACCTTCACAACATGGCTAAAATCCACCCTTCCCTCTCCATCTAACTACTATTGTACTGATCCAAGCACCTATCCCATCCAGCTGCCTCCTCACTGGTCTCCCAGTCTCCTGTCTTTCCCACCCCAATCCTTAAGTCACTCTGCTGCACGAATCACTTAACAAAAATGTTCAGTTCATGTCTCCCCACTCCTCAAGAACCTCCAATCTCTGCCCATCCACTTCCGCATCAAACAGAAACTCCTTATCACTGGTTTTAAAACACTCAACTCACCCCACCCTACTTCACCTCACTAATTTCCTACTTCAGCCTGGTCCGCGCATTCTGTTCCTCTTAATGCCAGTTTACTCACAGTGTCTCAATCTTGTCTATCTTGCCACCGACCCCTTTCCCACATCCTCTCCCTAGACTGGAACTCCCTCCCCCTCCATATTATACCAGACCCACTCTCTCCACCTTCAAAGCATTACTAAAGTCACATCTCCTCCGAGACCTTCCGTGATCCTCTGGCTTGCTCTCCCTTCTGTGTCATCTATGCACTTCAATCTGTGACTTTTGGCCACTTGCCCATCCCTGCAGCACCTATGTACATATCTATAATTTATATATTTTAAATTACTTATTTATTCATATTAATGTCTGTCTTCTCTATACTGGAAACTGGTGGGCAGGGAACACATTTGCTAAAACTCTGCCAAGTGTTTAGTACAGTGCTCTGCATCTGGTAAATACTCAAAAAATTTGATTGATTGATGGAGCTTAGAAAGGAATGGAGGAAGGGAAAGGAGACAAGATGTAAGCAATAACACAAAATCTATGGTCTCCTTTTGATTTCCAAAATTTTAAAAATATAATTATTGGGTTATTATACAAATATTATATGAGAAAGGTGATTTTTTTCCATTTAACTTTCTTAGCCAAGATTGGTGTTTGAGTATGTGTCCATTCATTCATTCATTCATTCAATCATATTTATTGAGTGCTTACTGTGTGCAGAGCACTGTACTAAGCACTTGGGAAGTACAAGTTGGCAATATATAGAGATGGTCCCTACCTAACAACGGGCTCACAATCTAGAAAGGGCAGACAGACAACAAAACAAAACATGTGGACAGGTGTCAAGTCACCAGAATAAATAAAAATAAAGCTAGATACACATCATTAACAAAATAAATAGAATAATAAATATGTACAAGTAAAATAGAGTAATAAATCTGTACAAACATATATACAGGTGCTGTGGGGAGGGGAAGGAGGTAGGGCAGCGGGGATAGGAAGAAGGAGAGGAAAAAGGGGTCTCAGTCTGGGGAGGCCTCCTGGAGGAGGTGAGCTCTCAGTAGGGCTTTGAAGGGAGGAAGAGAGCTAGCTTGGTGGATGTGCGGAGGAAGGACATTCTTTCTTTGGAAGAATAAATGAACAACTTGAAAACTTAGTAGTGTTCTGTCCACTTGATTCTGTCAGCCCCAACTCCACAAATTCATACAGATCAGAGTAGAAGAATAACGCACAAGGAACCAGCTGCCTTTCTGTCTCAGGTCACGAATGCTACACTATACCTCAACCTGACATTTTAAAAACATTCTAGGATTTTGCTAAAGGAAGTCATAAAGTGCAGCCCAGAATTTAGGGAGAAATAAAATTCCATACAACTGTGCAATAATAGTAATTGTGGTATTTGTTAAGTGCTTACTATGTGCAAAGCATTGTACTAAGCGCTGGGGTAGATACAAGATAATCAAATCCCACAAGGAACTTTTAGTCTAAGTAGGAGGAAAAACAGGTATTGAATCCCCATTTTACAGGCAAGGGAACTGAGACACTGAGAAGTTAAATGATTTGCCCAAGGTCATACAGCAGGCATGTGGAAATGGTGAAATTAGAACCCATGTCTTCTGATGCTCAGACCCATGCTCTTTTCGCCAGAACATGCAAATTCTCCTGTGTTGGTTGGGATGCTCAGCTGAGATACACATGCACAAAGACTTCTCTCAGAGTCAATTATGGGGCTGGAGACCAGTGTGGCTTGGTTTCTTTTACCATATTTCCAAGTATTCCAGGGGAATCACCATTTTCTAGTTTCACCCAGACTTCTACACTGTCATGGGTTTTGTTCATCCTTGTTTGTCCAAACTTTTAGGTTTGCCACTGGTATGAGATGGATTTGCTTCCTGCCATGCTCACCTGCTTATTTTGAGGTCATGCAATTCCATAGACTCTTAATCCCCTTATTACAGATGAAGGAACTGAGGCACAGAGAAATGAAGTGACTTGACCACAGCAGATGAGTGGCAGAGGTGGATTAGAACTCAGGTCCTTCGGATTCCCAGGCCCGTGCTCTGCCCACTAGGCTGCATTGCAATTACCCTAGGACAAGACCAGGAGACAGGGGGTGAAAACGATTTGGAAAGGCAGAAGTGGTTGTAATTTCATCTGGGGTAGCTTTTAACTGCCTTCAAGCATGGGTGAGTTACCAATGCCTGTGTACTGCTGCTTTGGGTAGCTATCTTGAATCCATGGCCTCAGAGAGACAGGAAGAAACTGACAGGGGTGAAGTAAAAATGCTTCTTCCAATCACGGGTCCGGATCAGATCTGCAGGTCATGGTTTGCCCACTCCTCTACTAGGGATTTGACCTAAATGAAAATGCACTAAAATACATTATCATGCCTCCTTTCAGATAAAAAGGGAGCCCAAGCCCCTATTCTTGTGTTGGGTTAAACATGACAATTAAACATGTCCTTACAGGGTGGACAGAGCCTGGGCCTGGGCATCAGAAGGTCATGGGTTCTAATTCTGGCTCAGCCACTTGTCTGCTGTGTGACCTTGGGCAAGTCACTTCACTTCTCTGTGCCTCAGTGACCTCATCTGTAAAATGGAGATCATGACTGTGAGTCCCAGATGGGACAGGGACTGTATCTAACCCAATTTGCTTATATTCACCCCAGGCCTTAATACAGTGCCTGGCACGTAGTAAGCACTTAACAAATGCCATAATTACTGTTTATTATTGTTATGATTGCTAGCAGTGTTCTTCTTCAAGAGTGTGGCGTATTTCCTGCCAAATGAATCTCTTCCTTCACATCGCTGGATCCATTCTGAAGTAGCCGTAGGCTGCTCAGGAAAAATAATTAATCATTCAGTGGTGTTTAATAAGCACTTAGTGTGCACAGAGCAGTGTACTAACTTCTTGGAACAGTACAGTACACAGAGTAGGCAGACACATTCCCTGCCCACAAGGAGCTTACAGTCTAGAGTCATCCACTTTTATGCTGGACAAGCCAGTCTTCAGCAGATAATAATAATAATAATAATAATAATAATAATGATAATAATAATTCTGGTATTTGTTAAGCACTCCCTATGTACCAAGCACTGTACTAAGTGCTTGGGTAGCTACAAACAAATTGGGCTGGACACAGTCCCTGTCCCAGGTGGGGCTCAGAGTTTCAGTTCCCATTTTACAAATGCAGCAACTGAGGCACAGAGAAGTTAAGTGACTTGCCTAAGGTCACACAACAGACAGAGCTGGCAGAGCCAGGACTAGAACCAATGACCTTCTGATTCCCAGGCCTGTGCTCTATCCACCATGCCAAGCTGCTTCCCTCTGAACCTTCCCCAAGATGGATATGGCAGCAAATACCTCTATGTCCACTGTGTTTCTTTTATAATAATAATAATAATGGTATTTGTTGAGTACTTACTATATGTCAAGCTCTGTTCTAAGCACTGGGGTAGATACAAGGTGATCAGGTTGGATACAGTCCCTATCCCATATGGGGCTCACAGTCTTAATCCCCATTTTAACAGATGAGGTAACTGAGGCACAGTGAAATGATGTGACTTGCCCAAGGGCACACAGCAGACAAGTGGTGAAGCCAGAATTAGAATCCAGGCCCATGCTCTACCCACTAGGCCACCCTGCTTCCTCCCTCTACCATAACTCCTGTTGCTGAGTTCTTTGACTCCAAAGCGGTGGTTGTGTTAAGAGGGACGTGGGATGGGGACGCAGGCTTTGAAGAGGTGGAGTCAGGAATACCCCAGGAGAAACATTTTAGATTAGGGCTTACTCAGAATAATGGCATGTGCGACGTCATGTGCTGCTGAATTCCTGGCCTAATGCATGTGTCGTCATGTGTATCAACACATCTGGTGTTTTTGAGAACCATCTGCCGTTACCCATGTGAGAGGAAAACCTCGATATCAATCAGATATCAGATATCAGATATCTGATATCAGAGAATATTCAGAGCTTACTATGTGCAGAGCACTGTACAAAGCACTTGGGAGAATACAATAGAACAAACACACTTCCTACCGACAATAATAATAATAATAATGGCATTTATTAAGCACTATGTCCAAAGCACTGTTCTAAGTGATGGGGAGGTTACAAGGTGATCAGGTTGTCCCACATGGGGCTTACAGTCTTCATCCCCATTTTGCAGATGAGGGAACTGAGGCCCAGAGAAGCGAAGTGACTTGCCCAAAGTCACACAGCTGACAAGTGGCGGAGCCAAGATTTGAACCCATGACCTCTGACTCCAAAGCCAGGGATCTTTCTACTGAGCCAGTCTAGATGGGCAGACTTCCATTAATATAAATAAATTTTGGGTCTGTACATAAGAGAAGCAACGTGGCTCAGTAGAAAGAACATGGGCTTTGGAGTCAGAGGTCATGGGTTCAAATCCTGGCTCCACCAGTTGTCAGCTGTGTGACTTTGGGCAAGTCACTTCACTTCTCTGTGCATCAGTGACCTCATCTGTAAAATGGGGATTAAGACTGTGAGCCCCCCATGGGACAACCTGATCACCTTGTAACCTCCCCAGCGCTTTGAACAGTGCTTTGCACATAGTAAGCGCTTAATAAATGCCATCATTATTATTATTATTATTAAGTGCTGTGGGACTGAGGGGGAGTGAATAAAGTCAGCCAATAAGGACTATGCAGAGGGAGTGGGAGAAAAGGAAATGAAGGCTTAGTCGGGGAAGACCTCTTGTAGAAGATGTGCCTCCGAAAAGGCTTTGAAGAGGGGAAGAGCAGTTGTCTGTAGGATATTAAGAGGGAGGGGGTTCCAGGCCACAGGCAGGACATGGGCAAGGGGGTAGCAGTGAGATAGACAAGATCAAGGTACAGTGAGTAGGTTGGCATTAGAGCAGTGTAGGTAGGAGGGAGCAAGGAGATTGAGTGCTTTAAAGTTAATGGAAAGTTTCTGTTTGATGTGGAGGTGGATGGGCAATCACTGGAGGTTCTTGAGGAGAGGAAAAACATGGACTGAACATTTTTGTAGAAAAATTATCCGGGCAACAGAGTGAAGTATGGACTGATGTGGGGAGAGCCCTCTCCATCCCCCCCATCTTACCTCCTTCCCTTCCCCACTGCACCTGTATATATATATATATATATATATATATATATATATATATATATATATATATATGTTTGTACATATTTGTTACTCTATTTATTGTACTTGTACTTATCAATTCTATTTATTTTATTTTGTTAGTATGTTTGGTTTTGTTCTCTGTCTCCCCCTTTTAGACTGTGAGCCCACTGTTGGGTAGGGACTGTCTCTATATGTTGCCAACTTGTACTTCCCAAGCGCTTAATATAGTGCTCTGCACACAGTAAGCACTCAATAAATACGATTGATGATGGTGATGAGAGACAGGAGGCAGAGAGGTCAGCAAGGAGGCTGATTCAGTAATCAAGGTGAGATAAGATAAATGTTTGAACTAGCATGGTAACAGTTTCAGTGGAGAAGAAAGGATGGATTTTAGCAAGGTTGTGAAGGTTGAACAGACAGGATTTAGCAATAGATTGAGCATGTGAGTTGAAAGAGAAGTCAAAGGATAACACCAAGATTACAGGCTTGTGAAACAGGAAGGGTGGTGATGCTGTCTACAGTGTTAGGACTGTCAGGGGAAGGCTAGAGTTTGGCTGGGAAGATAAGGATTCAACTTTGGAAGTGTTAAGTTGAAGGTGATGGCAGGACATCGAAGTAGTGATGTCTCGAAGGCAGGAGGAAATGTGGGACTGCAGAGTGTGTGAGAGATCTAGGCTGGAGATGTAGATTTGGGAATTATCCACACAGAGGTGGTAGTTGAAGCCAGGGGAGTAAATGTGTTCTCCAAGGTAGTGGATGTAGATGGAGAATAGAATGGGACCTAGAAATGAACATTGAGGGACCCCCACAGTTAGGGGGTGGGAGGTAGAGGAGGAGCCCCTGAAAGAGACTGAAAATGAGCAGCTAGAGAGATAGGAGAACCAGGAGAGAACAGTGTCAGTGAAACCCAGGTTGGATAATATTTCCAGGAGACGGGGGTGGTCAATAACGTCAATGGCAGCTGAGATTTTGAGGAGGTTTAGAATGGAGTAGAGGCTATTGAATTTGGCAAGAAGGAGATCATTTGTGACCTTTTAGAGGGCACTTTCTATGGAATTAAGGGGACAGAAGCCAAATTGGAGGGGGTCAAGGAGAGAATTGAAGGAGAGGAACTTGAGATGGTGGGTGTAGAAAACTCGCTCAAGGAGTTTGGAGAAGAATGGTGGGATGGGGCAATAAGTGGGGGGGCAGGGCATGGGATCAAGAGAGGGTTTTTTAGGATAGGGGAGATATGCATGATTGAAAGCAATGGGGAAGAAGCCTCTGGAGAGCAAACAGTTGAAGATGGCAGTCAGGTAGGGAGGAAGGGAGGGGACAAGTGCTATAATAAGGTGCTAAGAGATGAGGTTGGATGCACAGGTGGAGGGGATGGATTTTGGGAGAAGGCAGAGATCTCTTGAGATACTGTTGAGAAGGATGGGAGATTTGAAGAAGGGGCAGGAGGAGGGAAGGATTGGAGAGGAGCAGGGGAGATTTTAGGGAGATCATTCCTGGTATTTTCAGTTTTCTCAATGAAGTAGGTAGCCAGGTAATTAGGGGAAAGGGATGGGGAAGGCGGGGGGACAGGGTGTTTGAGGAGGGGATTAGACATCTGGAACAACTCAGGAGGACAATGGGCATGGGTGTTAATAAGGATGGTGAAATAGTTTCGCCAGGCAGAGGAGAGGGCAGAGTTCATGCAAGGATGTACTTGGGGCTGAAGAGATAGGCCTGTCATCTAGATTTCCTCCAGCAGCACACTGCGGCTCATGCACAGGAGTGCATTTTTTGTTTTGTTGTCTGTCTCCCCCTTCTAGACTGTGAGCCCATTGTTGGATAGGGACCATCTCTATATGTTGCCAACTTGTACTTCCCAATCGCTTAGTACAGTGCTCTGCACACAGTAAGTGCTCAATAAGTACGATTGAATGAATGAAGGAAGGAGGTTGACTGTAGAGGTGATACAGGATTGTGGGTTAGTGGTACAAGATTAACAAAGGGATAGGGGAGCAAGAGAGTTAAGTATAGAGTGATGTTGAGAGCATCAGTTTAGTCATCAAGGGAAGGTAGTTTCTGTATGGAGACTAAATGGGGCCTCAGTACCACTCATTTGTCAATAGGGCTGTAATAATTTCCATCTTCATTCATGGCTAAAGTGGGAGAATTCAGCTTCAAGGACAGACTCTAGATCATCATGATTATGGGCCAAGAGATTTGAATGCTCTCCACTGAGCAGAAATCCAAGGCTCATAACATCTTCCATTAAAAGGCAAGTGTGAATTCTTCACCAAGCTGATGTTTTGTTCACTAATCTAAAGGAGAGCAATAAGTAGCCATAATTATCAGTTTTAACTAGTAGTGTCATTAGGTAGATATATGAAGGAAAGTGGTTCAGTTAATCAATGGAATTTATTGAGAACTTACTGTGTGCAGAGTGCTGCATTTAGTTTTAGAAAAGAGCAAATAAGTGGAAATTAGTCATGGACCTTGTCCCTCAAGAGACTCACAAACAAGAGCAAACAAGTGGAAGTTAGTCATGGACCCTGTCCTTCAAGAGACTCACAGTTTAATGCAACCCAGCCTAAGAATTTCTGAATCTGTCAAGCAGGTTGATCATGTAACCTAAAGCCATTCAATAGCAAGCCATAATAATGATGATAATAATAGTAATAATGGTACTTAGGTGCTTACTATGTCCCAAGCACTGTTCAAAGCACTGGTGTAAGACACAGGATATTGAGGTTGGACACAGTCCCTTATGGGGCTCACAGACTAAATAGGAGGAAGTGGGATTTAAAGTCCCCATTTAACGGAT
Organism: Tachyglossus aculeatus; assembly: GCF_015852505.1. NCBI lineage: Eukaryota > Metazoa > Chordata > Mammalia > Monotremata > Tachyglossidae > Tachyglossus > Tachyglossus aculeatus. Next base: position 151,832,323 of record NC_052066.1, on the reverse strand, counting down.
GAGGAAACAGAGGCACTGGCAAGTTAAGTGACTTGCCCACGGTCACACAGCAGACAAGTGGTGGGACTGGGATTAGATCCCAGGTCCTCTGACTCATTCATTCATTCATTCAATCATATTTATTGAGCGCTTACTGTGTGCAGAGCACTGTACTAAGCATTTGGGAAGTACAAGTTGGCACCCAAGCCTGGGCTCTTTCCACTAGTCAACTCAGTCATTCCTATTTAATGTTATTTGAGTCTAAACTCTACTCGGGTACTACTGCTAAATGACAAGCTGAAACACAAAAACCCATTCTTTGGAGAGATAGGCACACTAAACCTTTCATTCATTCAGAAGGTATAGACACAACCGGTATGATTTACCAGCATGTAGACTGTAAGTTCCTTGTGGACAGGGATCCGCACCATCCACTCCTCTGCCGCTAATCTCTTCACCGTGCCTCGTTTTCGCCTGTCCCGCCGTCAACCCCCGGCCCACGTCCTCCCCCTGACCTGGAATGCCCTCCCTCTGCCCATCCGCCAAGCTAGCTCTCTTCCTCCCTTCAAGTCCCTACTGAGAGCTCACCTCCTCCAGGAGGCCTTCCCAGATTGAGCCCCCTCCTTCCTCTCCCCCTCCTCCCCCTCTCCATCCCCCCGGCCTTACCTCCTTCCCTTCCCCACAGCACCCGTATATATGTTTGTACGTATTTATTACTCTATTTATTTTACTTGTACATATTAATTCTATTTATTTTATTCTGTTAATATGTTTTGTTTTGTTCTCTGTCTCCCCCTTCTAGACTATGAGCCCACTGTTGGGCTCTATATGTTGCCGTCTCTATATGTTGCCAACTTGTACTTCCCAAGCATTTAGTACAGTGCTCTGCACACAGTAAGCGCTCAATAAATACGACTGAATGAATGAATGTCTACCAAAGCATCGTGCTTTCCCAAACAGTTGAAACAGTTCTCTGACCAGAGTAAGGGATCAAAAAAATGCCATATTGACTGTGAGGATGAAGAGGAGGCCTCTTTTTGACTGTTCATGGTATACCACAGGGGAATTCTTTTTTTTAATTTACAAATGAAAGTGTTGAGTCACACTCACCCCACGCCATACAGGGAGCTACTCTAATAGTCCATATACTGTGGGGAAAATTGTCAAACTGGGGCTACTTTTCATGGGAGAAAATTCCCCAAATGGTGAGGAACATTTAGCGCTAATTTCATCCTACTGCTCCTAAGGACAGTGATCCTAGCTCAATAATGCTAAGAGATGAGCAGTCCAACGCTGGAAATTCTTTTCCTCATTCTCTTGATTTCTGTAAGGAATTAGGGGAATAAAATATATTGTCCAGCATTTCCTGGTCCTTCATCTGTTGAAACTCTTATTTTCAAAAAAGCCTAGAAAGACAGTTTACAGGATGATAAAGATTGTGTTCTTTTTTGTTCTTTACTTATACTATCAATGGTAGATGTGTAAGTGCCAGCCCCTTGTGAAATTCCCCTTGGATGCTGTTATTATTTATTGATTTACCCATCTCCCTTAATGAATATCTGGGTCTCACTCAGAACAATGTAACTCAATACAATGCGTCAATAATAGCCAACATAAGCTAATGTTAAAAATCAGACACACACACACTCCTTAGTCACTCAGATACCTGTACTTGAAATTGAGGCATAATACACCAAAAATATAGATAATTTACATTTCTAAATAGGGAGATTTTATAGATATAGGTTAGACCTTTATAAAGCCCTGGGAACACTGTCATCTCTGTATAGCAATACCTGTGCTGGGGCTTAGACACAATTAAGTTAGATAGATATAATGGGGTCATTGACTAAAGAATCTTAAATAGAAAAAATTAACAGTTTTAAACCTAATCCTAAAGCAAATGGATAGCAAGAACAGTTCTTTAAATAACTGAGTAACATGAGCATAATGAAGGGCTAGGAAAAAATAATACCAAGAGAGCAGCTCCACTTTGGAAACAATTATGAGCTTGAAACAGAGCAGAAAGAACCAGTAAGAGGTTATTATGCACGTAACAATCCAAATGGAAGATCAGACAAGTAGGCTAATATTTTTCCAACTATGAAATACTATTTAACCAACGAGACCACGGATGAGATGAAAAAGTCAAAACTCTGTTGTCCCACGGTCCTTCTTTTAGGAAGTAGAAAATAGGAACACAAGGTTTCTGTCGGGCCTGCTCTTGAATTACTGAGCTAGGATTGATGCGGTCCTATCATGGATTTTTATTTTTAGAGCATCTTGGGAAAAGTTAAACTGTGAACTGAGAGAGCTAATGAGTTCACAGAGTTACAGTCCCCTGACCTCTGAGGGGGAAGGGGGAAGCTTAGGTGTAGATGGAGGGTTTCTAAGTGATGGTTTCTTGAACTGCTCTGACACAACCAAGGTGCAAGCACTTCAAACCAATTTCCTGACACAGTTCAGCCGAAGAGCTTAACAACTGTCATAAAATGAAATGCGTAATACAGAGCTCTTGCTTCAGGCTTTGATGTGAAAAGGACACCTTACAAGTATCTGTCCTAACTGGATTCAGATGTTTAAGCTCCAGTATATGGGGTATTGTACATTTGGGAAAGCTTAAAAGAATTCTGGAAAGATCCATAAATCTTGAATGGGAGCCTTTTATCAGGCTCTAATTTATCATGGAATTTTAATTACATCTGCTGTGGAAGTTTTAATCCATATGTATAGAAAAATGTTGTTTTGCCTGTTTCTCATAATAGCACGTGAAGTGTCTCCTGGACCCATAGTCACAGAGACATGTGGAGGAGTTTGGGGGATTCTGTAGCTCTCTTCCTAGGTGTTGGTAGGTCCTTGGGTTGTTTTTCATTAATCTGTTTGCCCTCTTGTCCCTTAATCACTTCATTTTCTGAGCTGAAATATAATTCTGTTAGAACAGAAAGCCTAAGAAGAGCCAAGAAGGATGTTTTTCCCATTGCAAAACTGCAGTCATTTTGAAATCAATAATTCCATCACAATTCCGTAGTGCCACTTGACTGGACACACAGATGCAGATGGCCCTGCAAATGAGTTTCTGTCCCACTGTGTTTGGCATCTTCTAAGGTCGGTCTCTCTTTCAATTTTTCTCTCCCAGTCTCCATCCACCCCCTTTTCCTCTTCCTCCTCTCTGCATTCAAATTCAGTTTCCCATCCCTTTGGAATTTGACTCCAGCTAATATACTATTGATTGATAATAAAGCATGTAATGATTGAAATGATGTATTAAATCAGACCTGAGGAGACCCTGTTTGGGTTGGCTCAGGGACTGCAGAATTTGGAATAAATGCTATTTACTGATGAGCCTGTGCGGTCATTCACTTGGTATTGTGATTCATTTTGAAATTTCCACAAACGATTGAGGATTTGGTGATTTGTCAAGTGGAAGAAATGTGGAAACCATTATAAAGTGTCTGTGCATGAGTGAGAGAGAGAAAGAGGGAAAAAAAGGATAAAGCTTTAATATAGACTCCAGAAGAATATATGATAGGGGAGGAATCTGCATAAATGTATACCTCATTGAAAATGGCCTACCTTCAAACTCACTGTGCAGGCAGGTCAATGTTGAAATTTAGTGGCTAGAGAATCATATATGTTTATCCCCTAAAGATCTTTTAGGGGCTATATATATTGACTGTGTGGTTGATAACTTGTTTTTGTCAGGAGATGTGGGGAACATTATGAGATCTAACAGTGCGAAGGTTCAGCATTGCTACCAGTTGTTTTGATTTAATATCGCAGGGAAAAGCTCTTTTGAGTAATCTGGATTTGCACAAGATGGCTGTTTAAACGAGGAATTCAGAATTGTAATCCTCAATCCATCATCCCTTAGATTTATATCTTCCTGACACAATTTTCCCCTTCAGTTAGTTTCCTTTCTTGCCCAGTCAGCCTGACACTCCAACGCAGAAGGGCCTGGACTGTTGGAAATGGTTTATTGGTTAAAGATATCATGCGAATGGGAAGAAACTCATTTCCTCTGCCCTGCCTCTGAGAGCCAAGTGATGCCCTCTGTACTGGAACTGTCTTGGGTCCTCAACTCAAGCGCTCTTCACACAGTAAGCACTCAATAAATACGATTGAATGAATGAATGAACTGCTAGCTGTCCAAAGTATGTGGGGCCTGGAGCATTTTGGAGCAGGGCAGGGAGCACTGTGACAATCACACCCGGCCATGCCGCCACCACTCCAGCTTCACATGGGAGTAGCTGTGCTCATTGAGCAGACTAGGCAGCTGAAGTACAGCTACTCTCAGCCAGGGATTAGTTTCCCCTTTTGGCCTGTAAGGAAAGGTAGCTGAGAGAACATCACCACACCCAGGGCTCAAGGGGTCCTCTGGACTGTTGCCTACTAGATTTACAATGCCCATAATGGACACATGCCACCCAGAGAAGTCAGCTTATCTTGTTTGCCACCTCAAGCCAGTCCTGGCAGAGTTTCCTATCTTTCAATGTCCTGCACTCATTTAATACATACCTATACCCCTGAATTGGGATGGTGGGGGATTTCTTTTACACAAGGGGAACTAGACAAGAGGTGCAATATGAGGCAGAGAAAAAAATTGCGGTTGAAGTTCGAATGAACTTTGTCCAGGGTTTCCACCAATAGCAGCGTAGGTCCATTGAAAGAGCCCGGTCTTGGGAGTCAGAAGTCATGGGTTCTATTCCCAGCTCCACCACTTGTCAGCTGTGTGACTTTGGGCAAGTCACTTAACTTCTCTGAGCCTCAGTTACTTCGTATGTAAAATGGGGATTAAGACTGTGAGCCCCTCGTGGGATGACCTGATCCCTTTGTAACCCCCACAGCACTTAGAACAGTGCTTTGCACATAGTAACTGCCTAACTAATGCCATTATTATTATTATTATTATTAACAACAACTATATTCATTGGGCTCTGTGTGGAGAGCATGTAAAGCACAGTATTGGGAGCTGATATCAGTCAATCACTGACATTTAGTTAGAATTTACTATGTACAGGACACAGTACAATGTCCTTGGGAGAGTAAAACATAACAGAATTAGCAGACACATCCCCTTCCCATAACGAATTTACAATCTAGAAATGAGCTTACAGTCTAGAGATGGTTATTTGCAGAGTAAGGTTCTAGTGGCTTGGGGAACCTATAAAAGAAGTAAAACGCATGTTCCCTTGCCTTGAGGAGCCTTCAATCTAATGGTGAAACCAGCAGACATAAAATGACAACTATAGTATCTTTCCCAGAGAGGCCTATATTCCAAAGTATCAATCCAAAATATCCCAAGTGACCACTTCTATTTTGAGGAAGACTGGCCAGTAGGAAAGGGTATATGACTGTCTGGAAAAGCTTTGATGGAAATCAATCAACTAATCAATCTATCATATTTATTTTACTTGTACATTGCTATTCTATTTATTTTATTTCGTTAATATATTTTGTTTTGTTCTCTGTCTCCCTCTTCTAGACTGTGAGCCCACTGTTGGGTAGGGACTGTCTCTATATGTTGCCAATTTGTACTTCCCAAGCGCTTAGTACAGTGCTTTGCACATAGTAAGCGCTCAATAAATACGATTGATGATGATGATGATGATGAATAAATACAATTGATTGATTGAGTGCTTGCTGTGTGCAGAACACTGTACTAAACACTTGGAAGAGTACAAAATCGCAGGTACATTCCCTGTCCACAACAAGTTCACAGTCTAGAAGGGAAGACAGGAAATAATATAATTAAATGAAGTGAATGTCCATAAGTGCTGTGGGGCTGAAGGGGGGATGAATAAAGGGAGCAAGTCTTGGCAATACAGATGGGAGTGGGAATGGAAGCAGCAAGGCCTAGTGGATAGAGCATAGACCTGGGAGCCAGAAGAACCTGCGTTCTAATCACAGTTCTGCCACTTGTCTGCTGTGTGATCTTGGGCAAGTCACTTCACTTCTCTGTGCCTCAGTTACCTCACCGGTAAAATGAGAGTTAAGACTGCTAGCCTTTTGTGGGGGGACAGGGATGGGTCCAGCTCGATTACCTTGTATCTATCCAGCACTTAGTATAGTGACTGGCACATAGAAAGTGCTTAACGAATACCACAATTAATTAAGAATAGGGTTTAGTCAGGGAAGCTTTGAAGGTTCAGAGAATAGTTACCCATGGGATATGAAGAGGGAGAGCATTCCAGGCCAGAGGCAGGACATAGACGAGAGGTTGGTGGCAAGAGAGATGAGAATGAGGTACAGTAAGTAGGTTGACATTAGAAGAGCAAAGTGTGTGGGCTGAATCGTAGTAGGAAATCAGGAAGGTAAGGTAGGAGGGGGCAAGGTGACTGAGTACTTTAAAGTCAATGGTTAGGAGTTTCGGTTCAAGTGGAGTTGAAAATCTGCCGGTCTCAGCTCCGCAACATTGCCAAGATCCGCCCTTTCCTCTCCATCCAAACTGCTACCCTGCTCGTTCAAGCTCTCATCCTATCCCGTCTGGACTACTGCATCAGCCTTCTCTCTGATCTCCCATCCTCGTGTCTCTCTCCACTTCAATCCATACTTCATGCTGCTGCCCGGATTATCTTTGTCCAGAAACGCTCTGGGCATATTACTCCCCTCCTCAAAAATCTCCAGTGGCTACCAATCAATCTGTGCATCAGGCAGAAACTCCTCACCCTGGGCTTCAAGGCTGTCCACCACCTCGCCCCCTCCTACTTCACCTCCCTTCTCTCCTTCTACTGCCCAGCCCGCAACCTCCGCTCCTCCACCGCTAATCTCCTCACTGTACCTCATTCTCGCCTGTCCCGCCATCGACCCCCGGCCCACGTCATCCCCCGGGCCTGGAATGCCCTCCCTCTGCCCCTCCACCAAGCTAGCTCTCTTCCTCCCTTCAAGGCCCTGCTGAGAGCTCACCTCCTCCAGGAGGCCTTCCCAGACTGAGCCCCTTCCCTCCTCTCCCCCTCGTCCCCCTCTCCATCCCCCCATCTTACCTCCTTCCCTTCCCCACAGCACCTGTATATATGTACATATGGTTGTACATATTTATTACTCTATTTATTTATTTATTTATTTTACTTGTACATTTCTATCCTATTTATTTTATTTTGTTGGTATGTTTGGTTCTGTTCTCTGTCTCCCCCTTTTAGACTGTGAGCCCACTGTTGGGTAGGGACTGCCTCTATATGTTGCCAATTTGTACTTCCCAAGCGCTTAGTACAGTGCTCTGCACATAGTAAGCACTCAATAAATACAATTGATGATGATGATGAATAGGTATTCACTAGAGGTTCCTGAGGAGTGGAGAAACATGGATTGAATGATATTGTAGAAGAATGATCTGGGCTGCAGAGTGAAGTATGGACTGGAGTGGGGAAATACAAGAAGCAGGAAGGTCAACAAGGAGTCCGATTCAGTAACCAAGAAAGGATAGGATAAGTGCTTGGATAAACATGGTAGCAGTTTGGATCAAAAGGAAAGGGCGGATTTTAGTGGATTCCTACACAGTCCCGACTGACCCAGCTATAATGGTAAAAACCTGCTTCTGTGCACAATAAGGAAGAGTTAGGGCCCCAGGAACCACACTATTTTCATACCATTGCATAATGTGCACTTGATGTGGAGAGATTTTGGTTGGCCACTCCACCATTTTTCTAAATCCTCAACTCTTGGAGGAGGAAATGCTAAAAATCTTGAGTAACCAACCAAATCCCAGAAGCCCTGCTTCGTCCAGCTCTACTTCTTCCTCCCCACCATGACCTCCCAAAAATTGGCTCTTACCAATGTGGCATTTAGAAAAATCTCCCTGCTGTATGATTATCATCATCTAAAATTCTCTGTGTCAAGGTGTGAGGATACACCTATCAGTAGCCAAGCCCCATGCTGCATTAGCTCACAGAACAGCCCCAAGTCACAATCCAAATCATGAAGGGAAATCAATTCCTGTTTAATAACGTCTGAAGCAGGGACTGTGCCTGATTCTTCATGTTTCTGGAAGTCCACGGTGGGATTTTATACCATGTATAGGTATTGGCTGGCATTTGAGGTGAACACACACACACACACACACACCAGGCATGTGGATGGCTGTCCATAACTGCAATAAGCTGATTTGTTTCACTTTATGAACTAATTGCCAGACCACATCTGAAGAACTGCTGAGTTTGCAGAGCGTTATACCCCCTGCCTGCCACCTCCCCCCACCCCCAACCCTCCTTCCTCCCGCGGCTGCTTCTGGTTCTCAGGAGACCTTTATTCATTTTAACCATCTCCTGTCCCCAGTATTAGACTGCCAGGCACTCTCTTTTGGGTTTTCTGATGAAATCTGACATCTTAGAGGAGATGGATAATACCCAGATAAAGATTTGCCTCTTGCCTTCACTTTCTAGTGTAGATCTGTATTAATAATAATAATAATGATGGCATTTATTAAGTGCTTACTACGTGCAAAGCACTGTTCTAAGCACTGGGGAGGTTACAAGGTGATCAGGTTGTCCCATGAGGGGGCTCACAGTCACAGTCACAGCCCCATTTTACAGATGAGGTAACTGAGGCACAGAGAAGTGAAGTGACTTGCCCAAAGTCACACAGCTGACAACTGGTGGAGCCGGGATTTGAACCCCTGACCTCTGACTCCAAAGTCCATGCTCTTTCCACTGAGCTACACTGTTTTGTCAATCAGTAGTAGATCTGATGAAGGGAAAGCTCAGAGATTCTACTTTAGTACATCATTCATAAAAAGCAGGGTGGTCTAGTGGAAAAAAAAAACATGAGGCTGGAAGTCACAGGACCTGGGAGAAGCAGCATGGCTCAGTGGAAAGAGCACGGACTTGGAAGTCAGAGGTCATGGGTTCGAATCCCGGCTCCGCCACATGTCTGCTGTGTGACATAGAGCAAGTCACTTAAGTTCTCTGGGCCTCAGTTATCTGTAAAATGGAGACTAAGACTGTGAGCCCCAAGTGGGACAACCTGATCACCTTGTATCCCCCCAGTGCTTGGAACAGTGCTTGGCACATAGCGAGCGCTTAACAAATGCCATCATCATTATTATTATTATAAATCCGGCTCTGCCAAATGCTTGCTGTGTGACCTTGGGCAAGTTTCTTCACTTCTGTTTCAACTGTAAAATGGGAATTAAACACCTGTTCTTCCTCCTGCTTAGACTGTGATCTTCTTGAGGGGCAGGGATTATGTCCAACCTAATTAACTTGTGCCTACCCCAGTACTTAGAACAGTGCTTGAGATATCATAAGCACTTAAGAAAATACCATTAAAAAAATTCAACACAGCAAGTGGTGTGCATGTTTGTGAGAAGGTGTATGAATGCACACAGAACAGGAAGGAATTAACTCCAAAAACCTGTCAACAAGTAAAAACTCCCTTACATTACTTCACTGATTGTCTCCTATAACCCTTCTCTAATGCCAATTTACTCAATGTATCTTGATCTCGTCTGTCCTACCACCACCTCTTGCCCACATCCTCCCCCTGTCCTGGAACTCCCTCCCTCTTCTTCAATCAATAATAATTATTAACCATTAATTGTATACAAAGCACTGTAATAATAATAATAATTGTGGTATTTGTTAAGCACTTACTATGTGCCAGGGACTGTACCAAGCACTGGGTTCAAATCCCAGCTCCACCAATTGTCAGCTCTGTGACTTTGGGCAAGTCACTTAACTTCTCTGTGCCTCAGTTACCTCATCTGTAAAATGGGGATTAAGACTGTGAGTCCCCTGTGGGACAACCTGATCACTTTGTAACCTCCCCAGTGCTTAAAACAGTGCTTTGCACATAGTAAGCCCTTTATAAATGCCATCATTATTATTATTAAGTGCTCAATAAATACCATTGATTAATATGCCCTGCAATGTTGCATCCTTAGCTTTCTTCCTTTCCTCTAAGCTCCCAAATCTTTCTCAACCATTTGCTTTAGTCCTCCTTCTGGACATATAGTGAATCCATTTTTCAGAGAAATCAGCAAGTCACTGGAAAATTTGGTTGTTTCCTAACCATCTGTGTTGCTGACTCGTCCCAGGAAATCTAGGGGTGAAGAAGGACCCAGAGAAGGTCATTTTACTCTGGAAATGTTGGTTTCCTTCTCCCACTTGCAGCTCTGTTCTTGCTGGCTTCTGTAAGCCCGGTGGTTCAGAGCTGCACACATGAATTGACTGCCTTCTTATTTTATCGCCTCTGGTTTATTAAAAGAAAATCCTAATTTATCACATACATGACATGGGAAAGATCTTAGGATAGTGAAAAATGGAGGATACAAAGACCAATTAATTCTAAGCATCAACCTTGTGGGTTGTCATTTCCTAGCCCTTTATTTTCCTGTTAGGTGCACTCATTTCTAAACAGTAAGTGAGACTTCCTAAGAGGATATGACTTGAATCACACAATGAATGAGTGCTAGGCTGATTCGTCCTGAAGACAGGGTGCAGCTCAGATGAGCAAGCGAGGACCCAAACGAAACACTTCCCAGGCTCAGTCTGCAAACTGAAGTGCCTACATTTCATATTCAATAATAATAATAATGATATTTGTTAAACACTTACTATGTACCAAACAATGTACTAAGCACTGGTGTGGATACGAGCAAATTGGGTTGGACAAAGTCCTGTCCCACTTTGAACTCATAGTCTCAATCCTCATTTTACAGATCAGGTAACAGGCACAGAGAAGTGAAGTGACTTGCCCAAAGTCACACAGCTGACAAGTGGTGGAGCCAAGATTAGAACCCACAACTTTCTGACTCCCAGTCCTGGCCTCTATCCACTAAGCAATGCTGCTTCTCTACATCATGCACTTGGGCAGGAAGGAACATCCCCCTTGGATAGACCTGTCTAAGGAGAGATGTCAGAGAGAGGGGAAGGGCTAGGGAGGCTGTTGACAAGATCTTCCACATCTCCCCTTCTCTTAACTCTGTCCTCTAAGAATGTCAGAGATGTCCCCAGTCCAAGGATGCCACCCCAGTCCAAGATGTCACCAGATTTCACTACATAGACAGCCCCCCCCACCCCCCCCAATCCTTGGACACTCCACTCAAAGGTCTGGCACAATATAGCTGACAGTATATGACTGAGAATATAGGATTGGCAAGGTCAGCGTTCAATCCCCACTTTGGAAACCAGAGCAACCCTAAAGGATGAGATTTTATGGAGAAAACCAATTGTCTTTCAACAGTCAGTTCTGCCAGAACACACGTTTTCACTAGGTGTTTTGACTAGGACACAATGTCAGAATTAGGGAACTTTCTTCTGACAATGCTTGATTGTCTGGGTACATCACAGTGTGGTGCTTATAGTCAAGTGAAGCATTGAGCACAGGGTGAGAACTACAGTGGGAGTTTTACAGGATTCTTCAGAATGCAACCCCCAAATTATAGACCCGGGTTTATTCCAGGTGTGTGTAGCCATAGTTCGGCAGACTCAACATCTGCAACTGTCCAAAATAGGACCGATCTGGCTTATATTGTTGGGAATCCAGGGATTTTCTCCATAAGAGCAATGTCAAAGGGGAAGAATGGTCTATTGCAATTTTCAAGTGCATGTTTGCCTCTTCCCAACATATGCCAGGATTTATTGAGTGCCCACCAAGTACCAGACAATGTACTGGGCCTCTACTAGGCAGTTAGAAGCATAAAATAGACATTGAAGACACAGTTCCAGTCCTTAAGGATTTTACAATCTAAACGTATCAAATACAAATATACATATGAGTCCTCAAGAGTCTACCTCCCTCATCTCCCATATTCCTCTCCTGGATATTGGGACACAAAGGATACCTGGAGTTTTCCTCTGACTTCTCAGGAATGGGCAGAAGCAGACAAATCCTGAGTTCCCCAGTCATACTCTTCTTTCTTCATAGATTCCTAGCCTTGGATCATCAATCGTCTACCAATCAATCATATTTATTGAGCACTTACTGTGTGTAGAGCACTGTTCTAAGCACTTGGTAGAGTACGATATAACAATATAACAGACAGTTCCTGCCTACAGTGAGTTTACAGTCTAGAGTGGGAGACTAACGGTAATATAAATCAATAAATTATGGATATGTACATAAGTGCTGAGTGGCTCGGAGTGGGGATGAATAAATGGAGCAAGTCAGGGTGATGCAGAAGGGAGTGGGAGAAAAAGAAAAGACGGCTTAGTCAGGGAAGGCCCTCTTGAACGAGGTGCACCTTTAATAAGGCTTTGAAGGTGGGGGATAATTGTTTGTCGGAGAGGGAGGGCATTCCGGGCCAGAGGCAGGATGTGGGCGAGCGGTTGGTGGCCAGACAGACGAGATCAAGGTACAGTGAGGAGGTTGGCATTAGAGAAGCGAAGTGTGTGGGTAGTAATGTGAGGTGGGAGGGGACAAGTGATTGAGTGCTTTAAAGTCTCCAAACTAGCTCCTAACTTGGAGAAGAAGCGTGGCTCTGTGGAAAGAGACCGGGCTTCGGAGTCAGAGGTCATGAGTTCAAAACCAGGCTCTGCCACTTGTCAGCTTTGTGACTTTGGGCAAGTCACTTAACTTCTCTGTGCCTTAGTTCCCTCATCTGGAAAATGGGGGATGAAGACTGTGAGCTCCATGTGGGACAACCTGATAAGCTTGTAACCTCCCCAGTGCTTAGAACAGTGCTTTGTACATAGTAAGTGCTTAAAAAATGTCATTATTATTATTATTAGTTACATTCATTCATATTTATTGAGCACTTACTGTGTGCAGAGCACTGTACTAAGCGCTTGGGAAGTACAAGTCGGCAACATATAGAGACGGTCCCTACCCAACAACAGTCTCACAGTCTAGATCAACCATAGCTCTCCTGTGTGTCCAATCCTCACATCCTCCCAGAGAGGGTAGGAATATTTCATAAGCTCTTTTCTGGGGGTTGGGGGGGAAGGTGAACTCACACACATTCTTCTCAAAGTCCCTTTCCCTACCTTCATCTGCAGTGCAGGAATGTAGGATCGAGTCTCTGCTTGGACTTTGCCAGCCTGAAGTCTTGAACTTGAGACCTCAACTTAGACTTTAGAAGACATTTACCATTAGCAAATGCCTTGGTGAATTGTCTTTTGAGTGTAGGTGTAGCCTGGAAATATAGAGGTTTGTGAAAAAGGGAAACTGCCCCCCATGCTCGAAAAGTCCTAATTGATCTAGACCTAGACTTAAGTTCCTTGGGGGCAGGGAATATATCTTTTGCCTCTTTCATGTGAACCCTGTGTGGGAATCAAGAAACCTGGGTTCTTATTCCCGGTTCAGCCAGTTGCCTACTCTATGACCTTGGACAAGTCACTTTGTTTCTTAGAGCTTTGCTTTTCTCATAACTCTCAGATAAGATGTGAAGACCCAAAACCTGAAAAGCCTGGTCATTCTGTGCCCTGAATGGGGCATATATCTCCCCAGAGCCTTCCTGAGTCAGGGGTTGAAATAAAACAGAGGAGAAACTCAGCCTAGGAGAAGTTAGATTGTGTTTCACTTTGTATGAGTTCACACGTTCAAAAGTTTCACTTTGAATTCTTGGGGCTCAAGGGAACGCACCATCTCAAAGTGTAAATCAGCACCTAGCTCCTGGTCAAAACTCAATCCAATTGCAGATTTTCAATTCATTTTAAAATGAAGTACGAGCACAGGCCTAGGAGTCTGAGGTTTAAATCCTGGATTTTTTTTTAATGGCATTTGTTAAGGGTTTATTTTGAGTCAAGCACTGCTAAGAGCTGGGGTAGATACAAAATACTCGGGGTGTCCCACATGGGGCTCACAGTCTTAATCTCCATTTTACAGGTGAGAGAACTGAGGCACAGAGAAGTTAAGTGACTTGGCTAAGGTCATAAAGCAGACAAGTGGCAGAGCCGAGATTAGAACCCATGACCGCTGACTCTCAAGCCTGTGCTCTTTCCACTAAACCACACTGCTTCCCTATGCAGAGCTGAAATTAAAACCCATGTCCTCTGGGTCACAGGCTATGCTTTAACCAGTAGGCCATCCTGCTTTCCCTTCCCTTTTGCCACTGCCTATGTGACCTTGGGCAAGACACTCAACTTCTCTGTGCCTCAATTTCCTTAACTGTAAAATGGGGATTCAATGCCTGTTTTCCCTCCAACTTAGACTGTGAACCCCATGCAGGACAGAGACTGTCCAACATGGTTAACATGAGTCTATTTCAATACTTAAAACAAAGCTTGACACATCGTAAGTGCTTAACACATACCATAATAATTATTATTATAAAGGCTCTCTGGATTCTTGGCTAGTGGTGACTGTATTCAAATGTCCTAGCATGTTGTAGAGAGAGACTAGAGAAGCCATCCTTTCCATATCAATGAGGGGAAAAAGTGAGGGTAATTTTTTATGGTACTTGCTAAGCATTTATTATATGCCAGACACTATACTAAGCGCTGGGGTAGTGCAAGCTAAACAGGTTGGACACAGTCCATGTTCCACGTGGGGTCCACAGCCTCAGTAGGTGGGAGTTCAGGTATTAAATCTCCATTCTACAACTGAGGTAATTGTGGTACTGAAAAGTAAAATGACTCTCCCACAATTACACAGCAGACAAGTGGCAGAGCTGGGATTAAAACCGAGGCCCTCTGATTCTTAGGTCCATGCTCTTTTCACGAGACCACGCTGCTTCACTGAAGTCAGTAGGCCCCTTTTAGGTCAAGCCGACATCCCCTCCTCATAACAGAGCACAGCTAGAGGGCTGTTAGAGTGGGATAGATGGGCTCTTAATACAATGATCTTCAAACAGCAAGCTCTCAGTAAATATCACTGATTGATTGATCAGACCAGAGAACCCAACCCCAAGAAGTTGGGCTGGAAAGACCCAGCTGAATTAGCAGATCTGGGCTGCTTATCCTTTCATGAGCTCCCCTCTGGCTGCCTGCATCCCACAGCAAAAGGAAGGGGAGGACAGAGGGATGAATACCCATTTCAACTTCCTTTCTTCGCTTTCACGTCCTCTCTCCCTCCTGCTTGGATTTTTTGTTTGTTTTTTTGGTATTTGTGAAGTGCTGTCTACGTGTCAAGCACTGTTCTAAGTCTGTTAATTGTTTTATTGTTGTATTAGTTGCTGTATTGTACGTTGTATTGCAGTATCCTGCACCAAGCACTCAATAAATAAGATTGACTGATTGACATGGGGCTCACAGTCTAAGTAGGAGGTGATAGGATTTAATCCCCATTTAACAGCGTGGCTCAGTGGAAAGAGCACAGACTTGGGAGTCACAGGTCACGGGTTCTAATACTGGCTCCATCACTTGTCAGCTGTGTGACTTTGGGCAAGTCATTTAACTTCTCTGTGCCTCAGTTACCACATCTGTAAAATGGGGATTAAGACTGTGAGCCCCACGGGTGACAACCTGATTACCTTGTATCTCCCCCAGCATTTAGAACAGTGCTTGGCACATAGTAAGCGCTTAACAAATGCCATTATTATTATTATTCACAGTTGAGGACACCGAAGCCCAGAGAAGTTAAGTGACTTCCCCAAGGTCACCCAGCAAGCAAACGTCAGAGCCAGAATTAGAACCCGGGTCCTCTGACTCCCAAGCCCATTCTCTTTCCACTAGACTGCACAGTTTCTTACATGCAGAGCTGGGGCTCATCTCCTTCTAAGATCACCGTTGTCTCTCAGGCACAGTTTTGTGAACTCTGGAGGTTGACTTGTCCTGACCGCAAACTTTGCAGTGCATATTGGGTTTGATCTGAGCTGGGCTCGACCACCAGTCCCCAACATACAGAATTTCTACCCAGAGAATCACTCATCAAGATCTGGTTTGCCTATAAAGGGCTTTGAACTCCTCAGAGCTAAGATCTCTATAAATGGAAATCTCTTGGACTAATTTTAGATTGCGAGCCCCACAAGGGACAGAAACTCTGTTTAACTCCTACCAGTTTATTCTTTCTCAGAGCTTAGTACAGTGCTCTGTACACAGTAATAATAATAATAATAATGGTATTTTTTAAGTGCTTACTATTTGTCAAGCACTGTTCTAAGCACTGGTGTAGATACAAGCTAAACAGGTTGTCCCACATGGGGCTTACAGTCTTAGTCCCCATTTTACAGATGAGGTAACTGAGGCACAGAGAAGTTAAGTGACTTACCCAAAATCACAGAGCGGACAAGTGGCAGAGCCAGGATTTGAACCCATGATCTCTGACTCCCAAGCCTGGGCTCTTTCCACTAAGCCACGCTGCTTCTCTACTCTACTCAGTAAGCACTTAATAAATCCTATTATTTAAACTGTAAGCTTGTTGTATTCTCCCAAGTGCAGTATTCTGCACACAGTGAGTGCTCAGTAAATGCCACTGATTGATGAATACTAATATTACTAATCATGGTTATGTAGGCGAGGTTGAGATGTAGCAAGGCCTAGTGGAAACAGCATGGGCCTGGAAATCAGAAGGCCTGGGTTCTAATCTCAGCTCTGCCAATTGCTCGCTATGTGACCTTGGGCAAGTCACTTCACTTCTCTGTGCCTCAGTTACCTCATCTGCAAAATGGGGATTAAAGCTGTGAGCCCCATGTCGGACATGGACCGTGTCCAATCTGATTAGCTTGTATCTACCCCAGCACTTAGTACGGTGCCTAGTAAACAGTAAGCACATAATAAGTCTTACAGTAATAACAATGAAAAGGACTGCTACTTCGGAAGACTTCTGGACAAAGGAAGCAACTGAAATGTGTGATATTTTGCAATTTTGTGGTACTTTTCTCAACCACCCTCTCTAAAATTATATTGCTTGACAATAGTTTGTAGTGAATAGGTACCTTATGGCCTGTTCTTTCTGCTCCTCTAATTTTTTGTTTTCTTCCTGTGCATTTATCCATTTTCGTGTGGTTCCTTTTCACTTCATATATACATATTCATTTCATATAAATTTCATTTCATATAAATACATATTTATTACTCTATTTATTTTACCTGTACATATCTATTCTATTTATTTTATTTTGTTGGTATGTTTGGTTTTGTTCTCTGTCTCCCCCTTTTAGACTGTGAGCCCACTGTTGGGTAGGGACTGTCTTTATATGTTGCCAACTTGTACTTCCCAAGCGCTTAGTACAGTGCTCTGCACACATTAAGCGCTCAATAAATACGATTGATTGATTGGAGCATAACCAGCAGGGAGAGTGCACAGTAGTATACATCTGCCTTCAATCCAGATGCAGGATTCTTTTTTCCTAGACATAAGTCCACGTAAGCGAAACCTTTAATAGCTGCAAAAGATCCTCCACACATTCCCAAGATGCTTTTATGATAATTATTCTTGGTATAACCTCTTTGCTTCTGGGAGTGGAAGATGAGGGGGAGAGGAGTAGGAAGGGGACAAAAGAGGAAGGGGGGAAGGAAGAAAAGCTTGGTCTGCCATGGATCATGACAGAGACAATGTGAGAAGGAATGGTTACCCAATGTTAAAAGGGAACCATATGGTCTATTAAACCATACGGCATAATAAAAGAACAGATGAAAAATAAACAGAAATAAGTAACGAAGAAAGTACATCAAGCTATTTTGTAAATTCCAAATAGATAAGATTGTCAATTATGAAAAAAATGCATATATAAGTCTGAGAGTTAAGGATCATGATGAGACCATGACAGTATATTAAAAGTTTAACAAGGTACGTTTTCAGAGGTGTTAACATTTGAAACCAGAAACAACAGTAAGACTGACACTTTAAGCAGAACAGTAACACCATTTAAGCCTCTATTAATCAGAGCCTAACGGTTGCTTATTTTAAGCAGGGAAGAAAAGCAGAGGCAGGTTTGGGTGACCAGTTGATACCTTTTTTCCCTTCTAGACTGTGAGCCCACTGTTGGGTAGGGACCGTCTCTATATGTTGCCAACTTGTACTTCCCAAGCGCTTAGTACAGTGTTCTGCACACAGTAAGCACTCAATAAATACGATTGATTGATTGATTTTTTGGGACAAAAAACATTTTTGAGACAGAATTCTGCTGGGCAATCATAGGAGAGGACTCTAGTTATGGACAGGGAATGGGTCTGTTTATTTTTATATTGTACTCTCCTAAGCACTCAAGTACCATGCTCCACACACAGTAAGTGCTCAATAAATCCAACTGACTGACTAATCAAACTCTCCTTGAATTTCTATTTTGGAGGAGGGCAACCCTGGACCAGCCTAGTTGTCCTTCTGGACTCCACCTGGTTGATCTTCTGTGGTTCGTTTGTGCTCAGGTATGCAGGACTCTGGACCCGGAACTATTGAAAGAACGCTGACACTTTTGTGAAGGACCATTTTTGGATGATCACAGTGGGCAGTGGGAAGAGTACTGAACAGCTGCGTGGGAAGCAGCATGGCCTAGTGGAAAGAGTATGGGCCTGGGAACCAGAGGACCTAGTTCTAATCCCTGCTTTGCCACTTCCTCGCTGTGTGACCTTAGGCAAGTCACGTCACTTCTCTGTGCCTCATTTTCCTCAACTTTAAAATGGGGATTCATTACCTGTTCTCCTCCAACTTAGAATGAGAGCCCCACTGGGGCAGGGACTCTATCAGACCTGGTTGTCCTGTATCTATCCCAGCACCTTGAACAGTGACACATAATAAGAGCTTACTATTATGATGATGATGATTAAGATTATCCTCCATCAAGCCCAGGGAATAAGATACAGTATGAAGTAGTAGAAATTGTACCCTTCAATATGCTTAGTTCTCTTTCTAACCTTCCTCTTCCAGACTGTTCAAATTAAGAGATATTTCAGTCACCAAGAAAGGTGCCAATTGTCAGTATCCAATACTTTTCCCAGTACAAAGGGAGAAACATGTAAGAACCAGCATGGCCTGTGAGAAGGAGCACGGTCTAGAGGAAAGAGCACAGGCCTGGTAATCAGCGTAACTTGGGTTCTAATCCTGACTCCACAACTTGTCTGTCATGTGACCTTGGGTAAAGCACTTCACTGTGCCTCAGTTACCTCATCTCTAAGGTTCTGAGCCCCATGTGGGACATAGACTATGTCCACCCTGATTATCTTGTATCTACCCCAGCATGTAGTACAGTGCCTGGAAAATAGTAAGCGCTTAACAAATACCATTTTTAAAAAAGTATGCTTAGCTAAACTTCACTCTAGGATGTGTGTTCTCATCAGCACATCAGAGCTTCAAAAGAAAAGGCCCTAGTGCTATTTGCAAATATTTATCTTCTGAGTTGAAGAAAAATAATGCTAGGACCAAAGAGTTATGGGAGAATACACAAGTGTAATCAAGAGGAGATAAGCTCCCTTCTGGAATTTAAATCCAAGTTGATCTGTCCTGGTTTTATGGTTCATGTTAATAAAAACCCATAAAAGGTCACATCGCAGTGTGGACTAAGTATCTAGAGTTTATTAAAGGAAATTGGGAGTCAGTAAGTTTAAGAGATTTCACTAAATTCATGGATAGATAGTTCACAATGGGTTCCTCGTGGGAAAGTTAGTGATGTAGATGGGATAGTTAGGGATCTTAGAGGGTCCTTCTCTAGCCATTAAACTGGCTGTGCCAGAAGGGTGTAGACAGTGGCCATTGAGTGGTGGATGTGGCCCAATTTATAGCACATGAACAAGTCATTCCAAGTTGAAACTTTAAAAAAAAACATGACCAGTACTTTTCATTTCCCTCACTGGCCTTTTTAGAGGTAAAAGAAGCATCTTAGTGGAAAGAGCAAGGGCTTGGGAGTCAGAGGTTGTGGGTTCTAATCCCAGCTCTGCCACTTAGCTATTTGACTTTGGGCAAGTCACTTAATTTCTCTGTGCCTCAGTTACCTCATCTGTAAAATGGGGATTAAGACTGTGGGGATTGACCCATGTGGGTCAACCTGATTACCTTATATCTACACCAGTGCTTAGAAGAGTACTTGGCATATAGTAAGCGCTTAACAAATACCATTATTATTATTATAGATAAATGAATTATGTTAGGCCATGAGGAATCTATTTAGTAAATTCCTTCTTGAGTATACTGTATGGCACCCTAATTGGCGTGGGCACCTCCCTCCCTTTCCAGTGTATAAGAGTTTTGTTGTTGGATTTCAACACACCTTCCCAAAGTGATATGATACATCTAGTCTCTTCAAACCCCAGCAAACTCAAGGCATTGAAGAAACCTAGAAATTAAAAGTCATTCCACCAGTTAACACTTTCCATCCTTCATCGATCAATCATTTGTATTTATTGAATGCTTAATGCATGCACAGCACTGTACTAAGCACTTGGGAAATAATCTGGATAAGGATAGATGATGGATCATTGAGGAATTGAATAGCAAATGTTTAATTCTCCACCTCTAAGAATGGGTCCCAGGGTTTCCCAGGCAGGTGGTAGTCACCCCCAGATGTATGAGGCACTGGGGAGGAGGTACCTGAATTAAGATTGACATATTATTTACATGTGTCCACCAAAGCCTTTTAAATTATAATCTTGGTTCCTTCTGACTTGCTTCTTGATCTTCATCATCATCATCCATCATTCAGTTCCCTCCACACCAGGAGTGGTTGGAATAGGGTGAGGGAGAAACCCAGAACCAGAGGACAGTTGAAGCTCACTGTGAGGGGAATGCTTCTGTTTATTGTTATACTGTACTCTCTCAACCGCTTAGTACAGTGCCCTGCATACAGGAAGCGCTCAGTAAATACGACTGAATGAATGAATGAGATGAAGAGGGACAATGGGGAGCCTGGATGGTCTAAGAGATCACTGAACTGAGAGCACCATTTTGGAGTTGAAAGTAATCTGGGGAGGCAAAAGTAGATGGCTTGGGTTAGGCTTCAAGAAATTCAGTGGCCTTGGTAAAGAATAGAATTATTTTTTTCACTTGGCGTTTGTTTTTTTCCAGTGTGTCAAGTCCTCTGTGCTCTCCTGAAAATTTTACCAAAGAGAAACAATGGCTCTGAAGATTTTCTGTGGGATTTTTTTTTTCTCTCTCTCAGAGGAAGTTAGTTACCTTGAGGAGCAAAGTGAAAACACATTAATCGCTCCATTGTGATGCTCTTTAACCCTCCACTCCTCCAGTCTAGGAGTCTCTCTCTCTGTTAATGACTGTTGTGAAACAGCAAATGGAATCTCAAACCAGCAGAAGAGGACTTGGGTTTTTATCGACCCTGCCCTCTCACGCTGCTTTTTTTGTCTTTAATCCTCTAAAGTACTTTGCCTTTTGAAGAAACAGCCATAGGCCCCCAATGCTTTTCTGATCTCCTATCACTTTCTTTCATCACTTGCAGGTCTTCCTTGCCAGGGGAAGTAAACTGGGCACTGTTAGGGAGCTAAGCGAAGGATATTTCCTGCCAAGCCATAAGCACCTTCCCCCTGCTGGGTAAGTGTTAGCACCTCTTTGGCACCTTGTCAGGAGATTACAAAACCGGAGGAGAACAATACCGCACAGAAATCCGGCTTGCCAACACGATTCCATCAGAGTCACTAACTAAGCCGTGGCAAACTCCTTTCTGTTGTGAAACAGAGGACAGGGGTGTTTGCAAACATGTTTAAGGCCCCCTACTTGCAAGGGTGGTGGGACTCCATAGGGTGCGTTTAGCTTTTCCAAAGGTGAACCTGTTCTTCTGTCACCTCCTCTCTCTCTTCTATTGTAAACTGGGTCCCCTGTAGGCTTCTTTCCATTTATTAGCCCAACAATAGCTCAGTGAAAATCCTCTTGCCAATTCCGCCAGCCAGGAAATTCAACAGCGTACCACATATCTCATGATCCAAAGCGCTTCATAGGATTTAACCCAACTTTTTATTCTCTTAATTTCATCCCTGTTTCTGTCATCCCTCCCAAGGCTCCATGATAATTTTTCCTCACCTTAGAATAGACCGGCATGAAGTACCGGGAAATCTCCTTACTGATAGTTCCTCAAATTCCTCCTTTATTCTTAAAATGGTATGACTTGAAGACTTCACTGGAAAAGTCTTCAGAATCAATCACATTTATTGAGTGATTACTGTTGTGCAGACCACTGTACTAAGCACATGGGAGGGTAAAATATAACAGAGTTGAGAGAGATGTGCCTTGCCCACAATGAGCTTTCAGTCTAGAGACGGAGACAGACATTAATATAAATAAATAAATTAAAGGAAATTAGGAAATCAGGGAGGTAAGGTACCAAGAAGAAAGTTGATTAAGTACTTTAAAGCCTTTGGCAAAGATTTTCTGTTTGATGCAGAGGAAGATGGGCAATCCCTGGAGGTTCTTGAGGAATGGGGAAACATGGGGTGAATGGTTTTGTAGAAAAAATGATCCAGGCAGCAGAGTGAAGTATATACTGGAGTGGGGAGAGACAGGAGGCAGGAAGGTCAGCAAGGAGGCTGATGCAGTAGTCAAGACTGAATATAAGTGTTTGGATTAACAGTTTGGGTAGAGAGGAAAGGGTAGATTTTAGCAATGTTGTGCTAAACTGATAGGATTTGGTGACAGATTGACTATGTGGGTTGAATGAAAGATTAGTTGAGGATTACGTAAGGTTACAGACTTGTGAGACAGGGACGATGGTGATGCAGTGATGGGAAAGTTGTGGGGAGGACAGTTTTGGTTGGGAAGATGAATTCTGCTTTGGATATGTTTGGTTTGAGGTGTCAGAAGGACATCCAGGTAGAGCTGTCCTGAAGCCAGAAGGAAATGTGAGGCTAAAGAGAATGGTATTTATTGAATGCTTACTGTGTGGAGAGGGTTGTACTAAGCACTTGGAAGAGTACAGTATAACAGAGATGATAGATGCATTCCCTACCCACAAAGAGTTTACAGTCAGAAGGATGAGACAGACATTTGAAGGAACAGCATGACCTAGTAGATACAGTATGGGCCTGGAAATCGGAAGGACCTGGGTTCTAATTCTAGCTCCACCACTTGTCTGCTATGTGATCTTGGACGTCATGTCACTTCTTTGTGCCTCAGTTACCTCATCTGTAAAATGGAAATTGAGACTGGGAGACCTATGTGGGACAGGGACTCTGTCCAACTTAATTATCTTGTACTTCCCCCAGAGCTTATTACAGCATCTGGCACATAGTAAGTGCTTAGCAAATGCCATAATTATTATTGTTACCTTAAAATAAATTATGGATCTGTACATAACTGCTGTGGGGCTGAGGGTACAAATCCAAGTGCCAGGCAAGTAGGGGAAATTAGGGTTTAGTCAGGGAAGGACTCTTGGAAGAGATGTGATTTTAGCAAGGCTTTGAAGGTGGGAAGAATTGCTGTGTGTTGGATATAAAGGGGGAGGGAGCACCTGGCCAGAGGAAGGATGTAGACATGGAGTGACAGCGAGTTAAATGAGATTGGAGGATGGTAAATTGGTGCTAGAGGAGTGAAGTGTGCAGACTGGTGTATAGTAGGAAGTCAGCGAACTAAGGTAGGAGCAAGGTGGTAGAGTGCTTCGAAGACAATAGTGAGGAGCTTCTGCTTGATAAGGAGGTGTATGGGCAATCACTGCAGGTTCTTGAGGAGTGGGGACATGTGGACTGAAATTATTTTAGAAACAATGCAGGCAGCAGGGTGAAGTATGGACTGGAGTGGGGAGAGAAAACACAGGGAGGTCAGCAAGGAGGCAGGTGCAGTAGACAAGGCAGAATATGATAATATGATAAGTATTTGGATCATTGTAGTAGCTGTTTGAATGTAGAGAAAAATGCAATTTGTGAAGGTTGAACTGACAGGATTTGAATGAGAGAGAGGAGTCAGGGATAACGCCAAGGTTGAGGGCTTGTGTGCAGGGAGGTGGTGCACAGTCCTTTCTAGACTGTGAGCCCGTTGTTGAGTAGGGACCGTCTCTATATGTTGCCAACTTGTACTTCCCAAGTGCTTAGTACAGTGCTCTGCACACAGTAAGCACTCAATAAATACGATTGAATGAATGAGTGAATAGTGGTGCTATCCACAGTGATAGAAAAGTAACGAGAGGCTAGAGTTTGGTTGGGAAGATGAATTCTTGTGTGGACATGTTTAGTTTGAGGTGACAGTGGGAGATCCACATAGAGGTGTCCTGAAGGCAGGAGGAAATGCATGACGACAGAGACGGAGCTAGATCGGGGTTGGATGGGTAGATTTGAAAATCAACAGCATAGGGATGGTAGGCAAAGCCATGGGTGAGAATTAGTTCTCCAAGTGAGTGGGTGTACATAGAGAATAGGAGACACAGAACTGAGTCTTGAGGAACTCCCACAGTTAGAGGGTGAGAGTCAGAGAAGAAGACTGCCAAAAAGACTGAGAATGGGCGGCATGAGAGATAGGAGAACCAAGAGAGAGTAATGTCAAGGAAGCCAAAGTTGGATAACGTTTCCAGGAGAAGGGGGTGACCCACAGGGTACAGGGCAGTTGAGAGGTCAATAATAATAATAATGATAGCATTTATTAAGCGCTTACTATATGCAAAGCACTGTTCTAAGCGCTGGGGAGGTTACAAGGTGATCAGGCTGTCCCACAGGAGGCTCACAGTCTTAATCCCCATTTTACAGATGAGGCAACTGAGGCCTAGAGAAGTTAAGTGAGTTGCCCAAAGTCACACAGCTAACAATTGGTGGAGTCAGGACTTGAACCCATGACATCTGACTCCAAAGCCTGTGCTCTTTTCACTGAGCCATGCTGATTCTGTGGAGAATGAGAATTAAGGTGGAGTAGAGGCTGTGGGATAAAACAGTGATCATTGGTGGTCTTAGAGAGGGTGGGTTCCATCAAGTGAAGGATGCATAGTCAGATTGGAAGGGATCAAGGAGAAAATTGGAGGAGAAGAAGTGGAAACAGTGGGTGTTGAGCAAGTGTTTAGAGAGGAATGGTAGGAGGCAGCTGCGGGATCAAAGGAGGGGTTTTTTTGTTGTTTGTCTTTTTTTAGGAAAGGGGATGCATGAACATGAAACAGCATGGCTTAGTGGATATAGCACAAGCCTGGCAGTCAGAAGGACCTGAGTTCTAAACCTGTCTCTGCCACTTGTCTGCTGAGTGACCTTGGACAAGTCACTTCACTTCTCTCTTCCTCAGTTACCTCATCTGTAGAGTGGAGATTAAGTATGTGAGTTCCATGTGGGACAGGGTCTGTGCTTAACCTGATTAACTTTTATCTACTCCAGTGCAAGCACTTGGCACATAATATAATAAGCACTTAAACTCCATAAAAATTTTTGAAAGCAATGGGGAAGAAGCTATTGGAAAGCTCACAGCTGAAAATGATCAGGGAGGAAAGAAGGAAGGGGGCAAGTGTAAGTGCAAGTAAGGTGTAAAATGATAGCGTAGGAGACACAGGTGGAAAATAATAATAATAATAATAATAATAATAATAATAATGTTGGCATTTTTTAAGCACTTACTATGTGCAGAGCACTGTTCTAAGCACTGGGGGGGACACAAGCTGATCAAGTTGTCCCACGTGGGGCTCACAGTCTTCATCCCCATTTTACAGATGAGGTAAATGAGGCTCAGAGAAGTTAAGTGACTTGCCCAAGGTCACAGAGCAGACATATGGCGGAGTCAGGATTCGAACCCATGACCTCTGACTCCAAAGCCCGGGCTCTTTCCACTGAGCCACGCTGCTTCTCAGGTTGGAGAAGTTTCTCAGGAGAAGGTTGTTTTTGAAAGGAGGCAGGAGATCTCCTCTCACAACACAGCCGGGAAAGATAGGAGAGTCAAAGAGGAGGAGTGAGGGACTGGAAAAGGAGCTTTAGAGGCAGAGAGAGAAAACTAGCAAACAATGATTTCATCAGCTCAGATCTTACTGGAACCTCCTCTGCCTGATTACAATACACAGCTGATAACTCAGCCCAGAACTTCACACATCAACACAGAAGCCTATGGCTGCAGGGGAAGAAGCCACTGGAAAAAAGGGAATTCAAGAAGAGGAATATTTGACGGAAGAAAAGCAGGAAGAATAGAAAAAGAAGGGGCTTAGAAAAAGCCTGTTGATCTTAAAAAAAAAATGCAAGCAGAGAAGCAGCTTGGCTCAGTGGAAAGAGCATGGGCTTTGGAGTCAGAGGTCATGGGTTCAAATCCCAGCTCTGCCAATTGTCAGCTGTGTGATTTTGGGTAAGTCACTTAACTTCTCTGTGCCTCAGTTCCCTCATCCTTAATCTGGGGATTAAGACAGTGAGCCCCCCGTGGGACAACCTGATCACCTTATAACCTCCCCAGTGCTTAGAACAGTGCTTTGCACATAGTAAGCGCTTAATAAATGCCATCATCATGACAAAATCCTATTTGGAACTGATGTTCCAAGCCCTGCTCCAAGAGGAAGACCAAGAGCACTTCAGAAAAGTTGAGTAAGCAGTCTTCAAAGGACCTACCTCTCCTGTGTTCCTTCATTGCCTCTTTTTCTTGCACTCCAACAATTGCTCCTACTTGATCTCTCTCTCTCTCTCTCTCTGGTATTTATTTGAATTCTCATATTACTCTTGGGCGCCTGATAGAACACAAGAACATAAGTCCACACCCCAAAATACCCAGCAACCACACCAGCAGACCTAACATATTAAGTGTCAAAGATAACTCAGACAGATTTAGCTGTTTACAAAATTTCAACCACTCATTCAATCATATTTATTGAGCGTTAACTGCATGTAAAGCACTGTACCAAGCACTTAACCACTAACATGGGAACTTCTACTGACTATTGCTGGGACACAAAAAACTCGCTCGGAACTACTGCGGTGGAGAAGGGGACGATTTTTCTTCTTATTTCTCTCTGCTCCCATTCTGCCTTCCACCCTGGGCTGGATGCCCAGTGTGGGGCACAGAGCAGGTGTGGTTGTCTGAAACCCCTGTGACAAAGGCCCTTTTTTTCCATGTCAACATCTTCCTACTTTGAAATCAACTCAGCCACCTTTTTGCTCCTGAACACTGCCTCTTTGATCTCGGGGTACCAGGGACCTGCATTCAAGGCAGTAGTTGGTCAATGGAAATATCAGGCTAAGCAGTTATTGCTACTGATGATCTCTCCTAACCCTTAAACTCCTCTGACCTCACCACGTCCCTTTAATCTCCTCCCTCTAATTAGCCCACCCCGTCCTTCCTTTCCAACATAATTCACTCATTCAATCATATTTATTGAGCACTTACTATATATGGAGCACCATTCTAAATGGTCAGGAGAGTACAGTACAACAGTAAGCAGACACGTTCCCCATAATGAGCTTACAGTCTACTTCTCCCCTTCTCCCCTCCATCCAACACCTTTCCACCCCTGGCGCCATTCCCTCTCCCCCTTCCCATCCCCATCTCCCCTTCCCAATGCTACCCACCCATGCCTCAACAGATCACTCCCATTTAACTCCTCCCCTCCCTGGTGGCGTCCCTTCCTGCAGTCCTCCTGCAACAGCCTCAGCCAAGTGTGACCTGTGGAAACCCCACTCCATCATGAGAAAGCTTCCCTCCATCCTTGACCTGTTCCTAACCGGTCACTGCTCCTCTTCACCATTACTGAAACCCAGCTCACGCCAGATGACACTGTTTCCTTTGCTGCTCTCATCAGGGGTGGGGTGATGCTCTTTTCTGCCACTCCCCAGTGCCATCTTCACATCATCACACCTCCCCCATCCCTCACTTTCCCTTTCTCTGAAGTTCAGATTACCTGCCTGTACCACCCACTCCAGTTATGAGTCACATCTAATGTCCCCCAGGCCCCACCTCCAACTTTCTATAACATTTTGACCTCTTTCTCACATTCCCTCTCTATCCATCCCCACATTGATCCTTGGAGACATTAATATCCTAGTGGATGCTCCAGAAGACCTTACCACTGTCAGCCTCCTGTCACTCAACACCAGTGATCTCCTGCTCCCCACCACTTCACCCACTCAGAAACCCGTCTTAGAGCTATATGATCTCTACCCTCCCCAACTTTGAAATTCCTTTATTCGACAACAATCTCACCTGCTTTCTCTCCCACACAACCACTCCCCACAAATCTTTCCTGTTCCCCCACAGATCCTTTGACCCCCCTGTAATTTTCTAGGGTCATCATGCCTCATTTGGTCTCCATCCCCACGCTTAGTTCTTTTTATGCCAGATAGACGTTCTCAGCACTGCCCTCTCACTGAACTCAACTCCTTTGCTCTCCTGTCCTTCCACTGATACCAACCATACCACTAACCTGCTGCTCTGGATGATGAAGAAAGAGAGGAGGGGATAGTGATAGAGGGGAAGAGAGAGAGGAAGAGGTGGCAGAGAGGGAGATAAAGAGGGACAAAAGTTCTACTTTGACTCTGGGACTCGATACAACCTGATTATCTTGTATCTACCCCCTGCACATAGTACCGGGATGGGAGGAGAGGTGGTGTTAGAGGATGATGAGGTGGAATAGGTGGAGGAGGTGGAGGTGGTTGGGAGAGAGAGAGAGAGAGAGAGAGAGAGAGAGAGAGAGAGAGAGAGAGGAAAGAGAGAACGATAATCTCTTTGCTTCAGGAAGTTTATGTCTCTAGGTATACCAACCCAAATTATATCAACTTTTTTGCTACCACATCATAATGCACACATTAAATTTGCAGTGTATTACCATCCTTGCATCTCTTTTGGCACTACTGCTTTCTAGGATTCTCCTTCCCACTGAATGTCTGTGTTTCTGATTATTTTTCTCTAAATACATTAGCTTGCATTTTACCAAGCAGCATCTCATTTTGAGCTCTTATTTCTAACTTCCTTTGGTCTCCTGTAAAATTTCTCTATCTTTCATAATATTTCCAACACCTTCCAATTCAGTACATCAGAAGCTCATTTCAGAAACATGTGGCTCACTCCTTCCTGGTCATCCATGGTGATGCTGAACGGTGGTAGTTTCAATGCTAACACTGAGAAACACTCTCCCTGCTTCCCTCTCTCACCTCCTCCACCCAATAGGCATCTCCCCTGAACTACATTCATTGCCATTTTCAATACTGCCTTGTGATTGCCCATCTAGTCCCAAATTCATGCGGTGATTCTCATCTGAAATTATTTGGGCAATTTGAATGCCAAGAGCCACCTAGTCCAATGTTTTCCTTAAGTCAAGAAATATCACATTGATTCTGCTTCACTCATCTTTCAAGGAAAGAGTCATTCACGTTTGTTCTTATCCTCCTCTGTCCTTCAGAAGTCCAAGCAGGATACTGATTCTGCAGCCCCACATAGTTGCCCTCCTCTTTGTTCCATTTTTGGGATGATCTATGTTAAGTGCTTACCGTATATCAGGCACTGTACTAAGTACTGGGGTAGATATAAAGATAGTCAGATTGGACACATTCCACATCCCACATTGGCTCAAAATCTTAATCCCCATTTTTACAGATAAAGTAACAAGCACAGAGAAGGTAAGTGATTTGCCCAAGGTCTACTGATTCGTAAGAAATGGACATTAGATTATCAGTCTTTATTTCTCTATATTGTGTTTCTCTTAGAGAACTCAGTAGATTGTGTGTTCTCTAGCCAAATATTTGCACCATTATCATTCAGTGGATTCATTATTTCAGATTATATTACCATACAATAGGTGTGCCAATGTTGCCCTCTGGACTGCATATACACTACATTCAGCCCCACAGACTGCAGTGGTAAAACAGAGCCAAAGTTTTATGCAAGATCAAAAACCTTGTGCAATGGTAGCAGAGACGCTACAATTATATTATGCAAGAGGTAGCAGAACTGCTCACAATGTGGCCAGTGTAGACATTGCCTAATTTGTACATTTCCTGGCTCTAGTGGTGTATGCTTGGCATCCCCAAATTTCAAATTTTAAAAATGCTTTCTTATCCAGCTAATACAAACGATCATTTAAGAAAATCTTTTTCTTAATCCTCCATTGTCCTGATGATCACACATCCCATATAGCCCAGAAATGCCTCCCATTTCTTCTCTGCAGAAGTGTTTCTGAGAGCTGTAGTTAGAGAATAGGCTCCGATCACACAGTGGAATGCCTGAGGCCCTTCTTGGCTCTTGGGAGTATAATAGCTAACACCTGTAGGCTTTGTCACACCAGTCCCCTGCTCTTGCTTGCCTGAGAGCTAACACGTTGGATTGTGAGGATGGGGAGTGGGTTTTGGGACAGTGAGCTTGGAATTCTACTTTTATTCTTCTGATCACCCTGCCATTTTACTATGGTTCATTTAGCCCCGTTGGATGAAAACGCAAATTCACACTGTGGAAATTTTACCCTGCAAACTATGTAATGGGCAAGTGTTAAGGACCTGTCATATGTCTATTGTATGTCCCTCACAAACCTGTTGCTCTGCCCACTATGGGTATTAAATGAATGCTGTTGTTGGCATAATGGATAGTTACAGACTCTGTTGTCTATGATACTCTAGTGCGATTCATAAAAGTCCCAAACATTTTCACTCTTAATCATTCATCCTTCTGCCTCTGTTTGTCTAGTCATAGCCATAATTAGTTCACTCCACTGTTAGCAACTGTCTTGCTAGCTAGCTCCCACTACTTCTTTTGTCTTTAAAGCTTCATCTCTTTTTCCTACGCCTTCCCCATTGTAACCCAGTTAGAATAATTTCCCCTAATTCTGCTCCTATTTTTTATTTATTTAATCTAGGCAACTATGAAGACCTAACTGGATGTTTCTTGTGAAATATTCCCTGAGGAAGTAAGATCCACCTTACTGTAACAATTTTGTCTCTCAAGGTTCATTCCACTACTAAACATGTAGATTTATTTCCCAAGGTTTCTTAAATTCTGGATTCTACATACATGCCCAGTTTCCAGTGCTAATGGGACTCCATTAGATTATTCTCTTCTTGGGATTTCCAAATAATTGATAACACTAAATGTGGAGTAACTGTCTCAACTTGCCAACGTTCAGAGCTAAGTCCTAATACATTTCCTTCAGCTCTGAGTCACCGGGAATGTTTGAACAGAAGTCTGAGTTTCCACTTTCAATTCTAATATATACTACTGCTACTACTATTAATAATAATAATGGCACTTGTTAAGCACGCACTACTGACCAAGCACTGTTCTAAAATCTGGGGTAGATACAAGTTAATCAGGTTGGATACAGTCCCTGTCCCACATGAAACTCAGTCTAAGTAGGAGGCAGTTGGATTGAATCCCCATTTTACAGATGAGGTAGCTGAGGCTCAGAGAAGTGAAGTGATTTGCCCCAGGTCACATAGCAGACAAGTGGAGGAACAGGATTAGAACCCAGGTCCTCGAACTCCCAGGCCCATGTTCTTTCTACTAGGACACAATTTGGAATGGGAATGCCAACCGTATTCAATCTGTAGTTCAATCATGTGACTACATGGGCTAGGACAAGCAGGTGTAACATGCCATTCCATTGGTAATCACCGATTAAAAAAAAAGCAAATACCTCAGCACTTAATTTTATAGATAAGCCTCAGATTTGTCTTAATAATGAATTTTCTTGGAAATTAACCTAGTGAAAAGACTACTGTTGATTAAAATATACATCATCAGCAGCAACATTGGTATTTTTTGAGCATTCAGAGCACTATCCTAAGCACTTGGGTGAGAATAATACAACAGAGTTGGTAGACATGTTCCTGGCCCACAAAATGTCTTGATGAAATAACATCCCCATACTCTTTTCTGCTATGCCAATTCTACCTGACTGGGCTCTTACATAAACTGTAGTGTACTGAAAGAGGCTGGAGAAACACAATCAATCAATGCTTTAACTAGCAGTTAAAGCATTAGGACAAGATTTGCAGGTGCTGTTTATGCTTATGATTTTCTACTGACTAGGTTAACCTCTCTGGCATGGAGAGATCACTATTCCAGCTATAAAATAGCTATGATGGGAATCATTAATTTCATAAAGTTTAGGGGAATTCATGTGGTGTGCTCCCAAACTGTGATGACCTTTCATCAAAACATATGTTTACTATCAGGAGTAATGTCTTGTCTGCCAGTCATCTTTGAGTACTGGTGTTTGAAGCATATTTTTGGTTTATTAGAAAAGACCCTAAAGCTGGGTTTACATGAAACAAGTGTGTTCAAAATGTCCTGAATAGTTTAGTCCCAAATATTTTTCCTTCCTGACTAGATGGTTCTCCAGAGAGAGTACCATAGGGCAGTTTGATTGGAGACTCACTGATAGGCAAACAGGAGATTTTTTTGTTTTCAAGTCATCTTTTATATTGGGAAAGTACGCTAGCTTGTAACTAACCTTTCTATAAAACATTTTGCAGGGTGGAAGTGAAACCCACAGTAAGAAACCAACATCCACCCTTAAATGCACCAGCTAAATAATTCTCTGAACTGTTCCTTGCTGCATTGTAGACATGGCCTTAGAGTTGGAGGTAGGTATCTTTTCCATGTCACTACTTAGTGATAATTATGTAGGTAATAAAAGCACTAATAATAATTGTGGTATTTATTAAGCACTTACTATATGCCAAGCACTGTACTGAGTGCTGGGATAGACATAAGATAATCAGGTCCCACGGATTAAACAGGAGGGAGAACGAGTATTGAATCCCTATTTTGCAGATAAGGAAACTGAGGCACGAAGAAATGAAGTGACTTGCCCCAGGTCACAGAGCAGTAAGTCATGGAGCTGACACACTAAATCAAGTGTGGAAGTCGAATACACTTTTGTATGATCCAACTTTTAATATCACTTAACCTGTCACAGGTCCAGTAAAAATCTCCTGAAACACACAGTAGTGATGCATTTCGGGGGTTCAGGCCTTTCCACATGACGGAACAGGCAAGTATGTCAATTATTTCAGATGTTTATCTTTGGAATAACTGCCCTGAGAAAAATCCACTTTCAAATGCAAAGATGGAGAGTCCTTCCTGATGGATTTTTTTGGTACCAGAACATGAACTTTGGTTCAAGCTAAACATAATGCAGCACACTTTTTCCCAGAGCATCATTTAGCAATCAAAATTGTATTTGTTGAGCACTTTTTGTGTGCAGAGCACTGGACTAAGCACTTGGGGGAGTACACACAGTTGGTAGACATGTTCCCTGCCCACAGCAAGCTTACAGTCTGGGCGGGGCTGGGGGAGGGTGATGGGAGGGCTTACAGTCTAGAGGGAAATTTGGATTTCTAAGGGCCTACAGATTACTTTTGTTTTATTTATTTCTTTGGCACTTTTAATGATCTAACTTCAAGCCTATCGTAGCAGATGTCGCTGTTAACGTGAACCACAACACAAGTGCAATCAGAAGGGTAGTTCACCAGGACGAAAACATTTCCCGCTCCATTCTTTCCCTTTGTAGGTTGCTCACTGCTCCTCTAGAGAGCAGTAGCTGGTGGAGAAACTTCAAACCACTGAAGTAATGTAACCAACATCTGGTTCCCCACGAGATTTCCAGCAAAGGGTAAAAGAATTCGTTGGTTGAAAAATGAAATTTGGCTTCAATTAAAAAAAAAAAAGTTCATGTGCTGTACACTCTTTAATTTACTGACATTGTAGAATACTCATGACCACTAAATGCTTGGAGTCTCTGCTACAACCTAGCACTTGATCTTTTCCAGTCTCCTATAACCACTGATACTATTTTATTTCATCTGTCCTTCATGTGAAAGCCCCAGCCCAACTCATTTGAACGGCATTTTCATTATGGGAAAGTATGAGTTTCTCTTGTACACTTGCCTCAGTATGCCCATGCTCTGTATCGCTGTGGAAAATGTTAGTGACATGCTGGGATCTGCATTTGCCCAACGTAGCTAGATTAGAACTTCTAAAGCAGGCTGCTGTGGTCAGGAGATGCCATATGGGCCACAAGCTGCACTTCTTTTCCCCTAGTCTCAAGAAACCTGTTTTTGTGGGTAAATAACCGAATGAAAATGCATTTCTTGGAAAAGTTTTTGTTGCATATAAACAAAAGCTTTCATAATAGCTACCCCCCGTCATACTGCGACGCTCAGAGAGTGACATCAAATAGCAGTTTTTAATTGCAGGGAATCCAAGAGAGTGGTGTTTCCATTTCTTTAAATTTATTTGCTTTTATAAAGTGGGAGCTATTGCTGCATGTGTAACCTTTTCAACCAAGGATCCTATCAAGCATCCTTTGGCTAAAACATTCCTGTGCATGGTATCCAGGAGGTCATCCATCAGAAGGTTAATTAGGGAACCAGAGTGGCCTAGTGAAAAAAGCAGGGGCCTGGGAAACGGAGGACCTGGGTTCTAATTCTGGCTCCACTACTTGTCATCTGTGTGACTTTGGGCAAGTCACTTAACCTTTTTTGTGCCTCAGTTTTCTCGCCTATAAAATGGGAATTGAATTCTACTCCCTCCTTTGTAGACTGAGGCCCGTGTGAGACAGGGACCGTGTCTTGTATGAGAAGCAGCATGGCTTAGTGGCAAGAGCATGGGCTTGGGAGTCAGAGGTCAGGGGTTTGAATCCTGGCTCCTCCACTTTGCTGTGTGACTTTGGGCAAGTCACTTAACTTCTCTGGGCCTCGGTTCCCTCATCTGTAAAATGGGGATTGACTGTGAGCCCCACGTGGGACAAGCTGTTAACCTTGTATCTACCCCAGCGCTTAGAACAGTGCCCTGCACATAGTAAGTGCTTAACAAATACCATCATTATTATTATTATTGTTATTCTTGTATCTATCTGTTTAGTACAGTGCTTGGCACATAGTTCCATTTTAAAAAAGAGTCAAATGATTTCAGTGAAAACATGCCAATACTGTATTCAAGAATCTCTAGACTGTAAGTTCATGGGCAGGGAATAGGTCTGTTTATTGTATTGTACTCTCCCAAGTGCTTAGTACAGTGCTCTGCAAACAGTAAGCGCTCAATAAATACAACTGAATGAAGGAAACTCTTTTCCAATTACAAGCCATCTACTAGGATCCGTACCCTCTAAGCACTTGATATTCACCCCACCTTCAGCCCAATAACACTTAAATGTCCATAGCCATAATTTATTTTAATGTGGTCTTCCCCTCTTGACTGTAAGCTCCCTGTGGGCATGGACCATGGCTACCGACTCTGTTGCATTGCATTCACCCAAGCTGTATGGTCAGCGCACAGTAAGCACTTTATATGGGAAGCTGCACGGCGCAGTGGCTAGAGCACAGGCTGGGAGTCAGAAGGGCCTGGGTTCTAATTCCAGCTCTGCCACTTGTCTGCTGTGTGACCTTGGGGAAGTCACTTCAATTCTCTGTGCCTCAGTTCCCTCATCTATAAAATAGGGGTTAAGACTGTGAGCCCCATGTAGGACAGGGGCTGTGTCCAACTTGATTAGCTTGTATCCACCCCAGTGCTTAGAACAGTGCTTGACACAGTAAGTGCTTAACAAACACCATCATCACCATTATGATTATTATAAATTCTACTGATACATTGATCTACATCTGCCTTGTATATACAGAGGGATAAAGGATGGGAGGATGTCTTTCCTTGAGTAAATCAGCCGGTGAGGAAGCTTTTAGCTCCAGTACTCAGAATATTAATTATCCAATAAGTAACTGGAGAAAGGTTGGTCTAACCAATTGTCAGCTGTGTGACTTTGGGCAAGTCACAACTTCTCTGGGCCTCAGTTCCCTCATCTGTAAAATGGGGATTAATGTGAGCCCCCCGTGGGACAACCTGATCACCTTGTAACCTCCCCAGCGCTTAGAACAGTGCTTTGCACATAGTAAGCGCTTAATAAATGCCATCATTATTATTATTAATAGGTATTCATCAATGTGGGTGTTGGCAGGCATACTGGATGGATCGAATCATAGGACTGAGTAAAGCATCATGGGTTCGTGCTTGAGTCTTTCACTGCCTAGATTTATAAACCAGGATGAAAGGGACTTGGGTGATACCTCAACTCATAAAAAACCCTTGGTTTAGTGGAAAATAATTGCTTCAAGCAGTTTAGCATAGTTGATCAAATGTAACACTCAAGGAGGTTGTGATATTTTTGAAACGTACAGGTGACTGTTGGAAAGTATCAACTGCTATGGAACTAAATTTTGTGTATGTGTGTCTATGTGAGAGTGTGCATGTAAAAACAAGTCTGAATCACATATTGGCTAAGTCTGTAGGGAGTAGGGGAATTAATGGAAGGAATTTGCATGTGGCCCCAAATTGAACAGGGTCAGTTATTTTAGCCTCAAATTAAAGTTAACAAGGAATGCGTGTTGAACTCGGGGCTAGAGCAGCCCCAGTCGGTTCACCTGATTCATATCCACCATCCCAGCTCTTACATCTCCAAGCCCACAACTCTTTTCCCACGACTGCACTAAGTGTCTTCAGAAGCCAAGTAGACTGATAATAATGATGGCATTTATTAAGCGCTTACGATGTGCAAAGCACTATTCTAAGCACTGGGGAGGTTACAAGCTGATCAGGTTGTCCCACCTGGGGCTCACAGTCTTAATCCCCCATTTTACAGATGAGGTAACTGAAGCACAGAGAAGTTAAGTGACTTGCCCTAGTCACACAGCTGACAATTGGTGGAGCTGGGGTATGAACCCATGACCTATGACTCCAAAGCCCTTGCTCTTTCCATTGAGCCACCCTGCTTCTCTGATGACCAAAGATGAGGGTGAAGTAGAGCCACTGCCAACCCTGGACTTCTTCTAGACTGTGAGCCCGCTGTTGGGTAGGGACCGTCTCTATACGTTGCCAACTTGTACTTCTGAAGTGCTTAGTACAGTGCTCTGCACACAGTAAGCACTCAATAAATACGATTGAATGAATGGACACCAGCTGTTACTCAGGTGGACTCCAGCCAATAAGAAGAGCATGTTTGAATGGAAAAATAAATTTTATCTGTACTTCCTCAACCTCAGGTTGCTCCACCATTCTAGGATGAATTGCCACAAATAGTTTCCATAGCAAAGTCCTCTGTGGACAGGTGGATAAGTCAGATTGCTTTAGGGCTTGATGGTTCCCCTGCAGACATAGATGTGCGAGGCTGACACAGGACATTCCAAATTGGGGTAATGTTTTTGGCCATAGCTAAGGCCAAAATATGAGTCATGTCAATCAATCAATCATTGGTATTTATTGAGTACTTACTGTGTGTACTAAGTGCTTGGGAGAGTACAGTATAACGAAGTAGGTAGACATGTTCCCTTGTCTACAAGGAGGCCCTCTTCATTTACATGATTCTACCTGGCTAGAGGGTTTGAGGGAGAAATGGCCTGATTCAAAGGAGGAAAGGCCCTCTCCATCTCCTCCAGCAGAACCTAGGCTGGAACCATCTTCAGAGATCATAGTAGGGCAGATTTAGCTACAGCTTTGCTGGTGACTAGAGATGATCCTGTAGCCGACAATCTACTCATCTGACACTGGAACTAGATATATTTACCCTGTCCATCCCAGTTTGCCCTGGAACTGAAGAAAGGGCATGTGGCTGGGGATTTAGATGGGATTCTTAGGGGAGCAGTGTGTGCTAAAGGAAAGAGCACAGGCTTGGAGTCAGAAGACCTGAGTTCTAATCCCAGCTCTGTCAAATGCCTAATGTGTACCTTTGGGCAAGTTACTTATCTTCTTTGTGCTTCATTTTCCTCATCTGTAAAATGAGGATTGCCGAGTTTCTAGTACTCTACGCGTCACAGCTATGGGAGGGAGAGTCAAGCAGAGGCATACCCACTCCATTCCTAGCTTCGGCAGTGGCTAGTGAGTGGAAAGCAATCTGCTACAAGTCAAAACTCACCTATGCTGGGCAGCAGGGACATGAGAGAGAGTCGAGGACCGAGACTCAAATTTACTGCACAGAAGAAGGCTATGGTAAACCACTTCTGTATTTTTACCAAGAAAACTCTATGGATACACTACCAGAAAGATTACAGATGCAAGTGGGGCAATCAGGGAAAGATGTGTCCATGGAGTTGCTATGGGTCGGAGACAACTCAACAGCATAAGACAAGAACAAAATGGGGATTAAATATCTTCTCTGTCTTTTTTACAGTATTTGTTAAGCACTTACTAAGTTCCAGACACTGAACTAAGCACTGGGATAGGTACAAGACAATCGAGTTGGACACAGTCCATGTCACACCTTTAATCTCCATTTTACAGATGAGGAAACAGAGGAGTTAAGAAGTTAAGTGAGAAGTTAAGTGACTTGCCCAAGGTTACACAACAGATAAGTGATAGATCCGGGTTTAGAACCCAGGATCTCTGACTTTCAGGCACATGCTCTTTCCACTGGACCTTGCTGCTTCTCTTTCTCCCACTTAGCCTGGAGCCATGTCAAACCTGATTATCTTATATCTATGCTAGTGCTAAGTAAAGCACCTAACAAATACCACAATTATCATCAGAGAAGCAGCTTGGCTTAGTGGAATGAGCAGGGGCTTGGGAGTCAGAGGTCGTGGGTTCTAATCCCCACTCCACCACTTGTCAGCTGGGTGACTTTGGGCAAGTCACAACTTCTCTGTGCCTCAGTTACCTCATCTGTTAAATGCGGATTAAGGCTGTGAGCCCCATGAGGGACAATCTGATTACCTTGTATCTACCGCAGTGCTTAGAACACTGATTGGCATATAGTAAGCGCTTAACAAATACCGTCATTATTATTCACAACCCTGTTGGTGATTGGATATGGCCCTGTAACTGACTTGGTCTCCCCCAATGACAATGGGACTAGAACATTTACTCTGAATTCCCCAGTTTGTGCAGGAACTGAAGGATGGGACATGTTGCTGATAATTTAAGTTAGATTTTTAAGGAGGTCACTAGAGGACATCCTGGGAAGCATGTTATCCTCTAGAGTCCTGAAAACATTAATGTCCCTCAAAAGGGGGCTTAACCTTTTTGAGGGGTGAGCCCTAGGCCCTGGAAAATAAAGCCCGTTTTGTGTTGCAATAGCAGACAAAGTGTGGCTTAGAGGACAGAACACAGGTCTAGGAATCAGGAGACAATCAATCATATTTGAGAAGTGGTTCACTGGCAAGAACCTGGGATTGGGAGTCAGAGGTCGTGGGTTCTAATCCCACCTCCGCCACTTGTCAGCTGTGTGAGCTTGGGTAAGTCACTTCACTTCTCTGGGCCTCAGTTATCTCATCTGGAAAATAGGGATGAAGACTGTGAGCCCCATAATAATAATAACGATGGCATTTAATAAGCGCTTACTATGTGCAAAGCACTGTTCTAAGTGCTAGAGAGGTTACAAGGTGATAAAGTTATCCCATGGGGGTCTCACAGTCTTAATCCCCATTTTACAGATGAGATAACTGAGGCAAAGAGAAGTTAAGTGACTTGCCCAAAGTCACACAGCTGACAATTGGTGGAGTCGGGGTTTGAACCCATAACCTCTGACTCCAAAGCCTGGGCTCTTTCCACTGAGCCATGATGCTTCTCATGTCTCATACCCATGTGGGATAAGCTGATCACCTTGTATCCCCCCCCCCAGCACTTAGAAGAGTGCTTGGCAGATAGTAAGTGCTTAACAAATGCCATTATTATTATTATTGTTATTTTTAGTGCAGAGCATTATATTAAGCACTTGGGAGAGCACAATATAATACTATAACAGACATTCCCTGCCCACAGTGAGCTTGCAGTTTAGAGGGGGGAGACAGACATTAATATAAATATATGCATTACAGATATGTATGTAAGTGCTGTGAGGCTGAGGAAGGGGTGAATAAAGGGAGAAAATCAGGGCAACAGAGAAGGGAGTGGGAAAAGAGGAAATGAGGGCTTAGTGAGGGAAGGCCTTTTGGAGCTGTGCCTTCAATAAGGCTTTGAAAGTGGGCACAGAAATTGCTGGATATGAAGAGGGAGGATGTTCCAGGCCAGAGGCAGGATGTGGGTGAGAGATCATTGGTGAGATAAGATGATTGAGGTACAGTGAGTAGGGCTGGACTGTAATAGGAGAGCAGGGAGATGTGGTGGGTGGGCAAGGTGACTGAGTGCTTTAAAGCCGATGGTAAGGAGTTTCTATCTCAAGCAGGACATATACCTGTTCTGGGGCTCATTTTTCCCATCTGTAAAATGGGGTCAATGATACCTACCTTTTCCCACTTCTGAATTGTGGCAAAGATAAAATGAAATGACTGATGTGAAAAAGCTATGTAAAAATGACAGCTTTCTATAGATTCAAGCTGATGGTCTCACAGTGGCACTTTTGAAAATGTTCTGTGGGATCAAGGTTGAGTTTCCTCCATTTACGACACCCTTGGTGCAGACTTTTCCACCTAAAGCCCAAAGGAGAGGCATATGCCCAGCACGCCTTTCATTTAATCATCCATTCAATTCAATCATATTTATTGACCGCTTACTGTGTGCAGAGAGCACTGTACTGAGCAATTGGAAAGTACAATTCAGTGCCTTGGGACTCCTGGCTTTCTCTATGGGCTCTACCTCCAGTATAGCTTTGCATTATTTCCTGCTGTTTCTGGGAGGGGTCAGCGGGGTAAAAGGACCAGATGGAAGGTGACTGCTTTCCCACGTATATCACATATCTACTTCTGTGGGTTTTCTATTCCAATCTTTGAGTCCCCCAGTTCTGTTCTTGGTCAATGGAAGAAGCCAGAGATTAGCTGCTTAGGAGCTAAGGGGACAGCAGCAAGGTCTGGGACCAACTGGTGAGGGAGGGACCGGAGATGGGAGAGAGAGAGAAGGGGGAGTGGTACCATCTGGACGCCTCTCCCAAGACTGCCAGTTAGTGACAGATGCAGCGGTCAGAATTAGTGATGTGATTACTCGGGCTCGGGAAATTGGACTCAGCCTAACAAGTCATGTCACCTTGGCGAATAAGTAACCGGCAGAGGTGGGTTTCTCTCGATAAAAATTCCTGGTGGTTCGGCAGGGGCCCTGCAAAGCTATTTACAAATAAAATATCACAGGGTATTATGGGAACAACGGAAAAACCTACATGATACCCGGGCCACCCAAAGAGCCAGTAATGGAACCTGATTTAGATTCCAACAACCCTCCTGCTCCTTGGCACGAGTTCCATTGGCTAGAAAGCAGTGTCTCTCTCTGTCAATCTCCTGAGGTTTGCAGTTGCAAAAGGGTCGGGGAGCTGAACCAAAAGCCAAAGGGGCTAGTTGTAATTCTTTCCAAAAGAAAATTTGATTTTCTTTGTAAATCAAAATGAGCACTTAGAAGGGCTTGTTTTCTCCCACACCTCGCAGTTCTGCGATCTCTAATGAGTTACAATGTTATTTTAACACTTTTGGCTTTGAAGCTCAGCTTCCACCTTCGACTATAAAGATTATTTCTTGGAAAAGTGATTAGAATATTAAGACTCTATAAAAATGGGCATTAGTGGATGGTCTTGTCATTATGCGAAGTAGTGTAGATTCACCTCAGCACACCTAGTGATTTCACCAAGGCTATTATCTCGTAGCTACATCCTTCTTTCAAAGCTTATTACTTAAATAAAAAATGTTAATAGTTTCTGAGAAGCTTGGGATGAGAAATGAAGGCTGGCTGACTCAAAGGAATAGGGACTCCAAATTTCAAAAGCCAGTATTAAACTTTCAAGCAAATGTTGGAATCTCTCAAGGTGCCAATCATCCATCATTGTGAATTCCATCACGGTTTCCACAAAAGCACCATGGGTACATAGGGACTATGTGGAGTATAGGCTTGTTTAGTAATTCTAATTAGGTATTCGCTATGGAATGAACAACGAATTAAGGCCACCTAAATCTCATAATGGAATTGTCATAGTCGTAGCTATAAATTAATCTGAAACCTGTATAAATAAAAACCCATTAGGCCAGAGGCCACCTCTCCTCACCATTTCAAAAGTAAAAGAAGAGTTCTTATATAAAATGGCAGCTAATGAATGACCACATTTGGAACGTGCTTGTAGTTATTGCCCATTTCAAGTTCTTAACTGATTTCCATTAGCTGGTTTGTTTTTTCCAATCAACAGCAAAATACAGATATTCTTCCTAAAGATGTCCTTCCTTTTTAGGGAGGCAGCATGACTAGTGGGGTAATGGCATGGGAATTGGGGGTAGGGAGGCAGGAGGCTTGGGTTCTTTTCCCAACTCTGCTGCTTGTCTGCTGAATGACCTGGGGTAAGTCATTTAGCCACCTTATACCTCAGTTTCTTCATCTGTAAAATTGTAATCTGCCCTCCCAATTTCTTAGGTTATGAGCTCAAGTCGAGCAGGGACTGTGTCTGATCTGATTAATTGCACTTACCCCAGCACTTAGCCAAGTTCTTTGCACATAGGGGGCATTTTATGAATACCAACTAATAATGATAATAGTTAGTAATTTTTATATTTGTTAGGCATTTCTTTGTGCCAGGCACTATACTAAGCGCTGGGGTAGAGACAAGCTAATCAGGTTGGACACAGTCCATGTCCCACATGGGGCTCACAGTATTAATCCCTATTTTACAGACGAGTTACCTGAGGCACAGAGTAGTGCCTTGCCCAGGGTCATACAGCAGACAAGTGGTAGAGCCAGGATTAGAACCCAGGTCCTTCTGGCTCTCAGGCCCATGCTCTATCCACTAGGCCATGTTGCTTCTCAAAGGAAGGAATGGTCATGCTCATGTTTAGTGTTGGTCAAGGCATGTATATTGTAGCATCAGTGTCCCATAACGTGGGGTTCATAGTAAATGTAGCGTTTGCTATGAGAACTGAGTGCCTGCATTCATTCAATCACATTTCCCACAGTGCCACCCTTTAGCTGACTCATTAAATCGTGTTTGCATTTTATGGCTCATTCTTTGTCAGACGTAGGCCTGGTTTCCATTATACCAGCACAGGATAACAACCGTTTGCTTTTAAGTAATTTGATCCTGAATATTTCTGTTTACATATCATTTGTTGAGTTGCGGCACTGTAGGAATCACCCTACTTTCTTATTTGGCATTAGCACATGTCCCTCCAGGTCACCTGAACATACATTTAGCATTTTCTATCTTGTTCTGTTGACATTTGAGTAGACAGAGAGAAACAGCTTGGCCTAGTGGAAAGGACCTGGGTCTGGAAAACAGCGAACCTGGGTTCTAATCTCGGTTCTGCCATTTGGCTGCTGTGTGACCTTAGACGTGTCATTTGATTTCTCTGTGCCTGTTTCCTCACCTGTTAAATGGCAATCCAATACACTTTTCATTTTTGTTACGTGCTTACTATGTGCTAGGCACCTTATTAAGCATTGGGCTGGATACTAGATGGTCAGGTTGGATGCATTCCCTGTCCCACATGAGGCTCACCGTCTCAGTTGGAGAGGAGGAGGATTTAATCCCTGTTTTACAGGAGAGGTAACTGAGGAACAGAGAAGTTAAGTGACTTCCCCAAAGTCATACAGCAGACAAATGGCTGAGCCAGGATGAACACTCAGATCCTCTGAGTCACAGGCCCATGCTCTTACATTTAGGCCTAACTACATCTCCTGTTCTCCCTTCTCCTTGGACTGTGGGTCTCAAGGACTTTGTCTAACCTGATTATTTTCTATCTACCCCAGTGCTTAGTCTAGTGCTTGGCACAAAGTACTTGAATACTTATAAAATTATTTCAAGACAATGAACACATATTACCTTTGGGTAGAGAGGGTTCCTTGGAATTTCTTCATTGAAAGGAGAAATGAGCTTTGCACTAGGTCTCAGTTTATGTTTGTGGATGACAGCACAGGGAATACACTATTTCTAGGGATGCTAATCGTCTATAGACTGTTTATTCTATGTCAGATGATTCCTACCAACTCCTAGGATTGAAAATTTTTCTTGGTTTCTGCTCCTACCTGTAATTTATTTTATCATCTGTCTTCCTGGTGAGACTGTTAGCTCCTTAAGGGAGGGATCATAATAATAATCCCAGCTTTGCCACGTACTTGCTGTGTGACCTTGGGCAAGTCACAACTCTCTGCGCCTCAGTTCCCTCATCTGCTAAGTGGGGATTCAATATCTGTTGTCTTTTCTACTTAAGCTGTAAGCCTTATGTGGACCTGATGATCTTGTATTCATTCATTCAATCGTATTTATTAAGTGCTTACTATGTGTAGAGCATTTTACTAAGTGTTTGGAAAAGTACGATATAACAATAAACAGTGACAATCCCTGCCCACAGCGAGCTCACAATCTCGGGGGATGAGCTCACAGTCTTCTATTCCAACACTTAGTAAAGTGCTTGACACATAGTAAGCACTTAACAAATACCCCAATTATTAATAAATACCATTGATTAATGTATGGATAGAGATCCAGATTTGGATTTATCCAAAGCCAGTTCATTGGCCACCCATTTCTTCAATAATTCAAATTTGACCTTTGCAATCTAAGAGTTGGGATCAGTTTTCCCCATTTCACTGTGTTAGAAGCAGGAATTTGCTAGTCTATTCCTTAGTGGGGTGTCGTGAGCACCCACTGTGAGCAGAAGAGTTACCTTTCATTTTCAGGGGAAAATACTATTTCTTGAAGTGTTTCCTTCCAAATGGAAACAACTGGCCAGGGGTGAACAGTAGCTAAACACTGTCTTTCTCCTCTCCTGCATCATCCCTATTGCAAACATAGGTGAAAAGATAGGATATAATAATAATAATAATGGCATTTAAGTGCTTACTATGTGCCAGGCACTGTTCTAAGCACTGGAGGCGACACAAGGTAATCAGGTTGTCCCTCATGGGGCTCGCAGTCTTAATCCCCATTTTACAGATGAGGTAACAGGCACAGAGAAGTTAAGTGACTTGCCCAAAGTCACATAGCTGACAAGTGGCAGAGTCAGGATTAGAACCCATGACCTCTGACTCACAAGCCCATGCTCTTTCCACTGAGCCACGCTGCGGGATGTGCTTCCCACTGCAGAACAGGATATTATAGCAACCTTATCTTTAGCATGTTCAGATAATGTCTATTAGAAGCCTGTTCAATGGTTTGTAGTTGAGCCTCAGACAGCTGGGAAGTCTGTTAACAATAATGATGATGATGATAATAATAATAATAATGATTATAGTATGTTAAGCACCTATTATGTGCCAGGCACTGTACTAAGTGCTGGGGTGGATACAAATAGGGTTGGAGGTTGGACTCAGTCCTCGTGCCAAATGGGGTTCACAGTCGCAACCCTCATTTTAAAGATGAAGTAATTGAGGAGCAGAGAGGTGAAATAATTTGCCCAAGGTCACACAGCAGACAAGTG
This sequence comes from Tachyglossus aculeatus, assembly GCF_015852505.1. Taxonomy (NCBI): domain Eukaryota; kingdom Metazoa; phylum Chordata; class Mammalia; order Monotremata; family Tachyglossidae; genus Tachyglossus; species Tachyglossus aculeatus. The sequence continues at coordinate 151,787,438 of NC_052066.1, read as the reverse complement.
GTGGAGCCAGGATTAGAACCCATGACCTTCTGACTCCTAGGCTTGTCCTCTATCTACTGCACCAAGCTGCTTCTCGCTTGGTTTTAAACAGAGCATCTTCTGTGTCTGGACCACATCCATCTCCTCTTTAATGCACACCTGCTTTTCCTTTACCTCTTTTTGGTGAAAGAATGCCCACAGTGAGTATAAATAAGATGCATTTTGTTTTGCACACTGGTTTGAGACTGAGACTTGGTCATACACTGAAAGGAGAAACGAGCTTTGCACTAGGTCTCAGTTTATGTTTGTGGATGACAGCACAGGGAATACACTATTTCTAGGGATGCTAATGGTCTATAGACTGTTTATTCTGTGTCAGATGATTCCCACCATCTCCTAGGATTGAAAATTTTTCTTGGTTTCTGTTCCTACCTGTAATTCATTTTATCATCTGTCTTCCTGGTGAGACTATTAGCTCCTTAAGGGAGTGATCATAATAATAATCCCAGCTCTGCCACGTACTTGCTGTGTGACCTTGGGCAAGTCACAACTCTCTGCGCTTCAGTTCCCTCATCCGCTAAGTGGGGATTCAATGTCTGTTGTCTTTTCTACTTAAGCTGTAAGCCCTATGTGGACCTGATTATCTCCATCATTCCTAACACTATAATAGTAGGAGCCAATCTTCCTCTGCCCATTAGCCCTCGGCCTCTTTGTTCCCATAAGCCTCAATCAACAGCCCCCTTACACTTCCATTCAGCTGTATTTGTCACTTTTTTTTTTTTTTTTTTACCATTACCATTTTATAAATGTTTCTAAGTCCCAAACCTACCTCCTACCTCTGCAGCCTGGGCCTCTCACCTTTTCTGCAGTCTCAAGTTTCCTCCCACCTTCAGCACATCTCTACTTGGGTGTTCTACCACCAACTCAAACAGAACATGTCCCAATCAGAACTTCTCACCTCCTCATCCAAACTCTTTCCTCCCCACGACTTCTCCATTACTGCAGACAACACTATTGTTCTCTTTTTCCTACAAGCCTATATCTTTGGCATTATTCTCAAATCATCTCCACTTTCAACTCACATATTCAGTCTTTCACTAAATCCTGTAGGTTCTACCATCCCAATATCTCTGAATTCTGCCCCTTCCTCTCCAGCCAAACCATTACCTTGCAGATCCTAGCACTTATCTGCCTTGAGTATTGCACCAGGTTCCTAGCTGACTTCTTTGCCTCCTGTCTCTCACCTACCCAGTCCTTAACTTCACTCTTCTCCCCAGATAATTTTTCTAAAACATAAATCAGTCCACATCTCTGCACTCCTCAAATAATAATAATTATGATATTTGTTAAGCACTTACTTTGTTCCAGGCACTGGGGTGAATACAAGCAAATTGGGTTGGACACAGTCCCTGTCCCACATGGGGCTAACAGTTTCAATCCCCATTTTACAGATGAGGTAAATGAGGCCCAGAGAAGTGAAGTGACTTGCCCAAGGTCACACAGAATACATATAGGGGAGCTGGAATTAGAACCCATGACCTACTGACTCCAAGGCCCATGCTGTATTCACTACGCCATGCTGCTTCTCTAATAGTGGCATTTATTAAGCTGTAGTAATTATTTATTACTAATAATAATGGCATGTATTAAGCTGTAAATAATGGCATTATTTAAGTATGTGCTCGGGTGGATACAAGCAAATTGGGTTGTTCAAAGTCCCTGTCATGTGGGTCTCACAATCTAGATCCTGATTTTACAGATGATGATGATGATGATGGCATTTGTTAAGCGCTTACTATGTGCAAAGCACTGTTCTAAGCGCTGGGGGGATACAAGGTGATCAGGTTGTCCCGTGGGGGGCTCACAGTCATCATCCCCATTTTACAGATGAGGTAACTGAGGCTCCGAGAAGTTAAGTGACTTGCTCAAGGTCACACAGCAGACATGTGGTGGAGCCAGGATACGAACCCATGACCTCTGACTCCAAAGCCTGTACTCTTTCCACTGAGCCACGCTGCTCTTCTAAATGAGGTAACTGAGAAGTTAAGTGACTTGTCCAAGGTCACACAGCAGACAGGTGGCAGAACTGGGATTAGAGTCATTGACTGCCTAACTCCCAGGCCAATGCTTTATCCATTAAGCCAAGCAAACACTCCCAGGTGTTGCCCATCCACCTCCATATCAAACTGAAACTCTTTACCATCAGCTTTAAGGCACTCAATCAACCATCTCCCTCCTACCTTACAGATTTTCTGCTACAACTCAACCAGTACATTCCACTCCTCTAATGCCAACCTACTCTCTGTACTTAGATCTCATTTATCCCACCAATGACCCCTCACTCACATCCTCTCTCTGGCCTGGATCTTTCTCCCTCTTCACGTCTGATAGACCACCACTGTCTCCATTTTCAAAGCCCTACTAAAACCATATCTCCTTCAAGAAGTCAACCCTGACTAATCTTTCAAATCCTGACCCTATTGACCATCCCCTCTGTACTATGTTGTTGGCTGTGTACTCCTTGAGCACTTCAATACCTAGCCCAGCCCCAGCACTGATGTACTGTCCCTTATCAATCAATCAATCAATCGTATTTATTGAGTGCTTACTGCGTGCAGAGCACTGTACTAAGTGCTTGGGAAGTACAAGTTGGCAACATATAGAGACAGTCCCTACCCAACAGTGGGCTCACAGTCTAGAAGGGGGAGACAGAGAACAAAACCAAACATATTAACAAAATAAAATAAATAGAATAGATATGTACAAGTAAAATAAATAGAGTAATAAATATGTACAAACATATATACATATATGTACTTATACTTTGTCATTCTCCCATTTGTCATTTATTTTAATGTCTTCTTCTCTAGACTGTAAGCATCTTTTGCACACGGAATGTGGAAATGTGTCTACCAAATATACCATACTGTACTCTTCCAAGTGCTCAGTACAGTACTTTGCATACAGTTAGCCGTCAATTAGGACCATTAGTTGATTGTTTATTGACCCAGCACTTGGGTCTAAGTCTCCTAAAACAATAACTCATTCCCCTGCATTCAGTGTATGTATAACCGTCCACTATCCCTGAGCTTCCCATTATGTTGCAAAGATTTCTGTTTCATGTACTTGCCTAAGTGGGCCAAGTTTCTATTTTATAATAATAATAATAATTTATAATAATAATAGCATTTATTAAGCGCTTACTATGTGCAAAGCACTGTTCTAAGTGCTGGGGAGGTTACAAGGTGATCAGGTTGTCCCACGGGGGCTTCACAGTCTTAATCCCCATTTTACAGATGAGGTAACTGAGGCACAGAGAAGTTAAGTGACTTGCCCAAAGTCACACAGCTGACAATTGGTGGAGCCGGGGTTTGAACCCATGACCTCTGACTCCAAAGCCCGGGCTCTTTCCACTGAGCCATGCTGCTTTTCAAGGAGGGAGGGAAGTGTTGATTTTTTTTTTTTCCCACCAAGGGGAAACAGCAGATGATTTCAGCTCAGCATTCATGACTCTTCACACTTAGCTGGAAGGGGTTAACTTTACACGTCTGTGGTATTGCATGGTCCATCCTTCCACAAGCATCATCTTGGGCCTCAGAAACCACATCAATACCCATGACTTCTGCAACACCTGGACCTGAAAACGGTCTTGGGTGACTCTGCAGACATTGTAGCATCAAATGCACAGAACCTAACGTACATCCTCTGCTTTAGTGAGGGAAGAAAAAGTTTCACTTTAGTCAGAAATGGAAGCCGTTTTTTTTTTCAATACCAACCTTTTGCTGCTATTCACATTGAGCTTCACAGAGTGCTAAATGGAGGGGGAAGGGTGGGGAGGACGGGAGGAGGGAGTTTTGTGCTAGATTAGTTCAAGTGACCTCATTATCAAGAGGGTGTTATATATATCATTGACTACTACAGTCATTTTTTATTTGTCAGAATGAAAATTTCATCAGAGCCTTTATTGAAAGGTTGAGCGTGGATCTTGGAAGTGGATAAAAACTCATTTGTTAAACCAGTCTGAACTAAAACTAAGAAGGCCTGGAGGGCTGCTAATCTATAAAATGCTTTTATGCACTTGGAGGGAGGTAATAAAATCTTACACGTATAACTTCAGTCCCAATCCAAAATAAACTACGCAACCAAGATAGAAGAAAGATTTCCCTACAGCCCAGCTTCTTTTTACCTGTAGATTTTCTCTGTAAGGGTGACAAGTTATCCAGGGAGAGACAATTTCCTTAAAACAGACCTCATAAAACCGAGGAAACAGGTCTAAAGCTAGCATATGAGCTTCATTGTGAGCAAAGACAAGGAACTACATCTAGGGAAAAACAATCCATATTACATCTACCCAATAATGGCCTCTGAGCTATGGTCATGACTCAAAAAAATTACTCAGTCATTGTTGACTGTTCTTTCAAATCACTGCTCCACTGGGCTACACTATCCAAAATGACAACTGAATGTTGTCTGTTACCAAGAAAAGGACCCAAATAGGTAGATTTTTAACCCATGTACCAATCAAAGTTGACACCCACCCACAGTACTGCATTTAGGCCTGGTCCCCATAACTTGGGAAGTTATTGATTGAGCTGAAGAAGGTTCAGAGAAGGGCAACCAAGATGAATGGAGGGATGTATGAAAAGTTGGACCTCTTCAATCTGGAAAGACAGGGCTGAATAGGCAGATGGTTGAAGTTTATAAGCATATAGAGGACATAGGGAGGGTTAAACAGTAATTGTTGTGCCCCAGCTCCCCAAAGAACAAGCTGAGGGACAATCCACTGAAGGTTGAAGAGGAAAGGCTCTGGACAAATTGAAGGAGGCCTATAAAGAAACCATTGAATTCATATTGTTTGACTGAGCCGGATAAAAGTGATTAGACTAAGTCTGTGTGAATGAAACAAAGGTTGATTGGAGAACTGTTCCTGAGGAAAAGTCAGCAGGGCTTTGTCAGCAGGGATTGAATGGGGGAGGAGTGGTGTAAAGGAGTGAGAAGCAGTCAATAATAATAATAATAACAACAGTGGTATTTATTAAGCACTTACCATGTACCAGGCACTGTACTAAGCACTAGGGCAGATACAGGCAAATCAGGGACACAGTCCCTGTCCCATGTGCGGCTCATAATCTCAATCCCCATTTTACAGATGAAGTAACAGGCACAGAGAAGTAAAGTGTCTTGCCCAAGGTCACACAGCAAAGTGGCAGAGCTGGGATTAGAACCCATGACCTTCTGATTCCCAGGCCCATGCTCTATCCATCAGGCCATGCTGCTTCCCCAGTAGGATTCCCAATGAATTAACTAAAGAAAATACAGGGAGGGATGATGTATGAGGAGATGGACAGACCAGTCATCTCCTCATCTTCAGGAAGGTAAGAAAGAACTCACGGGAATGGGACTGTCAACTCAGTTGTATTGCATTCTCCCAAGGGCTAAGTACAGTGCTCTGCACACAGTAAGCTTTGAACAAATACCACTGACTACTTGATTCTAGAAGAATCAGCAGGACAGTGTGTGAGCTACAAGGCTAAATAGCAGGCTGAAAGACCTCAATGTGCCTTTTAAAAGACCCTTTTTCTCTCTCCCTGATATAAACATCTTTAAGGACCACAGGCACAGAGAGGTCAAAAACGAAACCTAAACCCAAGCATTAATTGAAGGCAGCATTTAGCATATTAGCATTTCCCCCTCCCTGTTCAGCCACAATAGAAAGCACAAGCAGAGGGCTGAAACGCTTATCATTGCCTACACCAAAAACTCAAAGTTCAAGTATTATCAAGGAGCAGCTAAGCTTTGGCTCTTAATTAAAGTAAACACTATTAAAAAGATTTTCATTTTAACAGAGTGCTTTAACCTCCCCTAGCATCCTGACCACATTCACATGAATATGAAGCTCTCTCACGAAGGGAGCTCACAGCAGGAACTCTTGCCAGGAGTGAAGTTGCCAATAAAAAATACTGTGATTTTCTTTATTCCCTCATTTACCAGGGGGAAGTGCAAGAATGAGATCTTCCAAACAAGTTCAGACACATGTCCTTGAGAGCCAAAGAATAGCTGCTCAATGCATTTCCAAATGAAAGCATCCTCCTAGGAACAGGAATTCTATCAAATCAATCAATGAATTCCATTTATTGAGCACTTATTGTGTGCAGAGTACTGTACTAAGCATTTGGGAGAGTACAGTACAGCCGAGTTGGTAGACATGTTCCCTGCCCATGCTGAGCTTACAGTCTAGAAGGGAAGACAGACATAAATATAAATAAATAAATTATGGTTAGGTACAAAAGTCCTGTGGGGCCAAAGGGGTGGGGGGTGAATACAGGGAGCAAATCTAAGCACAAGGGCAACGCAGAAGGGAGTGGGAGAAGAGGAAATGAGGTTTTAGTCAGGGAAAGCATCAGCTGTAAGGCACATAAAAGGGATTGCCACACAAGAGAACCATCATATTCAACTCAGGGAGTGAACACAGGCGAGTTTGATGCCTTGATTTGCCAGTGAGGAGACTTCTCATATATTCATTCATGGAGGCAGCTCCAAAGACCTTTCCAAACTCTGAAGTAATCATTACTTCATTAAAAAGTAATATTAAAACAATTAAAAACAATATTATTACTGATTTGCAGAGAACAGCTACAAGTGAATGAAACACACAGAAAATTGAAAGACCTCCCCACCATGCCCTCCCAGAAACACGGGGAAAAGAACTGTATTGGGGCAGCAGTGTGGTTTAGTGAAAAGAGCCCGGGCTTGGGAGTCAGAGGTAGTAGGTTCTAATCCTGCTTCTGCCACTTGTCAGTTGTGTGACTTTGGGCACCTCGCTTTACTTCTCTGGGACTCAGTTACCTCATCTGTAAAATGGGGATGAAGTCTGTGAGCCCCACATGGGACACCCTGATTATCTTGTACTACCCCAGTGCTTAGAACAGTGCAAAGCACAAAGTAAGTGCTTAACAAATGCCATCATTATCCAGCACATAGAACAGTGCTTTGCACACAGTAAGCGCTTAATAAATGCCATTATTATTATTATTATTACTATAAGGGAAGTATTTTTACAGTGAAAAGATTCATGCCAGGAAGCAGCATGGGAGTCAGAAGAGCCTGGGTTCTAGTCCCAGATCTACCACTTGTGTGTTGTATGACCCTGGGCAAATCACTTCACTTCTCAGTTACCTCATCTGTAAAATGGGGATTAAGATTGTGAGTCCCATGTGCGACATGTAATTGCTTAGACCAGTGCCTGGCTCATAGTAAGTGCTTACATACTACAACAGAAAAAAAAAAAAAAAAAAGATTCAGCTTTGTCCAGAATCTGCTTTAGATCAAAATGAATCTCAGGTAACAAATAAGTATTAGTAGGCATTGCCCAGTACCGACAGACACTTTGGGGATTTGTGCACTGCTATTCTTAGATCCCTCCCAAGGAAGTCTAACTGCATTTCTGCCTGGCCATGAATCATCATCATCATCAATCGTATTTATTGCACGCTTACTGTGTGCAGAGCACTGTACTAAGCGCTTGGGAAGTACAAGTTGGCAACATATAGAGACAGTCCCTACCCAACAGTGGGCTCACAGTCTAAAAGGGGGAGACAGAGAACAAAACCAAACATACTAACAAAATAAAATAAATAGAATAGATATGTACAAGTAAAATAAATAGAGTAACAAATATGTACAAACATATATACATATATACAGGTGTTGTGGGGAAGGGAAGGAGGTATGATGGGGGGATGGAGAGGGGGGCGAGGGGGAGAGGAAGGAAGGGGCTCAGTCTGGGAAGACCTCCTGGAGGAGGTGAGCTCTCAGTAGGGCCTTGAAGGGAGGAAGAGAGCTAGCTTGGAGGATGGGCAGAGGGAGGGCATTCCAGGCCCAGGGATGACGTGGGCCGGGGGTGAATCAGACTACATATCATATCCTCAACAGCCCATTGGATTGTCCCATCCACCCCTCTATCCCAGTTTCTCTACCTTCCTGTTGCTCAGAGACTCTAGGAACATAAAGTCCCATTATTTTGAAATGGCCACATTTATGGAAAAGCGTGTATAATTCTTCGTTCACAAATTTCATTTTCAAGAATGTCTGCCTTCTGTTGAATACAATAGAGGTGGTAGGATTGGAGGAGGCATAGAAGTGGCAGAGTTAACTGGCAGCTAATGTAATGATAATAGTAATAATATCTGTTAAACACCTACTATATGCCAGACACTGGGAAGCAGCGTGGCTCAGTGGAAAGAGCCTGGGCTTGGGAGTCAGAGGTCATGGGTTCTAATTCTGGCTCTGCCACTTATCTGCTGTGTGACTTTGGGCAAGTTACTTCACTTCTCTGTGCCTCAGTTACCTCACCTGTAAAATGGGGATTAAAACTGTGAGCCCGATGTGGGACAACCTGATTACCCTCTATCTACCTCACACTTAGAACAGTGCTTGGCACACAGAGTAAGCCCTTAAATGCCAACATTATTATTATTATTATTATTATTACTAGGGCCTTGGAATGATGCAAGATAATCAGGTCAGACATATCTGCTGTTTCCCAGTCTAGGTAGGAGGAGAACAGCTATTTAATCCCCATTTTACAGATGAGGAAACAGGCCCAGAGAAGTGAAGTGACTTGCCCAGGGTTATATACCAAATTCGAGAAACACCGGCCTAGTCTTTCTGAAAAAAAAAAAAAAACCACACACTTTCCACTGGATTGTCCCCACTTTAGCAGATCCCTACAAATAAGGGAGAATATATGTATTAGTGAGACAGACTGGTAGCATTTATAGGTCAGGCAGCAACCCAAGCCAATTAGAAGCATTGGCCAAAGCTACAATTTTCCAGGACAAAAAAAAAAAAAATACACAAACTACTGGTATTTCATTGCCTCAAAGTTCAACCAATATGTAAAAATTAGGATAAAATTAACTCATATGTTTCCTCTTCCTTTGACTAAAAAGAAACAAAACCCCCTGCTTTATCTTGGGTCTTAAAGAAGCAAGTTTTTTTGTTTGTTTGTTTTTTGTTTTTCCCCAAAACTGGCCATAGCAAAACCACAACCATTTACTACAACATAGCTCCAAAGACCAGTCTCTTGAATAACTCTTACCCATTAGGTCAAGTGAAGCAGTCTTGTCTAGTGGAAGGAGCACAGGTTTAGGAGTCAGGGAACCTGTGTTCTAACCCCAGCTTGGCTGCTTGACCGCTGTGTGATCCTGAGCTAGTCACTGCACTTCTCTGTGCCTCAGTTTCCTCAACTGTAAAGTGGGGATTCAATGCATCCGTGTGAGCCCCACGGAGGACAGGGACTGTGTCTGACCAGCTTAACTGGACTCTACCCTAGTGATTTGTACAGTGTTTGACCCATAATAAACATTAAACAAATACCATTTAAAAAACAATGGGGAAAAAACATTAAAGGGAGAGATATTTCAAGATAAGAAATTACTTTCTAGAGAGCATTACATACTCCCAAGGAGATGTGGAAGGATGCCACGGATTCTTCATTTCCGTAACCATTATAGAGAGATGCTGTGTATATATGACTATGTTCATAGCTGTGACCACTGAATTCGATTTTATTCAGGTCAATTAAGATGCCACTTTAGCTAAATGAAGTGTGGCTAGGTAATAGAGTTAAGAGTTTGGGGGTCTTTATCTGATATCAGTCTTTTTGAAATGATTATAGGAAAAAATAGGTTTTCCTAGTTTGGGGTATTTTTTCACAGATGATTGCAAAACCCCCCAAACCCCAAGAAAAGGCTAAGGATTTTCCTACATTCTCAGTACTAAATGTGTGTGGGCAATGATGTTTATCTTCAAATGGAATTGAGGCTGTAGTGACAATTCTCATTTCCCTGAAAGGTGAATCCTCCTTACGTTAATTACAGGGCACAAATTGCACTAGTTGAAGTAGAAATGAAGTAAACTTTAAATTTATTCCTCCTCAAATGCAAACATGGGATAGGAAAGTTTATGCATTCCCTGAGTCCACAAAAGGTTTGCATCACTAGTGCAATGTATCAGGGCCTGCAACTGCAAATATTATAAAAATCTCAAGATCATGCTTCTTTTCCCAGGAAGGCTTCAAGGAGCTCAGATGTCCTGTTGCTCTGCTCCTCTACATATTGTGTATGGGCTCTGACGTCGAAATTATGGCTGCCCATCGTGTGTTCAATTAACTATGCTACCCGATGCTTACTTTTTCCTAATGTGGCGTGCAGTACTGCTGGAATTGGCAAATTAAGTCTGAAAACAAATTTTGTTTGTTTCTGCCGTTCCCACAAAACTCTCAAGTCACCCCTCAGTTCGTGAGTGGAACCTACATCAAGCAACTCCTTCTTACATCAAGCAACTCCTTCTACATCAGCTCCAAAAGCTCTGAGACAGCTAAAAATCAAGGAAAATTTATATATTGAACAATTTAAGTCATTGGCCTTTTCATCACTTCCCTGAAGTGGACATTTTTTTTTTTTCAGAAATGAGTTATGGGCATATATAATGTGCACATATCCCATCCATATACTAGATATTAGGGGTCAATTATTCTGGATAAGAGCTGAAGGATTATTAAAGGAGTATTCAACACATTAGGCCTATAATTTTATCTATTATCCTGGGACTCTTGGATGATTCATCCATTATATGTTTTGGGGAAATTAACTAATTTATGTAAATCAAGCTAATGGTCCAAATTCCTACATCCTATATAGGGTTTTTACTGGTTTTCATTTGAAATAGTTTGTCAGAGAGAGCTAAAAAATTGAATTAAAAAACTCCCATTTTAGTCAGTCAATCATATTTTTGAGTGCTTACTGTGTGCAGAACACTGTACTAAGCACTGGGGAGAGTAGAACAATATAGCAGACATTTCCTGTACACATTTAACTTACAGTCTAGAGGGGGAGACAGACATTAATATAAATAACAGATATGTATATAAATACTGTGGAACTGGGAGGGGGGTAAAAAAGGGAGCAAGGCAAAGCAGTGCAAAAGGGAGTGGGAGAAGAGGAATGGAAGGCTTAGTCAGGGAAGACTTCTTGGAGGAGATGTACCTCCAATAAGGCTTTAAGGTGAGGAGAGTAAGTGTCTGTTGGTTATGAAGAGGGAGGGCATTTCTATTAGACATATTTTCAGCACAAATGGGGCTTAATAAGTAGGAACATTATCCAATGTAAACTCCAAGTGTGCAAAGTCGGCTTACACCTTTTGGATGTTTGCCACTGTTGGTAGCAACCTCTCTTCCTACCATCTGAAACTCCCAAACAGATGGGATTGGAAATTTGTTTTAATGGCATTTATTAAGCACTTACTAGGAACCAGGTACTATACTAAGCACTGGGGTGGATACAAGCTAATCAGGTTAGACACAGTCCCTGTCCCACATGGGGCTCACAAGCTCTATTTTAATCTTCCTAGAGTTCACATTTTTAATAAGCCCTACAAATTTATAAATTTTACTATTTAAATCCATCCTCCCTGAATAGTGCTGTTAGGAAATTGCTCTTTGCTACGTTACAAAATTTAACTTGAGCAACCACAGAACCAAGAAGGCTTCCAGGATTCAACACTGATCTGACAGCTTCACGGACTTCTGTTTGTATCCCTGTCACTGTTATTAATGAATATCTGTGCATTTCACATCACTATTTTCCTTCAAACAGAGCCTCCACAAGTTTATTGGGAACCGCAAGTTTTAGTTACATCATCAAAACTAAGAGAGGATGGGAAGAAATATGAGTTGAAGAACAGAGTAGTGATCAATAATAGTAATATTAGTAGTAGCCACAGGAACATTTATTGATTTTCTCTATCGTATCACTTTCACTTCTGATAGTTCAAAGTGTTATTTTCTCTTCACAACATGACTGTGAAGAAAAATTAGGGCAGGTATTATTATCCTCATTTTACAGATGGAAAAACTTAGACACGGAGATATGAAGGGACACTACTGAAGCTGCCAAGTAATTGCAAAGAAGGAAGCAGTACTCCAGTGACTGATATTTTCTTCAATTATTTTTTCTGTTAAAAATACAAAAGCTTCCATCTTTTTGTTTCCATTGCATAACAGAGCGGGCCTGGTACCATGAAGCTAATCTGACGGTATAAAACAGAGTTCCTTCTGTTTGGAAAACTCCCCAAGATTGATCGTTTTAGAGGTGGCTTTTCAAAGTGATTATGCACTTTCTCCAGCCTTGTAAGGTTCGTTTTCAAAACTGCTAGTGAATGTAGGGTGGGACAAGAGAGGCAGGAGACAGGACACATCAGGGTCTTGCTCCTACTGTGGTAGGGCCACCTCCCCAAAGATTGCCCTCTTAACACCAATTTTTGTGGGAACAGGATCCACCCATTTTCCCTCAATTATCCAGGAGTCAGAAGCCTGGATCCCCGACTACTCAAGTCCATCTGCCCTGTCCAAAAGGAGAAAGAAAACCACAGCAGCAGTCAACCAACCAAGCCCGCATTTCCCAGGGGAAACAGTCCTCTATACTGTAAGCTCTTTGAGGTCAGGGTCTACCAACTCAGTCATATTGCATTCTCCCAAGTGCTTAGCACAGTGCTCTGCACACAGAAAGCGCTCAATAAATACCACTGAAAGACTGACGGGTCCTGTGCGAGTGTGACTCACCCTGCAGCCATGAGCAGCAGGATACAGTGGTTTTTGAGTACTACCGAAGATAGACTGGGAATAATGTCCAGCTTCACGGGTCTTACGGAGAGAGCTTGGCTGGCAGTTTGGGGAAACACTGATGTAGATATGAGAGAGCATGAGGAAAGGGGGTGAAATAAGCCCCAAATAGGCATCCCTATCTGGGCCCATCTGCTGCTGCTGCTCCATATCTCAGAGAGGATTGTGTTACTGGCAAAGGGAATTCAACAGGTAGATTTGCCCATCAATCAGATACACCTGGGAGAACCAATCAGAAGGGAGGGTGGGAGGGGAGTTTAATTGTTTTAACTGGAAGATTTCCAACAGCACAGGTCTCAGGAAGACTTCCATTTGTTGTGGGAGTCATAGATTAGGAAGCTGCAAACCTACCATGTACTTTGCCTGACAAAGCCAATAATAATAATACTAATGATAATAATAACTGTGGTATATGTTAAGCGCTTACTCTGTGTCAAGCAGCGTGGCTCTGTGGAAAGAACCCAGGCTTGGGAGTCAGAGGCTGTGGGTTCTAATCCCACTCTGCCACTTGTCAGCTGTGTGACTTTGGGCAAGTCACTTCACTTCTCTGGGCCTCAATTTCCTCATCTGTAAAATGGGGATTAAGACTGTGAGCCCCACGTGGGACAACCTGAAGACCTTGTATCTACACCAGTGCTTAGAACAGTGCTTGGCATATAGGAAGCACTTAACAAATGCCAACATTATTATTATTATTATTATTAAGCGCCACACTGGGTAGATACAAGATCATCAGTTCCCACATGAGGCTCACAGTTGAAGTAGGTGGGAGAAAAGATATTGAGCTCATTGGGGGCAGGGAATGTGTCTGTTTATTGTTGTATTGTACTCTGCCAAATGTTTAATACAGTACTCAGCACAAAGTAAATGCTCAAAAAATGCAATGAATGAATCCCCATTTTGCAAATGAGGAAACTGAGGCACAGAGAAGTTAAGCGACTTACCAAAGGCCACACAACAGATAAGTGATAAGAGCTGAGATTAGAACTCAGGTTCTCTGATTCCCAGGCCCATACTCTTTCCAACGGACCATGATACTTCTCACATGTCTAACATTTACTCTGTTTGGCCCCTAGATGCAAAGACCATTAGGAGATCTGTCCCACAAATCTCATCTTCAATCCAGACTCAAGAAGTGAAATAATCCCCATTGATTGACTGATGGAGTACATCTCAAGGCTTTTCACATCCCAGCCCCTCCAACTTGGCTGCCATTCTTGGTCTCAACAGGACTTTCCCAGATTACATGATTGACAGCCAGAGGGAAAGGGGTAGAGCTATCTTCAAAACTCTTCTAAAATCCCATCTCTTCCAGGAGGCATTTCCAGATTCATTTTCCTTTCTCCAGGTCATTTCCTCTGAATAATCACCCCAGCAGTTTACTTATAGCCACACACAGCACATATGTCATAATGAGTTACATACTCCAGTATTCAAGCACTTAGTCACTTACCCATCTTTCCATTTTTTTTTCCTCCTTGCTTGTATCCACCCCACTGTTTAGTACATTGCCTGGGACATAGTGCTTAACAAATACCATTGTTATCAAATACCAAATACCATAATGATTTCTGCACACCTGCCCTCATAGGTGATAAACTGCTTGAGGGTAGGAGTTGTCTTCTACCTCTACTGTACAATCCCAACTGCTTATTACAGTGTTTTCCACACAATAGGTCCTAAGTAAATACTATAGCTTAATTTGAATAGAACTATGCCAGTTCCACCAGAGATCCGTGGTTGAATACCTACTACTTGTCTGGTTAATAATAATAATATAATGATATTTGTTAAGCGTTATTTGCAAAGCACTGTTCTAAAAAATGATGTATGGATAAAGAAGCCATTTCATGGTTCCTCTGCCTCGTCTCACAAGCCCAACCTGGTGGTCTCAAGGTAAATTATGCTGACTTGTGGACAAGAAAAATATTAGTTAACAATTCCCCTTCCACTGGGTTGAAAACAAAGTTGTTAAATAGGAAGCAGTAATGACCAAGATGAATAGCAGAAGGAAGCAGATTTCCTATGAGGATTGACTGAAAAGTTTCGAACTTCGCCTGGAAAGAGGGAACCAGATTGAAATCAATAAAATCAGGATGGGGACGACAAGGCAAACAGGGAACTGCCATTCATCCAATCCCACTAATATTAGGTTCGAGAGGGTCTGGAGACAAAGAGCAAAATCTAAAACAGCCCCAGGTACTACAAACAAAAGGCTCAGCACAAGGAAAGTATTCTTGCATGCGCAGTGCAACCAAGGCTGTCCATTCTGCATCATCACTTTTGGCCACCCTCACATCGATTAGTAAATTCTCCGGTTAGTATCATTATCTTCCACAAGGAAAGATAACTAAATAGAGTCATGACAGAGTGGGTGTGAGTAGGGGGTGCTCTCAGGGAGCAGGTTCAAAACCAACTAAAGGAAACACTTCATCCCATGGTGGGTGGCAAATTAACTGAATTCATTACCCCAGGAAGATTCCAGGATGAAAATACCAGCCAGTTCAAGAGGGGTTAATGGGCTCCTAGAGTGAAAGTCTGGGATGTTAGAAGGTGTTTCCTTAACCACTAGGAAGGCAAACAGCATGCTGTTCCTCCAAGCATATTTCTGCCACTAGAGACAAAACCTTGAGCTCAATGGACCATTGGTTTGACCCACTAAAGGCTAACACAATAGATTCTTTAAGCTTTAAAGTTTTTTCTATCGTAATTGCCACGAGATCCACTGGCCGTAACTAGGATGCAGGAATCTGTAGAAAAGCTGAAATGAGAATACAAAAATTTCCATTTGTAGTTTGGTGTACACTATAGTCACTCCTAGAGAAGCAGTGTGGCTTAGTGGACAGAGCACCGTCATGGGAGTCAGAAGGACCTGGGTTCTAATCCCAGCTCCACTGCATGTCTGCTGTGTGACCTTGAGTAAGTCACTTCACTTCTCTGGGCCTCAGTTACCTCATCTGTAAAATGAGGATTAAGAGTATGAGCCCCATGCGGGACAAGGACTGCGTCCAACCTGATTAACTTGTATTTATCCTAGCACTTTAGAATAGTGCTTGGCACATAAACACTTAAGTACCAAGTACTATTAACAAGTACCAAATGCCCGTCCCTCAGTCCCACAGCACTTATGTACATATCCACAGTTAATTTATTCATATTAATGTCTGTTTCCCCTTCTAGACTGTAAGCTCATTATGGACAGTTGTTAAGTTGTTACCAACTTGTACTTCCCAAGTGCTTAGTACAGTGCTCTGCACACAGTAAGCGCTCAATAAATACGATTGATGATGATTGATGATGATGACAGGGGCCATGTCTACCAACTCTGCTATACTGCATTCTCCCAAGCACTTAGTACAGTGTTCTGCACACAGTAAGAACTCAGTAAATATAATTAATTGCTCCTTTCTTGGGATCCATAAAGGGCCATCAGATCACTAGCAAAACCAAATATTCTGGGTGCAAGGGATAGGGGAGATACACTTATTACACTTATTAAAGACCAAGAAAAGATTCCGCTGATTCTTCGGCACTTCAATCAAACATATTTACTGAGGGCTTACAGTGTGCAGAACACTGTACTAAAAGCTTGGGAGAGTACAGTATAACAATGTAACAGACACACTCCCTGTCCACAACAAGCTTACAGTCTAAAGGAGGGCCGGAACAGACATTAACATAAATAAATTACAGATAAGTACATAAATGCTCCAGGATGGGGTGAATAAAGGGAGCAAATCAGGGAAGGCCTCTTGGAGGAGATGTGCCTTCAATAAGGCTTTGAAAGTGGGGAGAATAAGTGTCTGTAGGATATGAAAAAGGAGGGTGTTCCAGGACAGCCGCAGGATGTGGGTGAGAGGTCTTGGGGCGATGGAGGAAATTGAAGTACAGTGAGTAGATTGAGGAGCAATGAGTGCTGGCTGGGTTGTAGTAGGAGAGTAGTGAAGTAAGGTGATAACTTTCTGTTGTCTTTTATAAGCTGTTTTGAGGCTCAGAGCAATGGGTCTTAAACATCTGCTTTGCTGTATGGTGTGTGCATTCCCTATTGGGTGTATGGGACTTGAGAATCAACAGCTATCCCAGCCATGCCTTGGCCTTCAAGGAAATCTGGCTGGACATACTGGAAATCAGGCAGAGAGCCTAAAGAAAATCAGGCAGGGGGCCTAAAGGAAATGTAATATCCTCCTCCTTGCCTTTCTGTTCCTTTCTGGTTTGATTTTCCAGTGGCCTTGGTCTAGCACGGAGAAAGGAATCAATTTGCTTGTGTTCTCTTTGCCCAGTGATGATGAGGCCAAAGAAGCAACGGGTTGACTAGATAGGGGAGGAGATATTTGGAAATGTGGGTGAGCATGGCAACAGCAGTAGGGCTGAGGTGGTTTGAAAACTATGTCCCAGAATGGTCTTAGGGTTATCCTTTCCCCCAACCTCCAAACACGCACATACCAGAGATCCATCTAGGCGGCCCTCGCCACGTTTGCAGTCAGAGAGGGAATGCCGAGGTCAAGCTACAGTGGTGGCCAAGTCACTATCTTGCCAACTTCTGGGTCAGTATTGATAAGCGCTACCAGGCATCCTTAGGGTTAAAAGCCAGAGATCTCCTCATATGCCAAGAGTATACTGCATACAATTAGGAGGGCCATCTTTTTTCTCTCTTTGAGTACCCCAAACACAAACTGTCTGAACCACAACAGTTTAGTTTGTGGTATAAAGTAAGTAAGGCAAAGAGAGACCCCATGAAATAGCTGTGGTTAGTGGCTTGAAGGGCTGTGGGGGCGGGGGGGGGCGGGGGGGAATAGGGAGCAGTGATGGGAGAAACTTGCTTTTAATCAATGTACTAATCGATGACATACGGGACATGCTCTCCCTTTTCCCTCATTTTTCTCCTCCCCTTACTCTCCTCCTCATTTCCTACCCCCACCATTTTTTTCTGTTCTTAAAACCTTCCTGACTTTCCTTCTTCCCTCTCCCCCCTGCCCCCCAAACCCCTTTAGCTTGGTTGAATGGAAATTGTAGTTTTATATATATATAGATATATACTATAGATACATTAAAAAACAGACACAGATCTTCAAAGAAACCTGCAATTTTACTGGCGACGGTATGTTTACGGCCGCAATTTGTTTAGCTCTGATAAAATGCACATGCCCCCGCTATTCCATTTTATTTTGTTTCCAAGACCTGGCTTGCTGCATGCATGGCTCCATACGTTCACCATCTAGCCAGGCTACGTGAAAAAAAGCTCCACCAGGAATTGGAATCTTCTGTTGTGGCTTCCAGTTGCATTTTCATGCTCCAAAACGCCAACACATCTCAGGCAGGTTTGTGTGGCAGGCTTAGATGCAGTGTTTGGGGAAGGTACATAGGGTGGGGCTTGTTCTGAAGATTCAGACACTGTGAGACCTCGGGCAGTCACTCGTTCTGGCCCAATGGTCTTCCCATCTAATGGGCAAGGTGGAAAAAAAGGCATTCATTCCTAGATTTGGTTAAAGATATTTCTGGGATTCATCCATCTTCCTGCTCCTTCCATCCCATCCTCCATCTTAGAACTGTTAAGAATTCAACTTGACTTTACTCTTCCTTGATTTATCCACTTTTTTTATCGTTATTTGCATCTCAACTATTGCACATTCATTACGTGTACTTGTTTTCTATATTAGACTCTAAGCTCCTTGGGATCAATGATTGGATCTTAAATTTATTCTGGATTCACTGAGGTGCCCTATAATGAGTCAATCTTGGTTATGATACTGATGATGAGGGAGTATAGGTGTTGGCGTGGGGGCAGGGAGGGGTGAAGAGGGATGAACTCAGTTCTAAGCCACTTACATTAAAATTAGTGATAATATTAATATTTATTGAGTGCCCCCATGGGTCAGTGCACTTTGTTAAGAACATGGGAGGTTAAAAAACAAAGGAATGATGCATTCTTTACTCTCATTAAAATTACCCAGAATTATAGATGGATAATAGAACAAGTGTACATTTGAAACAGAACTACAAAAGTTACATTTTTTGTTTGGAAGGAGGGGGCAGATTTTTGCAGGGGCTTTAGGGTCTTTATCCCCTAGCTCTCTGCTAAGGTCGGGGGTGGGGGGGTGTTTCCATTTACCATCCAGAGATGGACAATCAAGCAGCTGCTTTGTATGGTCACCACGTTGTTGTCTAACCCTACTGGCATGACTTCTTCTTGAGATATTAGTAAAGCTCCCAGATCCATACTTTCCCAACTTGCCCAGGGCCTTCTCAAAATGTCATGGGCTGACCTGTAGGGTCTACTACAATGGATCTGGTGGTCTGAAGGAGCCAGATTCCATTTGCTATAATAATTGTGGCATTTGTTAAGTGCTTACTGTGTGCTGGGTGATGGGGTGGATACAAGCAAATTAAATAGGTGACATTCTTAGTCCCTGTCCCACATGGTGCTCACAGCCTCAACCCCCATTTTACAGATGAGGTAAGTGAGACACAGAGACGTTAAATGACTTGCCCAAAATCACACAGCTGACAAGTGGCAGAGTGGGGATTTGAACCCATGACCTCTGACTCCCCTGGGCTCTTTCCACTGGGCCATGCTGCTTCTTGTCAGCTGTGTGACTTTGGGCAAGTCACTTCCAGTGGCTCAGTGGAAGGAGCACGGGTTTTGGAGTCAGAGGTCATGGGTTCAAATCCTGGCTCCACCAATTATCAGCTGTGTGAATTTGGACAAGTCACTTGACTTCTCTGTGCCTCAGTTCCCTCATCTGTAAAATGGGGATTAAGACTGTGAGTCCCACGTGGGGCAACCTGATCACCTTGTATCCCCCCAGCACTTAGAACAGTGCTTTGCACATAGTAAGTGCTTAATACCACCATTATTATTTATTATTAACCCCCATTTTACAGATGAGGAAACTGAGGCACAGCTAAGTGACTTGGCCAAGATCACACACCAGACAAGTGGAAGAGCAGGGATTAGAACCCATGTCCTTCTGATTCCCAGACTCGTGCTCTATCCCACTACTCGATGCTGCTTGGAGCTCTCCCCTCTATATGGGGGAAGGGTCTTCCTGGTGGATATGGGGAGGCAGCAGGTTAGATTTGGATGCTGGGCAGGTGGGTCTTAGATGCATAACCCATTTCTTAGCATTCAGATCTGCCCACCCTCCTCCCATTTCCTGCTTGGCATGGTAGGGATTTTGAGGAACACAAAAAGAAGTGAGTGTAGGTGATGGTGGAGGAATACCCTACTTAGACTGTGAGCCCCATGGTGGGCAGGGACTGTGTCTAACCTGATAATCTTGTATCCATCCCAGTGCTTAGAACACTGTTAGACACATAGTATGCACTTTACAGAGACCATTAAAAAAAAAAAGGAAGTGAAATAACATTCCAGTATGGAAACAGTATAGAAATAGCATGGCCTAGTCAATAGGGCATGGGTTTGAGAGTCAGAGGACCTGAGTTCTAATCCTAGCTCTGCCACCTGTCTGCTAAGTGACCTTGAGCAAATCACTAAACTTCTCTGTGCCTCAATTTCCTCATCTGTAAAATGAGGATTAAATCCTATATCCTCTAGACTGTGAGCCCCACGTGGGACGGGGACTGTATTCAACCTAATAATCTTGTATCTACTCCAGTGCTTAATACAGTACTTCTCACACAGTGAGCACTTTACAAATCTCACTAAATAAACATAGTGGTGTAGGTCTAACTTCAGAGTGGAGAGGGAGGAGGAACATGACACAATGGCATCCGTACACAGAGCTGTGAGCAACAGGACCAAATGATGTGTCCCAGGGGGTGAGGGGTCCAAAATCAAATAGCCCATGGTGGGGGTCTTAATTTAGAGCACTTTGGAAGTCAGTGTGAGATGTCTTCTCCTGGCAGGTAGCCAAAGGACCAGGAATGAAGCTTTGCTAGCCACTTCCTTCTATCACCTCCTGAGAAGCAGCTTGGCTTAGTGGAAAAAGCATGGGTTTGGGAGTCAGAGGTCATGGGTTCTAATCCCGGCTTTGCCACTTGTCTGCTGTGTGACCTCGGGCAAGTCACTTCACTTCTCTGGGCCTCAGTTCCCTCATCTGTAAAATAGGGATGAAGACTGCGAGCCCCACGTGGGACAACGTGATCACCCTGTATCTACCCCAGCTCTTAGAACAGTGCTTGGCAAATAGTAAGTGCTTAACAAATACCATTATTATTATTATTATTATTATTATCATCATCATTCAATGGGGCCATGTGAGGAGAATGTTTCCACTGGAAACAACAAGAACAGAAACAACAATATTCTTAGGCAACACTGAGTAAACATAGAAAGGGCGGATACATCATTGAATACAAAGAGCAAATGTTTTTGTTCACCCAAAGATTAATGACTATTCTTCCCTTTCAGCATTTCTCAGATTAGAAGACTGCTGTTCCACAAGGAAGGCTAGGTCGACAGTTGCAACTCGCATGGGGAATTAAAGCATGGAGAGTCATTCAAGTCTCTTCCTCCCCCGGAAATACTTTCACTTCAATCAACAATCCTGATACTTCAGGCAGAAGTGCATTCTGGCTTCACTCTGATTAACTAGAGTTAACTGATTAACTACAACTTCACTTCACTTTGCACATGTACACTTCACCAGAGTGGATATGAGAGGACACACACACATCTTGTGATGCTAGGTCAGACAAAGTAATTACTTTAACCCATTATTTTTCTAAGTTTTTGGCTCTAATATTTAGAATTTTCTTTCCTTCAAGAATGCACCAGAACAGAGCGTGGAATCTTTGTTAAGAGGCGAATTTAGGAAACTGGTCAAATCTTTGGAAATACATTTTGGGAATTTGCACAGGCAAATCTAACTGTAGTAATAATGATATTTATCGAGTGTCTTAGGGTAACTCACTGCACGAGGCACTTGGGGGAGTACAACAATATATAAAAAAAATGTCCTGACCATGAGAAGCTTGAACTCTAATGCAGAAGAGAGGCATACAAAATAGTTACAAAACTGGCGCCACACAGAAGAACAAGGATAATAATAATAATAATGATGATGATGATGGTATTTGTTAAGCGCT
Source organism: Tachyglossus aculeatus (assembly GCF_015852505.1). Taxonomy (NCBI): domain Eukaryota; kingdom Metazoa; phylum Chordata; class Mammalia; order Monotremata; family Tachyglossidae; genus Tachyglossus; species Tachyglossus aculeatus. The sequence continues at coordinate 151,765,729 of NC_052066.1, read as the reverse complement.
TACTATGTGCAAAGCACTATTCTAAGCGCTGGGGGGGGCTCAAGGTGATCAGGTTGTCCCACATGGGGCTCACAGTCTTAATTCCCATTTTACAGATGAGTTAACAGGCACAGAGAAGTTAAGTGACTTGCCCAAAGTCACACAGCTGACAAGTGGTGGAGCCAGGATTAGAACCCATGATCACATAGACAGAAGAACTAATATGCCAGCATGAAAAGAATCAGGATAAATCAGTAGAGCTGAAAAATTCAATTGACTATACATACACTGCCTTAGTTTCCTCATCTATAAAATGAGGATAAAACACCTATTCTCCCTCCTGCCTAGACTGTGAGCCCCATATGGGACAGGGACTCTATCCAACTTGATTATCTTGTGTTTACCTCAGTACTTAGTATAGTGCTTTGCACACAGTGCTTGACAAATACTACCATTATTATGCTGCTATAAAATCCTAAATGCTAGTTTGTTAACTGATATGGCTTTTTTTAATGGTATTTGCCTACTGTGTTTCAAACGTTGTTCTAAGCACTGGGGTAGATACAAGTTAATCAGCGTTTGGGAAGTTAATTGGGGAAGGCTTGCTGCAGTGCTGAACATCTAGCTAAAGTTAGTGGGGAATTGCCCAGCTCAGAAAAGACAGAAGTTTCTGGATTGTTCAATCCTATCTCAGAGCCATCCCCAGGAACCCTGATATCGTTCCATCCACCTGACTTCCAAATTATAGTTTGAGATTTTCCTCTGCTTATATCTGTCTCTCACATACAGGAGGGAACACAAGGCTAGCAGTGAAGAGGAGGCAGGATCATAGAACTGCCAGTATAATAATAAGATAATGATGTTATTTGTTAAGCATTTACAATGTGCCAAGCGCTATACTAAGCTCTGGAATGGATACAAGCAAATTGGGTTGGACACTGTCCCTGTCCCATGTGGCACTCACAGTCTCAATCCCCATTTTACAGATGAGGGAACTGAGGCCCAGAGAAGTGCAGTGACTTGCCCAAGGTCATACAGCAAACAAGTGGCAGAGGTGGGATTTGAACCCATGACCTTCAGACTCCCAGGCTCATGCTCTAGGCACTATGCCATGCTGCTTCTCTCTATGCCATGCTGCTCCTCTACGCACAAGGAGAAGCTGTCAGTTGGGTGGACTGACAGTCACAGTCCCAAAGTCACAGAGCTGTCAATTGGCGGAGCCGGGATTTGAACCCATGACCTCTGACTCCAAAGCCCATGCTCTTTCCACTGAGCCACGCTGCTTCTCTTATGGTGGTAGTTTGGGTGGAGAGGAAAAGAAGGATTTTAGCTATGTTGTGAAGGCTAATCAAGAGGCCCAATCCTACAGAACAAATCCAGCATGAGTTCCTCAACTCATCACTTTTCACTTCCAGAGTGAACTGTACAAGCAGAGAAGCAATGTGGCCTGTTGTAAAGAGCATGGGCTCGGGAGTCAGGGGACCTGGGCTCTAATCATGGCTCCAGGACTTACTTGCTGTGTGACTTTGGGAGAGTCACTAAACTCCTCTGTGCTTCAGTTCTCTCACCTATAGGGAACTGTGCTTCCTCCTACTTTCTCCCCCCTCCTACCTCACCTCCCTTCTCTCCTTCTACAGCCCACCCTGCACTCATCTGCCGCTAATCTCCTCACTGGGCCTTGTTCTCGCCTGTCCCGCCATCGACCCCCGGCCCGCGTCATCCCCCAGGCCTGGAATGCCTCCCTCTGCCCATCTGCCAAGCTAGCTCTCTTCCTCCCTTCAAGGCCCTACTGAGAGCTCACCTCCTCCAGGAGGCCTTCCCAGACTGAGCCCCTTCCTTCCTCTCCCCCTCGTCCCCCTCTCCATTCCCTCCCTTACCTCCTTCCCTTCCCCACAGTACCTGTATATATGTATATATGTTTGTACATATTTATTACCCTATTTATTTATTTATTTATTTTACTTGTACATATCTATTTATTTTATTTTGTTAGTATGTTTGGTTTTGTTCTCTGTCTCCCCCTTTTAGACTGTGAGCCCACTGTTGGGTAGGGACTGTCTCTATATGTTGCCAACTTGTACTTCCCAAGCGCTTAGTACAGTGCTCTGCACACAGTAAGCGCTCAATAAATACGATTGATTGATTGATTGATTACACTGTGAGCCTCATGTAGAACTCGATTAACTTATGTCTACCCCAGCATTCATACAGTGCTTGGTACGTAGTAAAAGCTTAATGAATACTATTTTTATTATCACTATTACAAGGAATATAGTAGTTTTCCCTCTCCACCATTATCTGGCTAGCAAGGTCACTGATTGTCAACTAATGTTAGACATACATTGCTGGATTCAGAAAAATCTTTTCAAAAAACTGTGAGATTTTGTCCAACGAACACTCATCCAGGAAGTGCTCAATAATCAATTGTCAAAAACAAGAATAAATATGTTTGATTGGGCTTTGGAAAGTCAATCATATTTATTGAGTACTGACTATGCGCAAAGCACTGTACTAAGCACTTGAGAGAGTACAATATAACAGAGTTAGTAGACACATTCCCACAAGCTCACGCTTTCAAGGGGGAGACAGATATTAATATAAAAACATTACGGATATAATGATGATGATGGTATTTGTTAAGCGCCTATTATGTGAGAAACAGCGTGGCTCAGTGGAAAAGAGCCCAGGCTTTGGAGTCAGAGGGCATGGGTTCAAATCCCAGCTCCACCAATTGTTAGCTGTGTGACTTTGGCCAAGTCACTTAACTTATCTGGGCCTCAGTTACCTCATCTGTGAAATGGGGATTAAGACCGTGAGCCCCCCGTGGGACAACCTTATCACCTTGTAACCTCCCCAGCGCTTAGAACAGTGCTTTGCACATAGTAAGCACTTAATGAATGCCAGTATTATTATTATTATTATTATCATTATTATGTGCCAAGCACTGTTCTAAGCACTGGGGTAGACACAAGGTTGTCCTATGTGGGGCTCACATTCTCAATCCTCATTTTACAGATGAGGTAACTGAGGCACAGAGACATTAAGTGACTCGTCCAAGGTCACACAGCAGACGAGGGGCAGAACAGGGACTCCCAAGCCTGTGCTCTTGCCACTAGGCCACGTTGGGGAGAGAGGGGCAAGGAGGGATGAATAAAGTGTGTAAAGCCAAGTGCAAAGGCGACGCAGAAGCGAGTGGGAGAAGAAGAAATGAGGGATTAGCTGGGAAAGGCCTCTTGGAGGAGATGTGCTTTTAATAAGGCTTTGAAGGTGAGGACAGTGATCCTCTGTTGGATATAAAAAGAGAGAGCAGTCCAGGACAGAAGCAGGATATGACCAAGGAGTGAGAGATGAGATAGATAAGATTAAGGTATAGTAAGTAGGTTGGTATCAGAGGATCTGTGTGTAGTAGAAAATCAGGGAGGTAAGGTAATGGGGAGAAAGGTGATTGAGTGCTTTAAAGCTGATTGTAAAGAGTTTCTGTTTGATGCAGAGGAGGATGGATAACCCCTGGGAGGTTCCTGAGGAGTAGGGAAACACAGGTGAACATTTTTATAGAAAAATGATCTGGGCAGTAGAATGAAGTATGAACTAGAGTGTGGAGAGAAAGGAGGCAGGGAGGTCAGCAAGGAGGCTGATGTAGTAATCAAGGCAGAATAGGATGTGTGTGGACTAATGATAATAATAATGATAGCATTTATTAAGCGCTTACTATGTGCAAAGCCCTGTTCTAAGCACTGGGGAGGTTACAAGGTGATCAGGTTGTCCCACGGGGGGCTCACAGTCTTAACCCCCATTTTACAGATGAGGTAACAGGCGCAGAGAAGTTAAGTGACTTGCCCAAAGTCACAGAGCTGTAAACTGGCAGAGCTGGGATTTGAACCCATGACCTCTGACTCCAAAGCCCGTGCTTTTTCCACTGAGCCACGCTGCTTCTCTTGAGGTGGTAGTTTGGATGGAGAGGAAAAGAAGGATTTTAGCTATGTTGTGAAGGCTGAACTGACAGGATTTAGGGACAAATTGACTGTGTGGGTTGAAGGAGAGAGATGAGTTGACAATGCCAGGGTTAAGTGCTTATGTGACAAGGAAAGAGGAAGGTGATGCTGTCTACAGTAATGGGAAAGTCAGGGGAAGGAAAGGGTTTATAAGAGAAGATTATGAGTTCTGTTTTAGACATGTTAAGTTTGAAGTGCTGGTGGAACATCCAAGTAGAGATGTCCTGAAGGCAGGAGGAAATACTACACTCTAGAAGAGAGAGATCAGGGCTGGAGATGTATGTTGGGGAACCTTCTGCATAGAGATGGTAGTTGAAGCCATAATAGTGAATGAGTTCTCCGAGGGAATGGGTGTAGATGGAGAATAGAAGGGGATCCAGAACTGAGACTACCATAGGTAGGGAGTGGGAGATGGAGGAGCCCAGGAAAGAAACTGAGAATGAGCAGCCAGAGAGATAGGAGGAGAACCAGGAGAGGACAGTGTCAGTGAAGCCAAGGCTGGGTAATATTTCCAGAAGAAATGGGTGGTTGTCAGTTTTGAAGGCAGGTGAGAGGTCTGAAAGTTGAGAGCTGTAAGTCTCCCTTCCACCACCACCACTGCAAAATGGCTTTTCAGAGTCCTCCAATTCTGTTTCTCAGCTACAGTGGGACCTAGAATTCAACAGTGTCTATATCATGATTGTAGGGGGAAAAACCTCCACTTAACACTCACCTATGTAGGTCTCTAAATAGGGTGAAGAAGAAGCACGGGTAAAGGAGGAATAAGAACATAGATACAGGTGGCAGGCTGGTTTACTGTACATCATTCCTACAGATAATTTCCATTAGAGGAAAAAGTGGTCCATAAGTCATGAGAGGCTCAGCCTCAAGTGAGTCATAAAGGTAATTCCCCCTGAGCCATTATCGTTCTGCCCAGCAGGGCTTTGATCGATGAGGTCCTTTAGCTTCTTTATTTGATTTCTCCAGCAGGGCTGCCTTGTACCTTTGACATGCCTTTCTGAGCCCATCATGCCAAGGGTTAATTTGACTCACACTTGTTCTGAAGTGAAAGTTTACCTTCAGATGGAGAGTACTGAAAAAAAGCTTGGCTTTAAAGGTTCCTCAATGCCCAGCAATCAGTCCCATTTATGCCGCTAGACCTAAATGCAGAATTCTTACAAATGGCAGCCAGTTTTTATCAGCCTTTTTTTCGTATTCCCAACACAAGGAGACAAAGGACTTTCAGCAGCATTCCAAAGACTGTGCCCCAAGACAGGTGTGTAAAATTTCACCCCAGATTTTAATCACCAAACATCATTCATTCATTCAATCATATTTCTTGAGCGCTTACTGCGTGCAGAGCACTGTACTAAGTGCTTGGGAAGTACAAGTCGGCAACATATGGAGACGGTCCCTACCCAGCAATGGGCTCACAGTCTAGAAGGGGGAGATAGACAACAAAACAAAACATGTAGACAGGTGTCAAAATCGTAGGAACAAATAGAATTATAGCTAAATGCACATCGTTAACAAAATAAATAGAATAGTAAATATGTACAAGTACAATAAATAGAGTAATAAATCTGTACAAATATATACAAGTGCTATGGGGAGGGGAAGGAGGTCGGGCAGGGGAGTTGGGGGGAGGGGGGAAAAGAGGGCTCAGTCTGGTAAGGCCTTCTGGAGGAGGTGAGCTCTCGGGCTTTGAAGGGAGGAAGAGAGCTTGGTGAATGTGTGGAGGGAGGGCATTCCAGGCCAGGGGAAGGATGTGAGCCGAGGATCGACAGTGGGACAGGCAAGAATGAGGCACAGTGAGGACGTTAGCGGCAGAGGAGCAGAGTGTGTGGGCTGGGCTGTAGAAAGAGAGAAGGGAGGTGAGGTAGGAGGGGGTGAGGTGATGGAGACCCTTGAAGCCTATATGTTGTGCATATAAAATATTGTAATCCTTGAATTCCTTTAATTTTAGTCAGTTTTTTCCTGACTACATCCTATAAGATAGGAATTTAGAGCTTTATTTTAATAATAATAAATGTGGCATTAGTTAAGCACTCACTTTGTGCCAAGGTTTCCATTACGTGTTGGTGTAGACAACGATAATAATAATAATGATGGTGGTATTTGTTAAGCACTCACAATGTGCCAAGCACTGTTCTAAGCACTGAGGTAGATACAAGGTAATCAGTTTGTCCCCTGTGGGGCTCACAGCCTCAATCCACATTTTACAGATGAGGTAACTGAGGCACAGAGAAGTTAAGTGACTTGCCCAAAGTCACACAGCTGACTAGTGGTGGAGCTGGGATAAGAACCCATGACGTCTGACTCCCAAGCCCGTGCTCCTTCCACTGAGCCACGCTGCTAATCAGACACAGTACCTGGCCTATATGGGACTCAGAGCCTAAGCAGGAGGGAGAACAGATATTGAATCCCCATTTTACAGATGGAGAAACAGGCACAGAGAAGTGAAGTCACTTAACCATGGTCTCAAAGCAGACAAGCGGCAGATCGCTGGGAGTAGAACCCAGCTCTTGACTCTAGATTTCTCTTGACTACTTTCCACTAGACCATGTTACTTTATAGAATCTTTTCAAAATATTCCCAAGTCTGTACCATAAAACTTATGAATACAGCTTCAATTTGGAAGAAATGACAGCACTGCGCCTAGCATACTAAACAGAGATTGAGGGAGAGGAAAAAACGGTCACAGTCAGGAAAGATCCAGCATTTGAGTTTCCATTTGGGTAAAAGCTCTCATCATCCTCATTGTAGAGCATGCATTAAGGAACCACGTCCATGGAGCTTGACTTCACCCTACGAAAAGCGACTTATTTGGATGCTTCCCTGTAGTAGTAACAGTAGTATTAAAAGAGAAGCAGCTTGGCCTAGTGGAAAGAGTTCAGGCCTGGGACTCAGAGGACCTGGGTTCCAATACCTCCTCCACCATTTGTCTGCTGTGAGACCTTGGGTAAGTCACTTCACTTCCTCTGTGCCTCAGATACTTCATCTGTAAAAGGGGGATTAATACAGTGAGCCCCATGTGGGACGTGGACATTGCCCAATCTGTTTATCTTGTATCTACCCCAGCACATAGTGTGGTGCTTGGCATATAGTAAGCACTTAGCATATGGAATAAAAAAAATTGTATTTATTAAGCATTTACTGTGTACAGAGCACTGTTCTAAGTGCTCGGAGACAATAGTGATGCCTGTTCACTTGTTTTGATGTCTGTCTCCCCCCTTCTAGACTATGAGCCCATTGTGGGCAGGGATTGTCTCTGTTGCTGAATTGTACTTCCCAAGCACTTAGTACAGTGCTCTGCACACAGTAAGTGCTCAATAAATACAATTGAATGAACGAATACCCAGGTGGGAATTGCATACAGTCCCTGTCCTTTGGGGGACTCACAATCTCTATGAGATTATGCTAACTGGCATAGTGTTCCCATCCTTAGCACAGTGCTAGGCACATAGTATGCATTTAATAAATACCATCTTCAGTATTAAATATAATTAAATCAGGGTTGGACCCAAAACAATATTCATTTTTGAGTCCTATAGACCGTTACATTTTATTGTTCTTCAAGAGTGAAAGTTCGAAGTTCTCCAAGACCAGTGCAATAAAATTTTCCTGAATCTTCAATCAATAATATTTATTGAGCCCTTACTCTTTGCAGAGCCTTTAATTGAATATTGGGAGAGTACTATAGAGTCAGTAGACATGAGCCCTGCCCTCAAGGAGCTTATCTTCTAATAGGGGAAATAGACACTAAAATCAATACTAGGTAGAGGGAAACAATAGAGCATGAAGATATGAGAAGCAGCATGGCTTAGTGGAAAGAGCTCGGGCTTGGGAGTCAGAGGACATGGGTTCTGATTTCAGCTCCACCACTTATCAGCTATGTGACTTTGGGCCAGTCACTTAACTTCTCTGTGCCTCAGTTACCTCATCTGTAAAATGGGGATTAAGACTGTGAGGCCCACGTGGGACATCCTGATTACCTTGTATCTACTTCAGCGCTTAGAACAGGGCTCAGCACATAGTAATAGTGCTTAACAAATGCCATTATTATTATTATTATCATTATTATTATTTCGTAGCTAGGATTTCAGAGCCAGCTTAATCTTGTCCCTGTCCCATGCAATATTGTCATGGCGGAAGTCACTTTCTGTCTAGATGCCTCAGTGGGAGGGCACCACCTCTAAGCATTGCTGGGTGAAACACAAAAACAATTCAAAACATTGAGCCTCTATGGAGCATTACCACACTGATGACCAACCACAACCTGAAAGGAGTAAGAGAATAAGATGCCTGCTACTGACAAAATGAAAGCTTTGCCAAAATTCTAAATTAAACAATGTCTGATTTCTTCACAACTTTAACTTGAGACTTTCCTGACCCGTTACAAAGATTGCAATGGTCAATAAGCTAGCTACCACAATCTCCAAATCTATATGTAATGAACAGTCTTTCTGCGGGACGTGAAAAGCCTTCAGCATGGAGTTATGTCCAAAGCGCAAGAGAGATAGAGTAAACTCTTCCACTTTGATTCTAGCCTCAGCTCAACCCCTTTCTGTGCTTCAGTTGCTTTATCTGTAAAGTGGAGATTAATCAGTCATATTTATTGTGTACTTGCTATGTGCAGAGCACTGAACTAAGCATTTGGAATCAATCATATTTACTGAGTGCTTGCTATGTGCTAAGGACTGGATCGAGCGCTGGAGAGCATACAACGTAACAAAGCTGGTAGATATGTTCCCTGCCAATAACGAGCTTACAGCATAGAGGAGGATATAGACATTGATATATAAATAAATTTTGGAAATGTACATAAGTGATGTGGGGCTGAGGGGGGCGATGAATAAAGGTTGCAAATCTGAGTACAAAGGCCTTGTAGAAGGGAGGGAAAGAAGAGGAAATGAGGTCTTAGGGAGATGAGGTGTTAACTGGAGGGAGCCTTGGGCTTAAAGGAATTTTTTTGGTTTTGTTTTTTTTTTGGTCCGAAGAAATGGCTTTGCTCTATTGTCATATACACACAGCAGGGCACAGGGCATTACTGGTCCTGCATTGATTGCTACTTTTCTGATGGTAGTAGAGTAATAAGTGTCTATGTAGCCCTATCACATTCACATTAACCTTACCCCTTAAAGGAGCCATTAAGATCAACCAACTACCCATAAAGCCTTTGGGGATGACACCATCCACCATTAGGTATATTGCCATTTTAATATGAAGAGTCAGAAGCAAAACCTGTGAATTAATTAACTCTCTGCTCACCCTCCCTGATCCTCTTGCCTGGAAGTCCGATACTGGGCAAATTCAATCTAGAGCGTCAGTTCAATTTAGGAATGAATGTTCACTGAAAATCTTCAAGCTCCACATTGGTAGTTTTACAAAGTTATGGAGCAATTAGGGCATCCCTGTAGCACTTTTTACAATACCATCATTTAGAACACCTTTTCCTACAACAGGATAATGTCCTTCAATAGGGCTAAAGGTAAAATGTCCTGTCTGAACACAGCGGACAAGAAATCCTCTTTCCAAGGAAAGCCTCTGGGAGAGAATGGGGCTGCATTTTAATAAAATTGTTATTATGCCACGGGTTCCAATACATTTGTGAAACATTTACATATCAACAGGTCTGTCAATCAGTCACATTTACTGAGCATTTACTTTGTGCAGAGCACTATACTAAGTTCTTGGGGAGTATCGTATAATGCATTCCCTACCCACAACGAGCTTATACTCTGGATGAGAAATATCACTGACCCTTTCCTATTTACTCCTACTAGATAACCCCACAGCCTAATACAAGGTCCTGTGCAGTCAGGAGGTCATTAATTCCCCTGATTCACTGGTTCCCTTTGCAAATCTCAAGACTAGTAAATTAAGGGTGGGATGGTCTAGATGGTTAGAGGTTCAGAAAGCTCCTGCTGAAATCCTTGCATTCTTGCTGCTGTTAGGGGAACAGCTAATCATGGGGATTGAGCCCATCTCCCAGAGGGAAACCAGCCTTCCCTACCCTTATTGATGGGTAACGAGATGGTTCTTGACTCCGGTGAGGCTGCATCAGGCTAGGACTGCCATAAGAATTGAAGCCCTGAAGATCTCCTGAAATGAACTCTTTGGCCACATCCAGATTCTGGGATGGGAGATATAGGACTTGGAGATCAAGAGAAGGGGGAGAGAGAGGGAATCAGAAGAAAGTCCAGCATGGAAGAACTCAGAAGAGGAGCTACACAAACCAAGCAGACTCATTTCTTTTTATGAAGGGGAGGCTGTAGGAGCTCAGAAAGCCCATTAACAATCTACTGGGAGTATAGCCCAATGGACAGTATCCCATTCATTCATTCAATTGTATTAATTGAGCGCTTACTGTGTGCAGAGCACTGTACTAAGCACTTGGGAAGTACAAACTGGCAACATATAGAAATGGTCCCTACCCAACAACGGGTTCAGAAAAGCCGCATGGCCTAGTGGAAAGACCACAGGCCAGAGAATCATAGGACTTGGGTCCTTATCCCAGCTTTAACAAATGCCTGTTGTATGACCTTGGATAAGTCCCATAAACTTTCTGTGCTTCAGCTTCCTCATCTGTGAAGCGGGATTCAATACCTTTCCTCCCTCCTACATTGACCATAAGCTTTATATGGGACAGGAGCAGTGTCCAATATCATGAATTGTATCTAAACCTGCACTTAGAACAGTGTTTGGCACACAGTGAGTGCTTAAATACTATTATCATTATTATTATTATGTGTATCCATGTGAACCTTCAGTCCTGGAATCAATGGTGTTTCAGAAATTTGGAAGGGGGAGAGGAAGCTTTAAATGATGAAGGACCAGGGAATGGAAAAGAAAGGAGAGACCACCCATAACCTACTTTGATAAAAATTGAAATGTGAAAATGTTTTGTATTCTAAGATTAGACAGGCACAGACAAATGCTCAGGTTAGATACACAGACATGAATTTTAGTGTGACATTCACACAGCTTTTTGGCTAAATGCACTTTTTGGGACATAGTAGACCAAACATTATTTAATTTGGTCAACTGGGATGAATTTTTTTTAAACGGTCTTTATTAAGAACATGGTATGTGCCAGGCAATACACTAAGTGCTGGGGTAGATACCAGCTAATCAGGTTGGACATAGTCCATGTCCAACATGAGGCTCAGAGGCTTAATTCCCATTTCACAGATGAAGTAACTGAGGCACTGAGAAGTTAAGTAACTTGCTCAAGATCACACAGCAGACAAGTGGAGGAGGCAGATTTAGAACCCAGGTCCTTGCAAATCCACTATTAGGAGAAACAGTTTTCATGGTCTGGATTGCCCTCCCTCAATATACAACAGACAATTACTCACACCCTTCAAAGCCCCATTGAAGACACATCTCCTCCAAGAGACCTTCCCTGACTGAGCCCTCTTTTCTTTTTCTTACACTTCCTTCTGCGTTGCCCCAACTTGCTCCCTTTATTCATTCCCACCCCCAGCCCTACAGTACTTATGAGCCCACTATTGTGTAGGGACTGCTGAATTGTACTTTCCCAGCACTCAGCACAGTGTTCTGCACACAGTAAGCGCTCAATAAATATGATTGAACTCATCCATAATTTATTTATTTAATTATATTAATGTCTATCTCCCTCCCTGGACTGTAAGCTCATTGTGGGCAGGGAATGTGTCTGTTATATTGTATGCACCCAAACATTTAGTATAATGCTTTGCACACAGTAGATACTCAAATGCAATTGATTGTTGATTATCTCATTGTAAACCATTCATATTCTTACTGCTGCCCCTATTGTGACTTCAAATGTTTCCCCTGTATTTACTTATGAAATGTGATGTATCATTTAACATAGCATCCCACCTTAGGAATAGTTAATTCATGTAGCTGAGAAAACTGTGGAAATTGGGGTCACATTGTAAACATATCACTAAACTAGCATTTTGCTGGAACTGGTAATTCCTCTCTTGGGGGACCATGTTCTATTTAGTCTCCTCAGTGCTTAGCATAGTGTTTTGCACACAGTAAGTGCTCAACTCACTTGATCCATTAACTTGACTCAACTTAGTTTAATGAAAACCAGCACAAGGGGAACTTATAATAGTAATGATTTTGGTATTTGTTAAGCACCTATGTGCCAAGCACTATATTAAGCACTGGGCTGTCCATCACCTCACCCCCTCCTACCTCACCTCCCTTCTCTCCTTCTACAGCCCAGTCTGCACCCTCCGCTCCTCCACCGCTGATCTCCTCACCGTACCTCGCTCTCGCCTGTCCCGCCATCGACCCCCGGCCCACGTCATCCCCCGGGCCTGGAATGCCCTTCCCCTGCCCATCCGCCAAGCTAGCTCTCTTCCTCCCTTCAAGGCCCTGCTGAGAGCTCACCTCCTCCAGGAGGCCTTCCCAGACTGAGCCCCTTCCTTCCTCTCCCCCTCGTCCCCCTCTCCATCCCCCCATCTTACCTCCTTCCCTTCCCCACAGCACCTGTATATATGTATATATGTTTGTACATATTTATTACTCTATTTATTTATTTATTTTATTTGTACATATCTATTCTATTTATTTTATTTTGTTAGTATGTTTGGTTTTGTTCTCTCTCTCCCCCTTTTAGACTGTGAGCCCACTGTTGGGTAGGGACTGTCTCTATATGTTGCCAATTTATACTTCCCAAGCGCTTAGTACAGTGCTCTGCACATAGTAAGTGCTCAATAAATACGATTGATGATGATGATGGAAGAGATGCCTGATAATCAGATCCGACTTGGGGCCCACAGACTAAGTAGGAGGGAAAACAAGTATCGAATACCCATTTAGCAAATGAGGGAATAGGCACAGAGAAGTCAAGCGATTTGCCAGTGATCACACAGCAATGTGTTATACACATCAGCAACTGCTAGTCCAAAGAGTTCTTTAGTGAAGTGTCAGATCTAGAAACTTGGGTTGGATGGAACATTCATTGACTAGATAATAGCCTTTGGACATCATAAAGTCCTTTAATAATCCAGCAACAACATAGGGCACCCCTATTAATTTTTTAATAGCGATCCATGGGCCCAGACTTCCTAACTGACCTGCTAAAATTCATCCAGCAAGGGACACGACCAGCTGGAAACAGAACCAAGCCACCTGTCCCCTGTGCCCACACCTTCCCTGCTAGACCGCAATTCCAAGATGAATTGGTAATGCTAATGAATCTTTTCCGAAACCTGGACTGGGGCTTTTTGTGCAGAGCTGGGTAGCATTGTACAGCCGCCTGTGAGGAGCTCAAAAGACCCCTGCCTTTGACCCCAACAGGAGTCAGCAGGTGGCTGAAATTGATCTCTGGGGGAAGTTGCCAAATGAGCCACTCCACATCTCTCCCTGCTGGAATCTTGGAGGGATCCAGCCAGGCCCCTTAGAGGGATCTTGAATGCAAGCCTGCAGAATAGGCAGAGCACAGTTCATTTCTCTTTACTAAGTAGTTTGTATATTCCCTTTAACCCAGTCTGCGGTAAGATGATCTTAAACAGTTACTCCCATTGTTTTCCTTGATCAAGTGGGTTCTCTGGTTTTGATCTGGCTTGTGTGCAGTATTGCTGCAGTCCTATTAACGATCTGCCAAAAATCTTTTTTTTTTCTTTTTCTTTAAACAGAGCTCTCATTTTCAATTGAGATTCTCCTTTCAAAGGGATTTTAGGCTTATAATTAGCAGGGAAATCTTTTAAGAACAAGTCCACCAGTTCAGAAAAGGAGAACAAAAACATAAATTGAGAGCTCCCTCAGATTCCACCCAACTCTAGCTTCCAAAAGGCAAATCTTCTCTCCCTGAAAGAGAACTCAAACAAGGATGGGCCTTAGAAGGCAGTTCTTCCAGATACTGTAGAAATTGGAGAATTTGAGCTGTTTGTTGGCAGCTCAATGTTAAGAACTGTTGATTTTTTTCATCAACTTGGCCTTCATCTTCTTGAAAATCAGGGAGCATACCTTTTTTTCAGGCTCTGTCTATGGGGCTGAGCCCTAAATGGATGCCTACAAAGTGAAAATAGGAGGAGGAAGGAAGAAGAAAGGGTAGAAAGGATTGGAGAATAAGGAAGATGAGTCAGTTTCCCTAGTGTTTATTTTTCTACATTTGCTAAGTACCTACTAAACTACTCCATTTCCTTTATTGGTACAGGAGGTTGGTGCTACTGACACCTTAGGTGTAGAATGACTTAACTAGTAATTGTAAAGGACTCTGGAAACCCATTTGTATCTGTTTAGAAATGGTGGTGATATATGCTTTCATAGTATCTATATGGGATTTTCTCCTATTGATTTATATTAAGGAAAAAATCAGTGTCCCCTAAAATTGTCAGTTCCAACCTGACTCCATAATCTTGGACAAAGTAGGATCAGTGTTACAATGGGAAAACCATCTCAACCAGGACCATATGACAGCCCTCAGATCAGGTCAGTGAAGACAAGAACTGGGGATTAAATTCCTCTCTAAACAAACCTGTTCCCACAACCTTCAGATCGAGGTTTGCCGGAGGGTGTGACTGGTTGTCATAGAGAAATGACTTAAAATGTTCTCCTTTCTAGACATTTAAATAACTTGAGGTGAGGGGAAAAAAATACTTTGGTTAAAAACATCTATTGTTTCAGTGTGAGAGCACAGGACCACGAGAAAGTTTCAACAAAAAAAGACTATAATAGCAAGCTATACAACTTTCCCAGTCTCAGAAATGCCTTTAATAGGAGCCCTTTGATTTGGCTGTAAAGAAGTTGTAAAACAGCAGATACTTTGATAATTGAATTAAAATGATTTTTAAACTGGGTGTTTATGTTTTGGACAAATTGCTTAATGGTGTTAGAATTTTCATGGCGGGGGGGGAGAGGGAGAGAGAGCGAGAGAGAGCGAGAGAGAGCAGACGTTGTCTGTTGGGGTAATTTATTTTTCAATCCACAAAATCAAAACTCAGCTAGACTTCAGTACAAATTGTTTTACCTTCTGAAGACTCCCTCTGTACTTGTTAGAAAGGTCCTTTTTAAAAAAACATACAAGTTTGAGAAGACTATGGAAAATTCTGGGAATGACAATCTTAGGATTTTTTCTTTGTGGATTCAAATGTCTCCCACTCAGGTTTAAATTACACAGTACCATTAACTGAAAAACATTAGTTCTCCACAGTGGGGTTTGCACAATCCTGGAACGTCTTGAGGGAGTTTTTGTGGTATCTTCCCGTGTCTCTCAGGAATTACCACTTACAGATGCTTCGTTGATGGCACTGCAGGAATTGTGGATTCAGTCCTTGCTGTTTCCATCAACTAAGTGCAAGTTTCAGGGGTGGGCACCATAAATTCTGTCTCTGGAGAAGCTTTCTAAAGTTGGCAAGATTCTTGTCAGTCTTGAAATATTCCCAGTCAGGTTTTAAAATAGCTTAGGGTCATTTTGGGGCCCTGGAGTTCCATCACATTGGGTGGAGTTCACATTCAAACTCACCAGACCTGGAGAGTATTTAGATAGCAAAATTCCAGGTGAATCCCCTCCGGTGGTATAAGGAATGAGGCCATTAAATGAGATCCACTCCCTGTCAGTCAATCCCCCAGCTTGTGAGACAGCCAGGTAGTAAAGGACAATTTAGGTAGATTTTCCCCAAGAATGTCAGATCACATACTGGACATTGGTAGCAAGTAAGGACCCCTCTCTGCCACCTCCCCCCGACTCCCTGTGCAGAGCTGTTCAGCCATATGTCCTGAATACATTCTAATTTGGATAATTATTTCATTTTCCTCTCTAAATTAAATCAAAAAACAGTAGTGGGACGTTCTTGAGCCTTGCCAAACAGCTGTTCTAACCCCTACAAGTCAGAGCAGGATTTGGAGAAAATGAAGTGGATTACAAAACGGTCAGTTTTTTTGTGTATGTGTGTGTTCTTTGTTTTTTTGGGTGGTTTTGTTTTTTTTTTTGTAGAGGGTAAAGATGTTGGATACAGGGTGCCAAGTCAATATTAATGAAGATTCAGTAAAATGGCCTGGAAGGAAATAGTGAAGAGACAAAAATGGGCTGTCTCTGAATAACTACTGTAAACCTTCTTGAATCTCTTCTGACTGCATAACTTCCTCCACTAAAGCGTTCCATATGCTTCCCTCCCACTGGGTGAAAGAGCATGTCCTTTTGTTTGTTTTGAACTTACCACCTTGAAGTTATTCTGTGTTTGCCCTGTCCACCCCCTTTGTGATTATGTGAACTTCAATCATATCCCCTTTTGTCTTCATTGCTCCCAGACTGAAGAGGCCTGCTCTTTCAGCTCATCTTCCTACACAAGCTGCCTCTTCCCCACCCTATATTTTTTAGGGGGAGGATAAAGGAGTTCCAGATTCGGAACGTAATAGACTAAGTCTTGACAAACTTGATTAATTCTTACAAGAAAACAGACGAAGTCAACACCTGCCCCAAAGCAGGCAAAATTATATTACAATCTTTTTTGCCTGAGGGTCATCGCAGCCATGAAGAAACGGTTTGAAGTTGGGAAGGGCCGAATGACGAGTAGACAGACATAAGTCAGAGGTGGAGAATTAAGCTAAACATAAAAGGATAGTGTACATGAAGGGGCCCACAGAAGATGCAGGCTTGAACAACAAGAACATAGATATATATCCCACATGGGGTTCACATTTTAGAGAAACACCAAAATGTTTCTCTAAACATTGTAACTCTAAACATCCCAAAACATTGTGGATAGAGCACGGGCCTGGGAATCAGAAGATCATGGGTTCTAATAATAATAATAATAATAATAATAATAATAATATTGGTATTTGTTAAGCACTTACTATATGCAAACCACTGTTCTAAGCACTGGGGAGGTTACAAGGTGATCAGGTTGTCCCACGGGGGGCTCACATTTTTAATCCCCATTTTTCAGATGAGGTAACTGAGGCACAGATAAGTTAAGTGACTTGCCCAAAGTTACACAGCTGACAGTTGGCAGAGCTGGGATCCCAGCTTTGCCACTTGACTGCTGTGACATCTTGGGCAAGTCACTGCACTTCTCTGTGTCTAAGTTACCTCATCTGTAAAAATGGGGAATGAGACTGTGAGCCCCATTTGGGACAGAGACTGTGTCCAGCCCAATTGCTTGTATCCACCCCAGGGCTTAGTACAGTGCCTGGCACATGGTAGGCACTTAAATACCACAATTATGATTATTATTATTCATTCAATTGTATTTATTGAGCACTTACTGTGGGCAGAGCACTGAACTAAACGCTTGGGAAGTACAAGTTGGCAGCATATAGAGATGGTCCCTACCCAACAATGGGCTCACAGTCTAGAAGGGGGAGACAGACAACAAAACAAAACATGTATGTAGACAGGTGTCAAAATCGTCAGAATAAATAGAATTATAGCTCTATGCACATCATTAATAGAATAGTAAATATGTACAAGTAAAATAGAGTAATAAATCTGTACAAATATATACAAGTGCTGTACATCTGAGTTGACTGGCACAGAGATGTGAAGTGAATTGCCCAAGGCCAAACAGCAAGAAGGTGGTGGAGTCAGGATTAAAGCCCAGGTCCTTCTGTCTCCCAGGCACATGCTCTATCCACTAGGCCAAACTGCCCATTTGGAACACATAGTACACATTCTACCGAACAAATATAAAGTATTTGGTGAACAACGCTAAGCCCACAACAGCTCTCACATTTGTTAAAGTTTTATGCTATCATTAACACATTCTGAACTAGGCTTCATGTTTGATTTGCCCACAGCAAATCATAGTTTCCATGTTTTATATACCTCAGGGGATCTTGAAGATTACTAATTGACGCTTTTCCCCTGCTCAAAATCATTACTTCACACTTTTTTTTAAAAAAAAAGTGGCTAAACCAACTCGCTGTCTGACATATTAGTCTCTCTGGTGCCGACAAACATTTTTTCAGTTCATTCAGCAATACTCCCCTCAGCTCCTGAATATTTTACAACATCAATTCTGAAGAACAACCTTTGTTTGTTTGTTTCTTCCTCCCACCCCAAGAGAGTTTAAAACTTCTTCTGTCAAAATACATGCATGAATAATGGTCAGGGCCTCCTCTTAACGATATATTTCTAAAAATTGTAACAGAAAATGACTACCATTTCAATCAATCAATCGTATTTATTGAGCGCCAACTGTGTGCAGAGCACTGTACTAAGCACTTGGGAAGTACAAGTTGGCAAGTTATATCAAAAATCCCCCAAAACAAACCATAACATGAAGTTCAGCAAACCACAAATTTATGACCCATTTCCATAGGTAAAAATGAAAGAGGGAGATTGATCAGAAGCCACAAACACCCCCAAAATATCTCCATTTCTTGTTCCTTACCTCTACTGGATTTCAGAGATAGAATATTTATTTGCAGGTAACTCCAAACACTATGGGATATTTAATCACCCCTGTTGCTTTCCAGTAATCACTTTTATTGCATTATGAAAGTCAGCACATTCAGGGCACTTTAATGTACAGGAGGAAGAGGGGAGAATCTATTTCCCGAAGATTTTCAGGAAAATCCCCACATTTTGATTTTTCTTGAATCTGTTATTCTTTAAAAAAATATGAAAATGATTGCTATGACCATATTTGTTCAGCCAAACAAAAATACAGCATATTGTCAACACGATCTCTCCTTGCCACGTTTCACCTGGAGTAGAAAACTATTTGATCTCAAAAGCCTATGGACTACATTAGCCCTCAGGAACATCTTTTATTCATGTGCATTAGTATAGAGGACACAGGCACACAGAGTTGCTATGGTTTGGCCAAATCAAAATTGTCCCTAGATACCAAGGTGTCTCACATTTAAAACTTTTGACAGAGAAGCTGGCATCTTAGAGAGAATTGCACCGAGGAATATATGGGTTTTTTTTTTTGGGGGGGGGGTGGGGGGGGGTGGAGTTGTGTGATAGGCACAAAATGAAGCTTTGCGTGTATGTATTTCCGGTTGGTGTGTGAAAAACCTAAAATGTCTGTAGTTGCCTCCCCAGGGTTGGACCAACATTTCCCATCTTGTCAGACAAATTCTGAAATCGTGATCATAACAGAGGGAGAGCAAAGTGTGATTGCTTGGAGCCCCTGATTCTGGTGGATATAGACATGAAAGAGAAAAGATAGGAAAGTCTTAGCAGTTGCAAGTGAGGCTAACATGACTATTGGACTATCATTTCTGGATCACTTGACATACCCAAGGGAAATGCATCCCAAATTCAAAACCCTCTTCATATTACTCATATCAACAGAAAGACAAGGAAACCTTTCCCCCCACCCCCAACCCTTTTACAAACACTTCACTACTGCTTATCCTAAGTGAGGTGGACTATATTTTACTTTGAAGTTCCTGAGTTCCCTGACTGGCCTTCAGACCACACACAGAATGTCACTGTACCCCAGGGCAGGTTTTCAAAACCATTTGTCTGATCATTCACTCTACTTTTTTTTTTTTCTGGGATGCAGTCCAGTGCTAAATCCACAATTATAGCAGGTGGGCAGACATTGGGTCCCATGCGGTTCTGAAGCTCTGTGCCACCAGAATTCTAGAGACAACCTCCCTCTTCACTCCCAACAGTATGAGGCAAGTCTTTTTGCCTCCTCCAAACCCCCTCTTGACACTATCTGGGGACAGAGAGATAAGTCCACTTGGCTGAGTAAACCCAGGAGGCATGTCCTAACTACTTACTCCAAAAGGCCCCAACTTTGCCCTTTATGGAACTTATAGTATAGGAGAGACAAAGCAACTGAGACAATGATAGAGTGGAGGGTTTTTAACAAACATCATTCTTTGCTTTCTCTTCCCCAGTGCCATAGGGGGGAAAAAAATCAGATGAATTCCAGAAATGCTTCTAGACACTCTCCAAAGAACAAACCTGGGACACAGTTATCACTGGGGTCTCTCTTTCCCCGAGCAGATTTCAGGGAAATTTCTTCATGAATTTTCCCTTTGACAGGGGAGCGGTCTTGCACCTTACTTGTTGCACTTCCAGTAAAAATAATTCATTGTCTTGTTAAGTGCATACTATATGCCAAGCACTGTATTAAGTGCTGGGTAAATACAAAAATTGGTTTCATATAGGCTCATAGCCTAAGTAGGAGGGAAAAACGAAGTGAGGGTTCAAAACCTTCCCATATGCCTCAGTTTCTCTCATCATGACCTCAAAAATCAGGACTTCCCTCCTCATGAATGAAAAATCCAGCTCATCTCCCTGAAGTCCTCGTTTTTTTTTCTTCAGTCTTTTAGTTAAACTAGCCCAAGGCACTTAGCTTATGGCATTCCATCTCCCTCATCCTTAAGAGCACAGCAGAAGTTCTTTGCCACTATGAAGTCAGAGAAAGCATGTTCACTGAAAACCACCTAAAATCTCAGAAGATGTCACTTGGAAATTCAGCAGGAGTTCATTGAGTAAATTCCCTACATCAAACTATTCACAAGTCAAAGGGCATGGAACACAAGATTCAACAAATGTTCAGATCCATACAAATGACTGAGTGACTATGCTACAAACTTTAGATTTGATGTCAATTTGGAAATTATCCCAAACCAGCAAGTCATCCTCTCCCCTTCCTATATTTCCTTTGAGAGTTTTGGTCTGGGGTGTTTCAGGGCTGCAATAAACCACTCAGAATGAATCCCATAGAATGGATCTCCCATGAAAACTAAGTAGACAATCCCCTGTCCCAACTGTATGCTGGATTACTTCCCATTTATAGATCTAAATCTATATAAAGTTATTTACATAGAGATAGGGGAACAGAGGGAGATATGAGGGGAGAAACAGATACAGAGGGAGAGGCAGAGGGTGAGGCAGAGACAGAGAGAGAGATACACACAGAGGGGGAGAGAGACAGAGGAGAAAGACATATGGAGAGGGATAGACAGAGCCAGAGAGACACAGAGAAAGGCAGAGAGGAGGGAGAGGAAGAGATACAGAAAGGGAAGGAGAGACAGAGGGAGGGAGAGAGAGATAGCCAGGGGAGTGAGAGTGAGGGCGAGCAAGAGGGTGAGAGAGCACAAGCTGTCCTTTATACTTGACTTCTAATGGAAAGATTCCATCTATGCTCATGAGTGTGGCTGAAAAGAATGATGTGACACTGATCCTTGCTACTGCATTGTTTGAGCCGTGGGAATAGATGCTTGGGATGCCAAAGGGTTCAACCGACATCGGGATATCTGTTTCTAAGTCTCCCTCTTGGCACCCTGATCTTCGCGTTTTGCTCAGAGTCACCCTTGCTGCTGCCCCAAGTGACCAAGGTGTCTTTGCCTGGCAACATTGCCCCACCATATCAATGAGCTCCTGTCATCAATCTCAGCTGAAGAAATAACTTTTTTCCCCCAAAAAAGGGCAAAGATCTCATTTTAAACAATAGAGTGATTTTGATACATCTTTTAACTAACCAAAAGTAACATCTTGACAATTTTAATAGACTAATTATATCATGATGGTCATCTTGAAGAGTGCCCATTTTCAGGTCTTTATATCTTGACAACTCGAAGAGTCCTCAGCTGGAAAATTAGGCTACAAACTCAGAATTTCAATGACTATGACCTTGCAAAATTGGCTGGAGCAATTTCTCTGGTCTAAGAAATACCACCTAAATAAGGCAGGGAGAACACAAGAGGCATTTACATTTTTATTTCCAGGCCCTGGACACGTTGATGTCCTGGTTCATTCTGGAAACAATTAGAACCTTACAGTGACACATTTCATTAATCAGATGAAAAATGAGAATGGCCCAAAACTTAACTTCTGAGACTAATCTTCAGTGGTGCAGTGGGTGGGAAGGAAGAGAGAAAGATGTGGGAGGTTAAGGAGGGAGAAAGTCATTTTTCAATTTCTCCTATCTTTTCTCTGGGTTTTGAAAACCATCTCTTTCCTGCTAAAGTCCATTCCATCATAGAAAAAACAGAACAATTTCTAGCTTCAATCCCACACCCTACTGCTTATTTTGCTTACCCTATAGTTGTTTTCAATCTTTTGTTTCTTTCTTCAGGAGTCCATGTTCAATCCCCTTTTTCTCCTTCCTTTGCATTTTCTATGAAGCTGGAAATTCTGGAAAGAAAATATGATTTCTTTTGGGTGTGAAGGATAAAATGTAACTAAACTTATTTTAGATCAGGAATTTATTGTATTTTTGCTAGTGGACTAGTCTAAACATTTAACTAGGCAAGCATTGGCTATGACAGTCAAACCACGTAGATGATGCTCTCCCAGAAGACTGCTACCCAGATTCCCCTTTAGGGTGTCCTTTCTAGGTTAAACATTTAAGGAAGACCATCAGAAGTGCCATTCTGGATCAACTCAAAGGTCTCATCCAGCACAGTGTTTTTTGTCTGGTAGTAACAACAGGGTACTTGGAGGAAAAGGGAGATACAGTCAGGGGAAGGGGAAAAACAAATGAAGAATGGAGGAGAAATTGTGAGGAAAAGAGAAGGGAGTTATTGGTGAGGGAAAGATAGGCAAGAAAAAGAATTAAGAGGGATATGCATGGAAATGAAGGGGGAACATGAGGAGTTAAGGCATAACTAGGTCAAATCAGTGTTTCATCCAGCCCAGAATTTTATCTCCAACAGTGGCACTTCCAAGGGTTCTTGAAAGAACAGTGTGATGAAAGCAATTTGAGGATCCTGATAACAACTTAGGAGCACACATGTCCAAGAGAGAGTGAAATCCAATTTTGATCCCAATCACTTTGGATGTTCAGTTCTTTCTGCAGCAACTGTAAAAGCTGTCCTGCACATCAATCAATGCTATTTATTGGGTGCTAAGGGATTGGGAAAGTACAGTATAATGGAGTTAGTAGTCATGATCTCTGTCCACTAATAATAATAATGACATTTATTAAGTGCTTTCTATGTGCAAAGCACTGTTCTAAGTGCTGGGGAGGTTACAAGGTGATCAGGTTGTCCCTCAGGGGACTCACAGTCTAATCCCTGTTTTACAGATGAGGTAAATGAGGCCCAAAGAAGTTAAGTGACTTGCCCAAAGTCACACAGCTGACAATTGGAGGAGCCGGGATTTGAACCCATGACGCCCGTGCTTTTTCCACTGAGCCACGCTGCTTTGTCTATAGGAGGAAAACAGCTTGGCCTAGTGGAAAAGTTGTGGTCCTGGGAGTCAGAGGACCTAAAGTCTAGTCCTGGTTTCACCACTTTTCTGCCGTGTGACCTTGGGGAAGTCACAACTTCTCTGTGCCTCAGTTCCCTCATCTGCAAATGGGAATTCAATACCTATGCTCCCTCCTTCTTAGACTAAGAGTGCCATGTGGGAACGTAATGATCTTTCATCAACAGCAGTACAGTGGCTGGCACATAGTAAGCACTTAAATGCCACAATTATTATGATCAACAGGCATTGCAATAAATTACAGACAGGGGAAGTTGAGTATAAAACTGTTGTACATAGGTACTATGGGACTGGGGTGAGTGCCAAAGTGCTTACAGCGTACACACTCAAGTGCATAGTGGGAGGTATGTAGGAGAATAAGGACTTAGTAAAGGAAGGATTCTTGGAGGAGATGTGATTTTAGGAGTATTTTCAAAGTGAGGAGAGTGGTGGACTGTAGGTTAGGAAGGGGGAGGAAGTTTCATGGCTGAGAAAGTGGGCAGGAGTTTGGTGGTGGAACGGGCAAGATGAAGGTACTCTCATAGGTTGATGCTACATGAGCAAATAATGAGAATAAGGTTGTAAAAGGAAATCAGAAAGCTTTGGTAGAAGGGGGAGAGCTGATTAATCATATTTATTGAGTGCTTACTATGTGCAGAGTACTGTACTAAGCTCTTGGGGGAGTAAATATAAATTATTTGTTAGTTTCAGCCCACAAGGGGCCTACAATCTAGAGGGGGTGGCAAACATTGAATTATGGATATGTATATAAATGCTGTGGGAATGAGGGTGGGGTGAATAAAAGGTACAAATACAAGCAGGAGGGCGCCACATAAGTGAGAGGGAGTAGGGGAAATAAGGGCTTAGTGGGGGAAGGCCACTTGGAAGAGCCGTGATTATAATAAGGCTTTGAAGGTCGGGAGAGTGATGGTCAGTCAGATATAAAGGGTGAGGGTTCCAAGGAAGAGGCAAGATGTGGCCAGGGCTAGTCAGTGAGATAGATGAGATCAAGGTACAATATGTAGGTTGGTGTTAGAAGAGCAAAGTGCACGTGCTGGATTGAAGTAGGAGCTGCTTAAAGCTGATCAAAATAATTTTGATGACTGATGGATGGATTGCACTCAATATATACTTTTTATTGACTGATGTGCAAGACAGCTTGTACAACTGCTGCAGAAAGAGCTGAAAACCCTACATCAAGTTTCCCCTGGGGTTTTCCCCCCACCCCAACCATGCCTTCACCTGTGGCCCAAGAAATGTCCCTGATTGATTTCCAGGTATACCACGTCTATCAAGTACATGAAGATAGCAGCCTTTTCATCAAAGACACTGGGAAATTTCTCAGTTCATTTGGCCTCAGCACACACAGTCTCAGGACTGAAGTTACCTCCCTGAGTCAGGAGAAACTGATTCAAGAAGTTTGTTTTGGAAAGACTTGAAAATCAGACTTTTTCCTTTCAATTTTGCGGGCTGAATTCTTTCAGTCTCTCTCCAGGCAATTTGCTGAATGAGTATTTTATTCCTAAAGAGACTAAACTGGCCTAATTGATCCCATTCAAAGCCTTCTCAAGAACTCCACTATTCTAAGAAACTGTGCCCTCCGTTTTCTCATAATAATGTTCAAGTATTTATTTCCCATAATACTACCATCCAGCAGATTCATTGCTCAGTTGAGCTAAAGGTGAGCTATTAGCTAGCGAATAATTGAAACAGCACAGCCTCTTGGAAAGAGCACAGACCTGGGAGTCCTCTGACTCTAATCCTGGCCAGGTTCTAATCTCTGCCATAAATCTGCTACGTAATTCTAGGCAAATCAGTTAACTGCTCTGTGCCTTGATGATCTCATCTGTAAAATGGGGATTAAGATTGTGGGCCCCAAGTGGTCAAGGACCATGTCCAAACTTTTAAGTGTATATCTACTGCAATGCTGAGTACAGTGCCTGGTATATAGGTCAGATACCTTTAAAGCAAAATCCCAGTCATCAGGGGACACTGAGAATAACCTCTATGGATAATGAATTAGACAATTCTTTCTCTTGATGTAAGAAACCAATATGCATGTAAATAGCTTACATGCACACCAACATAGAGACCTGCCACACAACAGAAATGGGCTCTGTTCCTCGAAGATTTGGCTCTACTGTAGCATGGCATATGCTTTCCCATGGATTTAAATGCAACTAAAATTCCAATTCAGGACCAGTCCCAATATGATCACCAAGCATTTCAAGGAAAAGACATTGAAAATCCCTCCCTCCCCTCCAGCCCCATCAATCAAGTATATTTATTGAGGCTTACTGTCTGCAGAACACTATACTAAGCCCTTAAAAGTTGGTAGACATGATCCTTGCCCACAAGGAGCTATTTAGAGAGGAAGTCAGAAGGAACTTTTCCTCCTTTATTCCCAGGAAATTATCCTATCCCCCCTAATCCCTAACTTGACCCCCTTCTCTCCTGTCTCTCTGATTCTCCTATATTTTGGTCTGTTTGAATTTTAATCATACCATCGGTTGTCTCTGAAGGCACAACCATTACACTAGAGCTCCCGTGTCAGCATTCTGCTTTTCAGTTTATAGGCCCACCTCATCACCCGAGACACAGCTGCCCATAACAAGCCTAGAAGAAAAGATGGGAAGTGGGGCTTAGTTTTCCCAGTGCTTAAGACAGTGTGCTGAACAAAACATTTAATAAATACCACTGATTGATTCAGGGCAACATTATTACACATGTAGCCATGTCCACTGCGATAGCCACTGCATTCGTCTGTCTGTCCATCCTCATTCCCGTTAAAGGGGAAAAGGAGAAAGAATAGAGGAAGAGGGGGCAGTGCCAGAGCCCACAGCAGCAGACCCTGGTATCACTAGTGATAGCTTACGAGAAAAATATCCTGGAGCTCAAGGAGGAAGTAGGGGACCAGGGTGAGTTTGGAATACCGGAATGGGGCAGGAAAACTACTGGAATTAGGGTGAAAAGCAGCATGGCCTAGTGGATAGAGTATATTCAGGCCTGGGAGTCAGAAGGACCTGAGTTCTAACTGGGCCCTGCCACTTCTGTGTGACCTTGGTCAAGTCACTTCACTTCTCTGGGCCTCAGGTACCTCATTTATAAAATGGGGCTTATGACTCAGCCTTATGTGCCTGCCACATAGTAAGCACTTAAATCCCATTAAAAAAAAGTTGTAATAGGGTTTTCTGATCATGTTCACATTAAATAGGAGGTATCCGCAAGTCACAATAGCCAAGAACATTTTTAGGAATTGTCAACTTTTTATCCTTGGGGTAAACATGGTCTCCATGACTAAAGGGTCAAAAGAATGGAGGGTTTAATGTGAGCTGATCATTCTGGAGTAAGAACAGTTGACACTGATTGCTACACTCCCAGCAATTCTCTACTAGCCTTTGGGTGGCAAGTTTCCACTGCAGGTGGCAACCCATCATCCAGTAGCATTCAAGATGGAATTCAAATCCCATGTTCCTTAGCAGATATGGTTTAGTAGATAGAGCACAGGCCTTGGGGTCAGAAGGACTTGGGTTCTAAGCCCAGCTCTGCCATTTATCTATGTGACCTAGGGAAAGTCACTTCTCTGGGTCTCAGTTACCTCATAAGAGTGAGAGTCCCATGTGGGACAGAAACTATGACCAACCTGATTAACTTGTAACTACCCCAGCAATTAGAACAGTGCTTGGCACACAGTAAGCATTTAACTACTATAATTATCATTATTATATCCCAACTGAGTTGAGATGGAAGATGGATTCCTGCATTCTGGCTGCCTAGAGACCACCTTAGGGTACAGGTGGGCGGAAGCCATATAACAGTTTCTTTCCAGATTGTCTGCCAGATGTGAGTTCACACAACATGGTGCTCAAGTACAGAATGGTCTGATTTACATAGGACTGGTTCTCTCTTGCAGGGGGAACATGGGGGAACATCCATCATGGGCAATAACAATGGTCTTTGAGGTTGATATTCTGCTTCCTTTGGCTATGTAGGCATGCCCTCAAGGGGAAATCATCCTTCCACATGTACCTACTCAAGACTTTGGCCTTTTCTTTTGACCTTCTGGCCTTCTTTTTCTTTTGGCCTTTGGCTTGAGAGAGAGAGAATTAACTTCTGGTATTCCTCTTTTAATCAGAGGATATCTTTCCTACCAATCTGCCTCATTTCTAAAGCACTGCACCTCAACATAATCCCCTAAGAGCATGGGCCTGGGTTCTTATCCCAACTCCACCCCTTGTCTTCTGTGTGACTTTAAGCAAGCCTCTTCACTTCTCTGGGCCTCAGTTACTTCATCTGACAAATGGGGATTAAGACTGTGAGCCCCACGAGGGACAGGGACTGTGTCCAACTTTCATTCATTTCATTTACTCATATTTATTGAGTGCTTACTGTGTGCAGAGCACTGTTCTAAGAGCTTGGGAAGTACACTTGCTTGTATTGATCCCAGCACTTAGTACAGTGCCTGGTACACAGTAAGCACTTAAATACCACCATATTTATTGTAATTAGGAAATTTTCAGTATTATAAAAAATATCGCTGGTAGCAGTTGGATTTATCTCAATTCTGAAAACTCTAAGTATCTCCATCACTTTCCGCCATTTGGGTAGTGTATTCAATCCAGTTACTGCGGGCATGGCTCAGGAGTAGCAATTGGCTTTGGAGTCTGCCTCCTGCCTATATACTGGGCTGCCCAGAGACCAGGCCAGGCAATTTCCCCTTCCAATAAAGAGGTCATTGTTAACAGTGCAGGAAAATGAGAAATGTCTTTGCCTCGCGTTAAGCTTCTGTTAATAATAAAAAGCAGGCTCCGGCACCAGAAGGTGAAATGATGTGGTGGCTTTATT